>NC_049208.1:34746655-35107905 GCF_013347855.1 Anguilla anguilla | reverse complement strand
GCTTTAGTGTTTATGGTGGATTTTTAAAATTTTTTTGCAGACAAACTGATCCAGTGGCTTCTAATGCATATAACTAGAAAAAAAATAAAAATAAACGTGGACCGATTTTTAACACGTGGTTATGAATGTATACTGGATCTTGTGGTGCTTGCCTGTGCTTAACCCGGATGAGCCACCCAGCAGCTCCTCAAAACTGAGTGGTGCACATAGATAGCTAGTTATTATATTTTCCAATATAACTAGGTGAATAACGGTAGGAGAATTGTATAGATCTAGCAGGCTAAGCAAAAGGTGCCATGACTGAACTGAGCGAAATTTTATGGCAGCTACATGTTAAAAATGTCATTATTTTACTACCATGATAACTTACATAATCTGTTTTACGGCTGAATGTTTACTGAATATACTTTTTTAGCGCTGTTCCCATTAGTAAAATACACAGAAACATTGTTGTCTGCTAACTGCGCGCTCTCGGGTTTAAGCCACCGTAAATGAGCGGCCGCGGCGGCGGGCGCCGGCCTCGGGCCTGAGCGTCCAGCGTCAGCCAGGCTGCGAGAGGCCGCCAGGCCGGCGGCGGCTAACGCTGCGTCAGCAGCCGGGGTTTTCCCGCGGACGGGGAAAGCAGAAGGCCGCGCGGTCGGCCTCGACCTGACCGCCCCGACGCTTCGGTCTCTGACTGCGGGCCGAGGATTTCATTGGGCGTCGAAGGCAGTTTAACGTCGGCTACGTAAGGTGTGTTAGCGGATTGCTATTGCGGTTCATCCTTTCCTGGTAGCTGGTGTATCCAAATGCCGGGTTGGCCGATATCCCATTCCTTGTTAAACACGTTTTTCATTACTTAAGGTTAATTACTTCTGGCTTAATTCCTAATGGATATTTATGTTTGAATATTTAGAGCATTTGAAAGACTGTTAATATTCAGTTTTAGGTCGCTCTAAAGGAATATTAGTTGCCGTGCGCCGGGTGATTAGCCGTCCGGACCATCTGCAGTCTTATTTACTCGTACATAAAGCTTGTTCTTTTCCACACGGTGAATACCGAGCTCTGCTCGTGTGATGTCACCCCAGATGGGCTAATGGTGGACTATTTGCTTTCAACAGCCCTAAATTACTTGGTCCTTTTTTTGGTGGTTCTTATCAGTGGTGGGAGGCCGCGCTGTCGGTCCCCACGGGGGAGCGCTGGAGCGATCCTCGCCAGCCTCCCGAGGTCCCGCTGGGGGGAGCGCAGTGCTGGACTGTGGGCTGTGCAGGGCAGCTGTTTCGGTCTTTCCTTTGCACGGGAGCGTTCAGACCCAGTCAGGGGAGGAGCTCTGACTGTCTCCGATGAGCGAAGTGGGCGTGTTATTTGGTAACGCCTCTGTTGTTTTGCCACCCCCGCGTTGTGTGTGTCTGGGTTAGGATTTGGTGGGCTAAGGATGGCCCACCTTGAAGGGCGGGGCCTATTCTCCAGCCCTGGGTGGAGCCACGCCCCACTCCCTGGCCCAAGGCTGACAGCGTCCCAAGTTTCCGTACAGCAGCCAAGCGGGCCTGGGGGGGTGCCAGGGGTCACCTCAGCCGGCTCAGGAACCCGCCGCCGCCGCCATCGTCTCCGTCCCAGCTCTCTGTTAGCGCGGCGGCGGCGCGCGTGGCTAGCGAGGGGAAGCCCCGCTCCGCACGCGTGGCCCTGAGGGCGCGGAGAACTGCTGGCTCACCTGCCACGCCGAGCGTGAGAGTCAGCATTCAGTCCCCCACACGCGCACCGCACAGCGCAGCGCCATCCGCACGCGCGGCCTCCGCACACGCGGGCTCCTGCTCGGCTCCACGGCGGTAGTTTAGCGCCGGGGCTGCCTGGGTTAGCGGCGGCAGGGGAGAGCAGACGCGCTAGCGCGCATTTAAACGAACGCAGAGAGGGGGAGGGGGAACGAGTCCTCCCCTTCTGCCACACTTTCTCTTCCTCTTGCGGTTCTATTAGAGGTGCCAAAGTGGACTATTCTGGTGGAGGGAGGTGGGTGGGGGGTTTACTGGGAAAAACAGAAGCTCAATATAATTCCAGTTTTTGCAAAAAATTTAAATTCTCATGTTCGTTATAAAATCACCTAATGATGGATGTTCTCGCGAACTCCTCGAGTTGGTTGCATAGGTTGCATCCTGTGGCGTACCATCAAAGTGCAGTTGGAACTTTCTGTTCTACTCTGGTGAGAATCTTGTTTAATCTGCCCCTCGGTTGGTAATTTTTGCAGCGTTCCGATGGGGTTTTGTCCTTTTTAAACAATAAGCAGTGAGTAATGTAGCATTTACGTTTTTTGTTGCGAGCACAGTTTTTTTTTTTGTTGCTGCATTTGGGGATTTGTTGTTTGTATCGCTTTGTGTTTTTCCCCACATCGTTTCTCGGCTTTGAGTTCGGCGTCATCGTGCTTGTGTTAAGGCGTGGGCAATTAGTTAAACGTTTGTGTTAAAATTGTAAAAAATTCCAACTGTGCACCAGCGTTTTCTGACTGGGAGGACATTGCATACCTCGTGTGCATAGCATACACACTATGAGTATATAAATATAATGAGAAAATATAGAATTGAATCATTTCGCATTAATACGACCGTCAGACGTATTCATTTGTAATTCCTAAATAACATATATGCATTAACATCGGACATTTTGTGCACAGCACTCATTTGGGATGTTTACAAATTACAAATGATTTGAGCAGAAAAATAATTCCCTTTGCGCACTGAATTACGCAGGAATGTTTAGCCTGAGGGAGATTAGCATGTGGCTGTTGATTATGGCTTTTTTAATGAAGATACGCTACGGTGTGCTAACACTGCGTGCTAACACGCCGAGCTAGCAGAATGCGCTAGCACGATGTGCTAACCCACAGCCACGGTTCTCTCTCTGTGCTGTAGGCCCAGGCAGCCAGCCTCCATTTTGGGCAGCTGTGTGGTGCCATACATTTTCCTCCTTGGGTGCAGAAGCTCTGGGCTCGTATAAACTGTAGAGGGAACATGCACACACACACATTGGACATGCACAGTTGCACACCTTCGCATCATTTTGGCGTTACTACATTTGCACTGGCAGTATGAATTTATTTATTTTATATTTTTGGTAATCTGTCAAGATCGTTTCTTATATTTAAGCCAGTAGATGTGAATACCCAAAGGCAGAATAGGCAATATAAAATCTGAGCTTAAATATTCTAAATGTACTGAATCAGTAGAGAACGGTAATGAAATGGACCCTCAGGTGATGTCCAGCTGAGGGAGGTTAGATCTCTGTGGGGTAGGGCCTATTTAGGGAGAGTTTAGTTCATGACAGTTTAATAGTAAAACGTGCTGGATTCACACACTGAGAGGCCCCCAATAGCATGAGCATGTGGGCTTCACAGGGTTAGCAGTCTGTGCAGGAGAGCGCTGTGGAATCATGGGAAAGTGCACCGTGTCACATGCTCACGGTGTGTTTGATGAGGACCTGACCTGGAGGAGCTGTGCGTGCCGTCTGTACTGGAATACACGCAAATGCGCGCGTACACGCATACACACACACACACACACACAAACGCGCACGCACACCCTCCCTCCCTCCCACCCTGCCCGTAGGGGGGACAGGGGGTTGAGGAATGTCCCCCCCCCCCCCCCGTTTCCCGAGCTGCCCCTAGATCATCATTACCACATCATTACCACACACAGCGCGGATCCCCCCATACGCTGGTGCCATTCATTCCCCGCCAAGATCTCCGTATTAAAGGAGAGAGAGAGAGGGTGAGCGAGAGAGGGAGAGAGGGAGGACGGCCTGGCCGCGGTTCAAACAGGAGCACAGCTGGGACGTGTTACATTTTCGGCAGACTGCCCTCCATTTGAGATGTTATAAATAGCTGCGTTGTTGACTTCTTTAACTAAGGCTGGGCGAAGTTAAAAAAAAATGAAGTTAATAACCGTGGGAAGCAATTAGAATGATTTTGGGGGTGGAGATTGAAGTTGGGGACGGGGGGGGGGGGGGGGGGTGGTGGAGCAGAATCGTCGACATTCAGCGGTTTTCCAGTTGGCAGGCGGACACACGCGCATACACACACACACACACACACACACACGTGCACACTTATGGCTAGAGGAATTCCTGTGGAAGACGTGTGTAAATTTTGTCCTAGTGTTCCTTGTCAGCGCGCACAATGGCCGTCGCGTGGCCGGTGGGCGGGGGGAGGGGGGAGGGGGGGGCTTAGCGGGCAGACAGATAAGACCCAGACGACCTGCCCCCCCTCCCCTCCCCTCTCCCCCCCCCCCCCCGGTGTCTGGAGTCAGTGAAAGTTTACAACCTTGGCTCTGGTATTTGACAGCTGACGCCCAGAGGAAACCGCGAGCCGGTCAGCTGCGGGTCTTCCTCTTCCTGTATGACATCACTCCCGCTGCGCTCCGTCGGGCCGCGGACGCGATGCGTTCCTCCCGCCGCGCTAATTGACGTGGAATTGGCAGACGCTCCCGTGTAACGCTACACTCCAGGCCCCGGGCGGCGGGGCTGCCCTCTGTTATGCGAGCTTTTCCCCTCCGCTCTCACGGCCCCGCCCCCGCCACGCGGCTCAGACCGGAACCCCTGCGCTTCGGACCGCCGGAGCCGTCCAACGGGACCGGGTTCGCGCCCAGGCCCCCCCCTCACCCCACCTCGCGCCCGGCCCCGAATGCATCTTGTTCCTGCGCTACCTTCAGCTGACGGGGCTCGGCAGCCTCAGACCTGATGTTGGGCGACTGCTGAAAGAAGCTCTTCTGTAAACAGTGTCGAATGTTCTCAGAGTCTAACCGAGTCCCCTGTCTCTGTTTCTTCCACTCCCTCTCCTCTCTCTGTCACTCTGTCGCTCGCTCACTCTTGCTCTCTCCCTATCTCTCTCTCTCTTTCTCTCTGTCTCTCTCTGTCTGTCTGTCTCTCTCTCTCTCTTTCTCTCTCTCCGTCTCTCCCCCTCTCTCTCTCTCTCCCCCTCTCTCTCTCTCTCTCTCTCTCTCTCTCCGTCTCTCTCTCTCTCTCTCTCTGTCTGCAGCCCTCCAGTCCCATGGAGCAGATGGGGAAGATGCGGGTCCCTCCGTACGGAGCTGCTAACCCGTACTCCCAGCAGCAGCAGCAGCAGCAGGGACCTCCCCCAGGGGGCCAGCAAGGGGCCTCGTACCCAGGCCAGGGCTACGGCCCGCCCACCCCGCAGAGATACCCAATGGGCATGCAGGGCCGCACGGCGGCGGGCATGGGGGGCATTCCTTACAGTCAGCAGGTGAGTGAACCCTCCCCCGCCCTGATCCTGGGAGCGCACGCATTGGTCCGGCTTAATGGGTGGGGCTTAGGTGAGACCATAATGTAGCCAGGGTTTCTGTGGGGCTCGTGTAATGGGCGGGGCTTGCGCTACAGTAGGCAGGGCCCTGCAGAAGTTCTGGTGCTAATGGGTATAATACACAACGCATAGAAACCATTCCTTTCAGTTTGGAAGCCCACGGCTAAGCCACTGTCTACTCATCGACCTTGGTGATGCTGCGGCATAGAATAGGTGTTGGCGGTTAGGTATACCTTCAGTGAACCTTCAGAAATGGACTTCAGGCCTATTTCCACCACACACATGCAGCTGCATAGGAGAGTGGTGATTCAGATGTAGATGTATGTAGCTTGTAATAGTGGGTGTGGTTTAGATTGGGTCTTATTGAAGTGGGTGGGGTTTAGATTGGGTCTTATTGAAGTGGGTGGGGTTTAGATTGGGTCTTATTGAAGTGGGTGGGGTTTAGATTGGGTCTTATTGAAGTGGGTGGGGTTTAGATTGGGTCTTATTGAAGTGGGTGGGGTTTAGATTGGGTCTTATTGAAGTGGGTGGGGTTTAGATTGGGTCTTATTGAAGTGGGTGGGGTTTAGATTGGGTCTTATTGAAGTGGGTGGGGTTTAGATTGGGTCTTATTGAAGTGGGTGGGGTTTAGATTGGGTCTTATTGAAGTGGGTGGGGTTTAGATTGGGTCTTATTGAAGTGGGTGGGGTTTAGATTGGGTCTTATTGAAGTGGGTGGGGTTTAGATTGGGTCTTATTGAAGTGGGTGGGGTTTAGATTGGGTCTTATTGAAGTGGGTGGGGTTTAGATTGGGTCTTATTGAAGTGGGTGGGGTTTAGATTGGGTCTTATTGAAGTGGGTGGGGTTTAGATTGGGTCTTATTGAAGTGGGTGTGGTTTAGATTGGGTCTTATTGAAGTGGCTGTGCTTTAGATTGGGTCTTATTGAAGTGGGTGTGGTTTAGATTGGGTCTTATTGAAGTGGGTGGGGTTTAGATTGGGTCTTATTGAAGTGGGTGGGGTTTAGATTGGGTCTTATTGAAGTGGGTGTGGTTTAGATTGGGTCTTATTGAAGTGGGTGTGGTTTAGATTGGGTCTTATTGAAGTGGGTGTGGTTTAGATTGGGTCTTATTGAAGTGGGTGTGGTTTAGATTGGGTCTTATTGAAGTGGGTGGGGTTTATATTGGATCCTCCTGAAAGGGGAGGACGCATGCGCCCGGCGGGGGTTGCCAGGTTGTGCGGTAACGTGCGGTTGCCAGGTTGTGCGGTAACGCGCGCTTGCTGTGTGTCCCCGTGCAGATGAACGCTTACGGGCAGCAGAGCCAGGCGTCCTACTACAGCCAGCAGGCCCAGCCCCCCCACGCCGGCCCCCAGGCCTCCCCCTACCCCCAGCAGGCCCAGAGCCAGCCCGGGGGCCAGGGGCCCTACCCGCAGCACGGCCAGCCCGGGGGCCCCTACCCGCAGTCGCAGGGCCCGCAGGGGCCCCCCCAGGGCCAGCCGCCCTACTCGCAGTCCCAGCCGCCGTACGGGCAGCAGCAGGTCCCGCCCCCCCAGCAGCAGCAGCAGCAGCAGCCGCAGCCGCAGCCGCAGCCGCAGCCGGGCTCTCAGGCCCAGCCGGGCCCCCAGACGCAGCCCAGCTACCCTCCCACAGCTCAGGGCCCCCCCCAGCAGCAGCAGCAGCAGCAGCAGCAAGCACAGCAGCAAGCGCAGCAGCAAGTGCAGCAGCAGCAGCAGCAGCAGCAGCCCCCGGCCTCCCAGCAGCAGCAACAGCCCCCGCAGGCCTCGCCCCAAACGGCCGCGCCCCCTCCGCAGTCCCAGCAGCCCCAGGGACACGCCCCGCCTCCGCAGAGCCAGCCCACGCCCTATTCGCAGACTCCGCCCCTGCCGCAGCCTGCGCAGCCTCCGCAGCCTCCGCAGCAGCAGCAGCAGCAGCAGCAGCAGTCTCCGTTCCAGCGCTTCCCCCCTCCTCCTCAGGTAAGCCCCGCCCTCTGCTGAGACCGCCTTTTCAGCATCAAATTAGTTTTTTTAATATAGCAGCGCCAGAAGGTCAAGAAACAGCCCTCTACAGCTATTTACACATATGAGAATAATTAATATGAGTCAGTTCTTTAAAAAGTAAACATTTGCTTTCTCAAGTTGCTAGTAACAGGAATTTCAGAGAGACTACAGAAGGTAGATTTACTCAAATGAATTTCTCCCTTTTCCAAAATACCATAGTTTATTTAAAGTGACATTTGTTTAAAGTACATTTGTGGCATATCGGTTTTGTGTGTGCTGCTGGTTGGCGCGAAGCTTGTCTGCTAGCTGGAAAAAGTCACGTCTCTCACTGCCTCATGTCATACGTGTCGGTGGACTGCTGTGAAATTTCCATTTTCGGCATTTAAATGGAATTCGCGGAGGTGTTGAGACGGTCCTGCGTCTGTGGTCTCTGCGCCCGATTTCCAGCTGGCCTGCTCGGCATCGCGTTCCTCGGGCGACTGCAAGCATTTGTGGCTTCAAGGCCGCGACGTGAATGTTCTGGACGGTGTGGAAGCGGACGGTATCCGTAATGAATCAGCAGCCTGGGAGCCACGGTGTTTTACGGTTGGAGCGCTGGGGGAAGGCCGCAGCGGCACGCGCGTTGCCGTGTCACGCGGTGACGGTCGGAAGGGGACCCCCGCTGCGTTTCGGGGCGCACTTGGAGGTCCGTCTGCCTCCCGTAATCCAGTGCAGGTCATGTGAGACAAACTTCAGTTCATTTCATTTTTTTAAAAATTCAAAAAGTAACCGCGCAAGTCAACGGAAAACTCGACTCTCAACTACGGAGTCGAAATGGGCGGGCAGTTCACGCAATTGTGCAGCCAATCAAATTTAGGGGACGATTAAGGCAGCCAGATTTTTTTTGTGCCTGGACGCTGGTGTTAACGGCACTGTCCTTCAGTTGAGCCTTCAGTTCCCCCTCCTTTTGGTACCGCCCCCCCCTCGTCTATAGAGGCCTCCCTTCACCTCTCCCTGCAGTCCTCCCTGTGCTGCTCCTCTGGGAGGCGGTGTGAACTAGGAGCCCCAGAGCTCGCCTCCAGCTCCTGCTCCCGCTGCAGCTCCAGCTCCTGCTCCAGCTCCAGCTCCGGCTCCGGCTCCAGCTCCAGCTCCAGCTCCGGCTCCAGCTCCAGCTCCGGCTCCAGCTCCAGCTCCAGCTCCAGCTCCAGCTCCAGCTCCGGCTCCAGCTCCTGCCGCAGGACTGCCAAACTGTGTCATCTGTAATTATTTGTCTCGCTGGGCGATTTCCCAGAACGGTTTATAATGGGCTCAGTGAATCACGGCGCGCCGCCGCCGCGCGGCGCGGGGGACGCTAGCAGCTCCCGGGCGCTCTCCTCCAGAGCTGTCTTTGACCCCCGACCCCGCCCAGGACACGGCGAAGGGCTTTTTTTTTTTCTAATGTTGATGAAGCGAAGTGATGGAGCGCGCTGTTGACTCAGCTCAGGAAGCGCACTTATCCGGCTAAATGGGCTATAAAACGCGGCAGCAGAATCTATTTGGGGTCCTGGTGAGGATCTCTGGCTGCTGCTATCGGCGCTCGGCGCTGTAGCTGTGGAATGCTCCGCCCGCAGCCCGGCAGGTGGCCAATGAGGGAGACCGGAGCGCGGCCGGGAACCTTTCCGGAAGGTTCAGTCTCAGGACGGAACTGCGTCTGCTCGGAGGCCACTGGTCCCCTTCCTCGCTCACTCCCTCCCTCTCTCTCTCTCAGGAGCTGTCCCAGGACTCGTTCAGCTCGCAGTCCAGCGCTCCGCCTTCCAGCCAGCCCATGGCTTCCAGCAAGAGCGGCCCTGAGGACGGGCTGCAGGGCCGGCCTTCCAGCCTCCCTGTGAGTGCCCCCGCCGCCTCCTCATACCCCCCCCCCCCCAAAGCATACACCTCACACCTCATACCTCCCCCTCACTGAGCATACGCCTCCTTACACCTCCTCATACCTCCCTCCCCCCCAAGCATACACGTCCTTATACCTCCCCCTGAGCGTACACCTCCTTATGCGTTTCCCCCAAGCATACACCTCCCTGCGCCTCCTTTTTTTTTTACCTCCTCCCTGAGCATACACCTCCTCTCACCTCCTTATAACTCCCCACCGAGCACGCACCTCCTATTAGCTCCCCACCCAGTTCACATCTTCTCCTGCGCCCCATCACACGCTCCCTCAGTCTTCCGCTGCACGCTCTGTCCGAGGCTGCTGCTCCTCACCGCCCCCGGTGGAGCGGAGGACTCCGCCTTACGCAGTGAGGTGGGGGAGGCCTCGCGAACCAAACCCCAAACCCCCCCCCCCCCCTCCTCCCCCAGCACCCCCCCCGCGGTCTGCGCCCGGACGCTCCGGCCTCGATGCCGGGCCGCTGGGACCGGGTCTTTAGGCAGATCCGCCACACGGGACCAATAAGCGGCCGCTAATGGCGGCGTTTGTGGAGCTGTGTTAGCAGGTCATCAGACAGGGCATCCTTCATTCACAAGCAGCAGCGGCGGCAGCGAGGGGAGTTTCCCCTCAGGACCGTTTGCTCTTTATTTATTTGCCGCTGTTGTGCAACCGTTGGTAGGACTAAGCAAACATTGCATTAAAGATAACGTGTACGTTTGAGCACGGACAATGGAACGCAAGACAATTACTGGAAACTTCCGATGTTCAAAGTGTGATCCCCAACACACACGCAGGTCTGACATTAAAGGTTTAAAAGCCGCTGTGCGCGTATAAACCGCTGCAACACAATTTAGCTGCTATAAATACATGGAGCCTATCTCCAGAGCGGGGCTCAGTAATGCAGGAAGTGCTGCTGGAGCGCTGGGCTGCTGCGGGTAGTGGCTCAGGCTGGGCGTGGTCCAGACGGCTCTGGGTCGGCTGTGATTGGCTGAGAGGGAGATTAGTCTGGTCATGTGACGCCCCCCCCCCCCTTCCCCTGGCGCCGCGGGAAGCTTTCCGCGCAGATGAGTCTCTCTCTCCCAGCCTCGGCTAGGCCCAGAAAAACCAGCCGGACAGGTTCCGCAGACAGTGTGCAGCTTTGTGTGTTCTACAAACACACCCTGCGCAGTCAGCTCTGCAGCTCTCTCACACACTTACACACACACCCTCCGAATACAGTCAGCAGCTACAGAGTAGACTCTCACACACGTACACAAACACACACACACACACACACACGTACACACACACACAGTCCGAATACAGTCAGCAGCTACAGAGTAGACTCTCTCACACACTTACACACACACTTACACACACACCCTCCGAATACAGTCAGCAGCTACAGAGTAGACTCTCTCACACACGTACACACACACACACACACACACCCTCCGAATACAGTCAGCAGCTACGGAGTAGACTCTCTCACACACACACACACACACCCTCCGAATACAGTCAGCAGCTACAGAGTAGACTCTCTCACACACTTACACACACACTTACACACACACCCTCCGAATACAGTCAGCAGCTACGGAGTAGACTCTCTCACACACGTACACACACACACACACTCACACTCCGAATACAGTCAGCAGCTACAGAGTAGACTCCCTCACACACGTACACACACACACACACACGTACACACACACCCTCCGAATACAGTCAGCAGCTACGGAGTAGACTCTCTCACACACGTACACACACACACACGCACACACACCTTCCGAATACAGTCAGCAGCTACAGAGTAGAAGGACACACACGCGTGAACACACACACACACACACACACACACACACACACTCGCTCACTCACACAGTACAGATACATACAGTAATTGATTTGCGTCTGCTCGCTGAGAAACGCACGGTGAGCTGCTGTGCTAGCAGGCAGGACTGCAGACGCTGCTCACGCCCCAAGCGGCCCTCTTGTTTGCCGCTTCTTCCAGATGTGTTTTTCGAACGCACCGCAAAGCTGTTAGTCAACAGCAGCGAGCGCGGCAGACCCTGAAGACCCCGGCGTCACCTGACCGCGCGAGGACGCCGTATCCCCGCCGTCGTACCGCTAATATCCGAAAGCGCGCTCGCAAAATGGCCGAAAAGGCGTCGGGTTTTTCCCGCCCTTTTTGCCGTGCGGTTTCTCAGGTAACGCTCAGGCTTTGTTTGCGCTGAACTCACGGCGGGCTCTGCAGCATCTGTCGCCCCCGCGGAGCGGAGATCTGCGGGGACGGCGGTTTAAGCGTTTACAGACGTCTGACAAACCCGGCGCCTTCCAGCGTGCTTGCTCAGAGATTTGCGTCCCTGTTTGCGGACGCGTTCGCTCTAACCCTCCTCTCCCCCACCCCCGGCCTCGCCCGTAATCTCCGTTTCCTGGAGGGGGCTAAACCCAGCTTCCGCAGCCGAGAGGGAGTTTCTGCAGCTTTCGTGCCGTCTGCTAAGAGGCCTGGGTTCGGTTCTCCCTGCGGCCAGTGAGGCGTGCTTGTGTTCGCTCGCTCGTTAGCGCTCGTTAGCGCTCGCTGGAAGGCGCGCTGGATTCGCGCTACGCGCGCGGGACGGTGTTTCCGAGCGCAGCGTGGTGTGTCCGAGCGCGTTTCCGGTATCGCTCTCTCCCTCCCCGTGGAAACGGTGCGTTCTCGTCAGGACATTCTGAGAGACCGCCTCCCGTGGCCCCGCCCCTCCCCGGACTCTGGCCCCTCCCCTCCCTAATCCAAGCTGAGCGCTTGTTTTTGGAGGGAGCGGTGGGCGCAGTAGGAGCCCTCGCCGGTCGCGCGCGCACCCCTCACACCTGCTGGAAGCTTCCGCCACGGGCCAGACTGAATGAGCGCGGGGCAGGGAGGTCAGAAGTGTTTTGGCTGCGCGGTGCGGGGTTTTGTTGAGCCTCACAATGGAGCGGGGGAGGAGGGGGGGGGGGGGGGGTAACCCAACCATGGGAATGGGGCTGCGGAGTGGACCCCGCTGAGGGACGCGTCCGTCTGGCTTCCCAGGGACCCCTGTCAGGCTGGACGTGGAGGACCACCCATGCTTCTGCAGCGTGAACTGTCCAGGCCCCGCCCTGCGCTGCGTCAGCTCCTGCCCCGCCCCTCTGTTCTTCAGCTGAACCTAATCTTGTGCTTTCCTGCAAGCCCCGCCCCATCTCTCCCCCAAACCCCTCCCTGTCTCTCCATCAGACCCCGCCCCGTCTCTCCCCCAAACCCCTCCCCGTCTCTCCCCCAAACCCCTCCCTGTCTCTCCATCAGACCCCGCCCCGTCTCTCCCCCAAACCCCTCCCCGTCTCTCCATCAGACCCCGCCCCATCTCTCCCCCAAACCCCGCCCCGTCTCTCCCTCAGACCCCGCCCCGTCTCTCCCCCAAACCCCGCCCCATCTCTCCCTCAAACCCCTCCCCGTCTCTCCATCAGACCCCGCCCCATCTCTCCCCCAAACCCCGCCCCGTCTCTCCCTCAGACCCCGCCCCGTCTCTACCCCAAACCCCGCCTTGTCTCTCCCCCAATCCCCACCTTGTCTCTGCCCCAAACCCGCCTTGTCTCTCCCTCAGACCCCGCCCCGTCTCTCCCCCAAACCCCGCCCCGTCTCTCCCCCCAGGCCCGCCGCGTCTCTCCCCCAGGCCCGCCCCAGACCCGTGCAGCGCAGCTCGTTTGGTGCTGAGCGCACAGGCAGCGCAGTCAGACTGCTGAGCCTGACACATTTCATCTCCCGAGCCTTGCCTTCCCCCACCCCTCCTCCTGCTTCTCTCTCTCTCTCTCTCTCTGTGTGTGCCTCTGCCTAGCTCCCTCCCTCCCTCCCCCTCTCCTTCTGCTTCTCTCACACTCCTTTTTCACTCTTCCTCTCTGTATTCCTCCCTTCTCCCCGACTCTCTCTCTCCTCTCACTCCTTCCTCCCTGCTCTCTCTGCCTGCTTTCTCTCCTCTGCTCTCCCTTTCTCTCTCTTCCTCTCGTCTCTCTGTGTAAATCAGCTTTCACAGCGCTGTGCAGCGCGACCTTGTTTTGCGAAGCTGCAGTATTGCAGTATTCAGAGTCCGGGGCCGGTTTCCTGTTACTATTCTGGTCTCCGGGCCTGTTCTTCCTGTGCGCGTGTCTTATTCAGATTCCGGGGCCGGCCTGCCTGCCTGCCTGCCTGCCTCCCTCCCACTTTCCACTTCTGCTTGCTTGCTCATTCCCCTCCCTCCCTCCCTCCCTCTCGCTCGCTCGCTCGCTCTTTCCTTCTCCCCGCTCGGCGGCTGTTGAAAGCGGAATTCGGACGGGCCGTCGGCAGGAAGGCTGGCGGGTTCGCGGAGCCGGGTTTCGCGGGGAGAGGAATTTTCTCTCAGGGTTGTGATTGAGCGGGAACCCCGCCCACCTCGCTGAGCCCCACACAAAGGCTGAGGGGGGGGGTGGGTGGGCGGGGGGGTGGGGGGGAGTGCTGCAGCACTGCCTGCCTGCGCACGCTTCTCTACAGCGTTCCCCTGCCGCCCCTCCCACCGCCCCGCCGTCCCGTTCCAAACGCAGCGCCTGTCAGTGACACCGCGCTCCTCAGCGGCTCTCCTGCTCCTCTCCGGATGTGTAGCGAGGGGAGGGGGGTGGGTTTAGGACAGGTGCCCTCCCCTCCCCTCCCCCCCAGGGGGCCTTGCTATTGTGAGGCAAACAGACGGCCCACACACAGGCTCAAACACAGGCTCGTACACACACTTACACACAGCCTCACACAGTCCCTCAGCCTCTTCCCATTTGCAGTTGAGTGTGACTTGGTCCTGTCTTCTGCTGTTGGTTATTGATTTAACGGAAAATAGATTCTTAGCTACCTGAAATGGCTAAAAACGTGCCCCTTGCGAGCACGCCTGCGTTTGAAACTTTGCAATTTTCCTACAATGTTATAAACTTGGTGCGATGATGTCATCGGCGCCAGCGAGTGACCAAGCGGGCCGTTCCTCCAGAACCGAGCCCGCGGGGCGGAGGGAAGCGTCCTGGGCGCGCTCGGTTCCGTCTTCCAGAAATCTGGGAGCTGCCACGCCCCGTCCCGCATCAGAACGTGACCCACAGAACTTAACCCTGAATGGGATGGTCCTGAAACAGAATGGTGCTGAAATGGGAGGGTCCACTGTGAACCTGACCCAGTGACTGGGGAGAAGGTTTTGGTGAAGGGGCTGTTGGGGATTGTAGTCTTTGTGAGGGGGATCTGCCAGCGTGTCACCAGCTCTGCACGCTCATGTGAGAGACATGTATGTTTATATGTGTGTGCGTGTGTGTGAGGGATTGTGTGTGCCTTTGTGTGTCTGTTAGCGTGTTTATGATGCGTGTGTGTGATGCGGGTGCGTGGGTGGGTGGGTGTACACGTGTGTGTGTTTGTGTATGTGTGTGTGTAAGTGAGCGTGTGTGTTGCGTGTGAGTGTTTGTGTGTGCGTGTGTGCGAGAGCATGAATGCATGCGTGTTTCTGTGTGTGAGTGTGTGTGAGCGTGCGTGTTGCATGTATGTGAGAGCATTAATGCATGTGTGTGTGTGTGACCGTGTGTGTGTGTGTGACCGTGTGAGTGTGTGTGACCATGTGTGTGTGTGTGTGTGTGTGTGTGTGACCGTGTGTGTGTGCGTGTGTGTGTGTGTGTGTGTGTGTGTGTGTGTGTGTGTGTGTGTGTGTGTGTGTGTGTGTGACCGTGTATGTGTGTGTGTGTGTGACCGTGTGTGTGTGTGTGTGTGTGACCGTGTGTGTGTGTGTGTGTGTGTGTGTGTGTGTGTGACCATGTGTGTGTGTGTGACCGTGTGTGTGTGACCGTGTGTGTGTGCGTGAGAGGGAGCGCACTGCTGCAGGAGCACACACACTGTGGAGCAGTGCTGCTGAGCTGTGGGGCCCTGCCTCTCCTCTCTCCAGTGTGGGACAGGAGTGCCCCCTTATGGCCGAACGCGGCTCTGCACTCAGGCAGCTCGGGCCCCGCAGACCTGCCCCCCGCGCCGGGGAGGCTCTCCCTCTCACCTGCGCCTCTCTCGCCCCCGCCCGAGCGGCGCCTCTGCCCGCGGGCCCTTTAAAGAGCGCCACCCCGCCAGCGCTTCAGGCCCGCCAGCGCCCCGCCCCCCCCGTGCAGGAGGAGGTGTGAAAGCTTTATTTACTCCACAGCCCTGGGGGTGACGCTCTGTGAAAGCCCGACGGCTGGAGAGTGTGGAACTGTGGCAGCGCTGCCCGTTTGTCACGGGGAGGGTGTGAGACACGCTGGGGGAGAGAGAGAGGGAGGGAGGGAGAGAGAGAGAGAGGGGGAGAGAGAGAGAGGTGTGGGGGAAGGACCTTGCTGTTTGCTCTGTGGTGGACAGAGTGGTGAACCTCTACACGCTTGCAGGGTCAGGGAAACGCTGCTTTTTGTGTAATGCCCGTCCCGACACCGACCTCTCTTCCCCCCCCCGCTCTGTCCGCATCCATCGCATCGCTCGTTAGCGTCCCTAGCGGCGCCGTTTGACCTTTGACCCCGCGGCGCTGGCCGGGCAGGCTCCGAGCCGCTCCGCACTTCCTGCAACAATGACAGCGGGGCCCTTCAGACAGCGGCGTGACCCCACGGGCCCCGGGGGGGGGAGGGGGAGGGGAGGGGGAGGGGTCCGCTCTCATCTGATGTGTCAGCACGTGCGGAGCTAAACCTCCGTAACCATGGCAACCCCCCAGAGACGCATGGCTGTTGTCTCCCCTCCTCCCACGAGGAGATGAATGAGCGCGTGTGTGAGATTACACAGCAGGAAGCGACGGGGGGGAGGGAGGGCTGCCAGAGCGAGGCGGCCAGGTCGCGTGGAAATCCTGACCCTTATCCCTCTCTCTCTCTCTCTCGCTCGCTCTTTTTCAAAGATCCCGCTCTCCTTTTCCCCCACCTTTATTCAGGGGACTGGCGTTTCGGTGATTCAGGCCTGCTTTAGCAGCCTGATGGAAGCTTGTGTCCTGCGCTGTCAAAGCGCTCTATGACGCGCAGGCTGGAGAACAACCTTTCACGGGAAAGGAAGACCGCATCAGTAGGAAAGGCGAGGAGAAAATGTGAATTGAATACGGCGAAGTAGAAATCGCACGGGAGGCAGTTCGCCAGGCGACGTGGCGTTAGCGCGAACGTCTATTTGGAGGCGCGCCGTCCGCCATTTTGTGCCAGACCGTCGCGCGCCGTGTCGCCTGCTCTCCCGCCTCGGCCTCCCCCCGCGTCGGGGTCCGGGGTTTCTGGGAGTCCGGCGGCAGCGGGAACGCGGCCCCCCGTCCCGAGAATTCGGGGAGCGCTAAATTTGTCTCGGGTCCTGCGGGGTCTTGCATCCTTGTTCAGAGCCAGAAAACAGGAAGACGTGTCTGTTCTCATTCGGTTTCGTCACCAAGTTCAATGTTTTTTAATGTAGATTTTTTTGAAAGTAGACCTTAAAGTAGTTTTGCCAAGCTGGTGTTTTGGAGCGAGCAGTTTGAGCATCTCTGGGCATAACCGGTGGCTCTGAAGCCCCCCCCCCCCCCCCCCCCCGGCTCTATGCTGTGATGAGAGGTCTGTATTTGGTGAAAGGTCTAGCTGCCTCAGATATAATTACATTTCCTGGGGAGCTTGTGCAGTCAGCAGAACAGGCCCTGGTGCTGCTGTGCAATATTGAGCTGTGAAGAATCGATGACTGCAGAGTACGTGCTGGGACAGCGGTGTGTGTGTGTGTGTGCGTGTGTGTGTGCGTGTGTGTGTGTGTGTGTGTGTGTGCGCGTGTGTGTGTGTGTGTGGGGAGTCGTGACAGACAGGTTGAGTCACTGCAGGTTTGAAATGAGAGCCCCGCCCTGGCCCACATGCAGCGAGGCTTGCTCTGCTGTGTTCTGCTCTACTCTGTGCTGCTCTGCTCGTGCTGTTGTGTGCTGCTCTGTGCTGCTCTACTCTGTGCTGCTCTGCTCTCTGCTTGTGTTCTGCTGCTCTGCTCTGTGCTGCTCGCTGTTCTGTGCTGCTCTGCTCTGTTCTGCTGCTCTGTGCTGCTCTCTGCTCTGTGCTTCTCTGCTCTCTGCTCTGTGTTCTGCTGCTCTCCTCTCTGCTGTTCTGTGCTGCTCTGCTCTCTGCTGTTCTGTGCTGCTCTACTCTGCTGTTTTGTGATGTTCTCTGCTCTGTACTGTTGTGTGCTGCTCTCTGTTATGTTCTGTGGTGCTCTGCTCTGTGTTCTGCTGCTCTGTGCTGCTCTACTTTATGCTGCTCCTTACTGCTCTCTGCTCTGTGCTGCTCTCTGCTCTGTGCTGCACTGCTCTGTGCTGCACTGCTCTGTGCTGCTCTCTGCTCTGTGCTGCATTGCTCTGTACTGCTCTCTGCTCTGTGCTGCTCTCTGCTCTGGGCTGCACTGCTCTGTGCTGCTCTCTGCTCTGTGCTGCACTGCTCTGTACTGCTCTCTGCTCTGTGCTGCTCTGCTTTATGCTGCTCTGTACTGCTCTGTGCTGCTCTGCTCAGCTGGGCTGGCTGGCGGCTCTTCCGCTGCGTAAGGGGCTGGCAGCGGGACAGGGGAAGTGTGAATGGGGCTGCGCTCCCTGTCCCCCTGCTGGCCCTCCCTCTGGGGTTTCCTCCTCAGGTCACATCCCAAAAATAGCAGCTCCAGCCCCAGGGCCGCTGCCAGCCTCTGGCAAGAGTTTCCCTGGGAGTAGCTGGCCTCTGTCCAGCAGTGCGCACACACACACACACATACACACACACACACATACACATACGCGCACACACTCTCACACACACATACGCGCACACACACTCTCACACACACATACGCACACACACACGCACACACACATACGCGCACACACACACACACACGCACACACACACACAGACACACACACATACACACACACGCTCACACACACACATGCATACACGCACATACGTGCGCACGCACACACTCAGAAACCTCATAACATGCTTGCTTGCGAATACACACACGTGTGTGTGCACACGGCAGCCGTTCAGCCCTGCATAGCCGCTCAGACCTCTGATTGCGCTGCACGTGTCTGCAGCCGAGCTGCGGCTCACATAAGGAACAAATACGAGGCTTAATCTGCTCCAGCACTTCCGGAAACTTCCTGTTTTTTTAAAAATCCCGAGTTGTTAAAGCAAAGAAAACATTTCTTGCTTCCAGAATAAAACCGCTCCGACTTCTTGAGTTTCTGAACGTTTCTGCCAACTTCATTTGCTCCTAACCACGCTTTTTTTTAAGAGCGTCCAACTTTCTGTGCAGAACAGAAGAGGACAAGCTGAGTGCAGATATTTGCAGTTTGCTTGGCAGTGAAATGGTTCTCAAGGCTCGATATTCGATGTTTTCGTATTTCTACTCCCGGTCAAGTGCGTTTCAGTCTCATTTCACAGCAGGCGTTTCTCTGTCTGTCACGGTTCTATTGTTCAGTGCAAGGCCCTTCAAAACATGCACATGTATGTACAGGCTCCTGTGGTAAATAATGTCTCTCTCTCTCTCTCTCTCTCCCTCTCTACCCCTCTCTCTCCCTCCCCCTCTCTCCCCCCCTCTCTCTCTCTCTCTCCCTCTCTACCCCTCTCTCTCTCTCCCTCCCTCTCTCCCTCTCTCTCTCTCTCTCTCTCTCTCCCTCTCTACCCCGCTCTCTCTCTCCCCCCCTCTCCCCCTCCCTCTCTCTCTCTCTCTCTCTCTCTCTCCCCCTCTCTCTCCCTCTTTCCCCCTCTCTCTCTCTCTCCCTCCCTCTCTCCCTCTCTATCTCTCGCTCTCCCCCTCTCTCTCCCTCCCCCTCTCTCCCTCTCTCTCTCTCTCCCTCTCTACCCCTCTCTCTCCCTCTCTCTCTCTCTCTCTCTCTCAGGATCTGTCGGGCTCTATCGATGACCTGCCCACGGGCACAGAGGGCGCTCTGAGCCCGGGCGTGAGCACCTCGGGCGTGTCCAGCAGCCAGGGCGAGCAGAGCAACCCGGCGCAGTCGCCCTTCTCGCCCCACACCTCGCCCCACCTCCCGGGCATCCGCGGGCCCTCGCCCTCGCCCGTGGGGTCCCCCGCCAGCGTCACGCAGTCCCGCTCGGGCCCGCTGTCCCCCAACGCCGTGCCAGGTGGGCCCCCAACGCGTGCGCACGCACACACACGTGGCTGTGTTGAAATGAAGCTACCTCTAGACCGTGGGGAGATTCCCATTATCAGATTTAAAACAGAATGAAATTGTGGTCATCACTTTAACTGCTCAGAGGTTATTTATGCTGTTGAAAAAATGCTTATCTTCATAATTAGGGAGACAGAAGTAGCTGTGATTATGGCCTGATAACACAAAGTCAAACATCAAGAAAAATATCTCACCACAGCCAAATAACTAATAAGGTGTATTAATCAACGGTGCTGATTGCACCACTCTGTTACACCACTTCCCTCTCAAAAGGAGCACGTTTTTAAAACCCAATTGTTTTATCGAAAGCCGCTGGGATCACTTCACTAAGTTTGTGAAATGCATTTATTGCAAACATGTTTATTGACGAAACAATTAAGAAGAGATGCACTGCGTAGCTGCACGGTTGCGTTCCTGTTTGTAAGGCTAATCGGTCTTTCACGGACATTCATTTTTGCTCCTTACGGACGGGCTGCCGTAGCTTAAGCTGCCAGCGGGTTAGCTGGCCGACTCTAAATAAACGTCTAAACGTCTATCAGATAAATTATGGGGCCACTGAGTTTGGCTACGCAGCTCAGAACGGTGGCTAGTGAAAGCACCGCCCCCTGCTGGCCGAGGGCGTTAGCGTGGCCGTGACTGGGGCCTGGAGCCCCGAGGCTGGCCTCCCTTAGCTCTGGAAAGGCCTGGAGCTGCACGCAGCCCTTTGGCCTCAGTTCACCCCAGCTGCAGGTCTGACGGTAGGGCGCCTCCCTTCTGTCTCCCAGGAAACCAGATGCCCCCCAGGCCCCCGAGCGTGCAGTCGGACGGAGTCCTGCACACGTCCATGAGCCAGTCCGCCATGGGCCAGGACCGAGGTGAGCTCTCTGCCCCGCCCGCGAGCGTCCCGCGAGCCTCTGCTCCCAGCGCACTGCTCTCCCAGATCCACCTGCTTCTTTCATATTTTCTAACAAATGTACCTTGGAAGCAAATAACTGCTGAAGCAAATGAAATTTTGTCCAGCTCTCTCGGTCTCGCAGAATGGTTGTTCCAGTAGGCCCTACTGATTCATTGAAGCTGGAATGGAGCCTAGATCATTGGACACATCTCTCTTTCTCACTCTCTTTCTCTCTCTCTCTCTCTCTCTCTCTCTCTCTCTCTCTCTCCCCCCCCCCCGCAGTGTTCATGCGTAACCCTCAGATGACCCCGTACGGCTCCCCCCAGCCTGGCTCCGCCTTATCTCCTCGCCAGTCCTCAGGAGGCCAGATGCATGCTGGGATGGGGCCTTATCAGCAGAACAACTCCATGGGCAACTACGGGCCCCAGGCCGGCCAGTACGGGCCCCAAGGTGAGCTCGGCGGGCCCCGGCGCCGCGGCTCTGGAACAGCTTCAGAAGCAGCTCTGTTTACGCCCGGAGCTCCTTCAGAGAGTCTCCACCTCTTTCCCGGCTGCTTCACCGTTTCAGACGAAGCCTTTCAACTAGAAGTCTTTGAAGCTCACAGTTAATATGAGCGTGTCTTCATCGATATGCGCATGTGGTGTGTCTCTATATGCATACGTGTCATATAAACACACATGTGTATGTAAGAGACTAAGTATTTCCTTAAAGGTCTAGTTCAGTGGTTCTTAACCTTGTTGGAGGCACCGAACCCCACCAGTTTCATATGCTCATTCACCGAACCCTTCTTTAACTAACTGCAGACTAGACTGAGGGGTGGACCTCTGCGGCGGAGGCTCCACCGAACCCCTGAGACCGACTCACCGAACCCCTAGGGTTCGACCGAACCCAGGTTAAGAACCACTGGTCTAGTTAAAACGTCTGTCTGCCATCCAAGCAGTCAGTTTAAATACTGCTCTAGTGTTTTGGCGTTTGGGTATTGCCGTACTTGCACACATTAGGCTGTTTTAATTGGTGTAAATGAAAATGAATGGATTGAGTGGTGTAATGGAGGGTGATGTGGAGAAGGGTGTGGTGTAATGGATGGTGACGGAGGGGGGTGTGGTGTAATGGAGGGTGATGTGGAGAAGGGTGTGATTGATGGGTTTTGGGCTGTCCTCACTGGTTACCCTGGCCCCCCCTCCTGCAGGGTACCCCCGGCAGCCCAGCTACAGCAGCATGCCCAACGCCAGCTACCCCGGGCCGGGCATGGCCGGCGCCATGAACCCCATGTCCGGGCAGGCAGGGGGGCCGCCGTACTCCGGGATGCCCCCGGGCCGGATGGGGCCCGGTCAGATGGGCGCGCGCCCCTACGGGCCCAACATGGGCCCCAACATGGGGCCGAACATGGGCCCCAACATGGGCAACATGCCCCCTCAGGTGGGCTCGGGGATGTGCCCTCCCCCGGGCAGCATGAGCAGGAAGGCCCAGGAGGCCGCCGCCGCCGCCATGCAGCACGCCTCCACCAACTCCATGCACAGCAGGTACTGCGCTCCGCCCCCTCGCCCCGCCCCCTCACTCCCGCTCCGCCCCCTCGCTCCGCCTCCACGTCTGCGTCTGTCTCTGCGTCTGTCTCTGCGTCTGTCTGTGCAGTCCTCCCCAGTCCCTGTGTTTGAGTTAGCCCGTGTCTGTGCTTCTCTGTGTGTCTGTGATTCTCCCTGTGTCTGTGATTCTCCCTTTGTCTGTGATTCTCCCTTTGTCTGTGATTCTCCCTGTGTCTGTGATTGCTCCTGTGTCTGTGTTATCCATGCCTTTATGGTTCTCCGTTTCTCTGGCTCTGGCTGTTTCTCTGACTTGGGAGTCTTCCTTTGTCTGTGATCTTCTCTCCTGGTATTTGTAGTCCTCAGCTGTGTGTGTGGTTTTCCTGCGATGCTCCCCCCGGCTGTAACTCTCCTCGGCTCTCTCCTGCCTTAAAGGTGGATCGGCAGCGGCCAGGCTAGACCAGGCCAGCAGAGACAGGAAGTGATGTAGTGAGTGAGTCAGAGGAAGGGGCAGGAGAACGCAGGGCTGAGGTAGATGTGCAGAGCAGAGGAAGCAGAGCTGGTCAGGCCTCAGGGACTGAAGGTGTGCTGTAGGACTAGGCCGGTCTGAGACCCTGCATATCATCTCTAACGCTGGCCGTGGCTTTATGATGGAGAGGGTCTCTCGTGCCCCTCAGGCCTCCTGGGTACCCGATGGCGCAGGGCATGATGGGAGCTGGCGCCCCCTATGCGCCAACCATGAACAGCATGCCAGGCATGATGACCCCGCAGGGAGGGCCTTACCCCATGGCCAACAACACTGCGGGTGAGTACTGACTGAGCCTGGCCACCGCTGCGTGGACCACACACACACACACACATGCACACACGCACATGCACACGCAGGCACATCCCCGCACATACACACACACACACACACACACAGGCACATCCCTGAACGTGCACACACAGACACACACACACACACACAGGCACATCCCCGCACATACACACACACACACACACACACGCAGGCACATCCCTGAACGTGCACACAGACACGACCACACACGCGTACACACAGACTCCCACACTCAGGCACGTACCCCGCATGCACACACACACACACAGGCACATCCCTGCACGTGCACACACAGACACGATCACACACGCATGCACACAGGCACACACCCACACACACATATACACACGTTCATTTTTTCTATATATATATACATTATAGATATGTGTGTATTATTATTATTTTTGGCTATTAACATTTGATGTATGCATTAGTTTCCCTGGTTACAGTAATTCTGCTGATATGCATATTTATGAAAACTGAAGGCCACTGAGAATCTACTGAAGCCAGTAAAGTAATGGCTGATATCCACTTCCGTCGCTCCTGTTCATCCCCCCTGTCCCTCTCCCGTCCTCTCTCTGTCCCAGGCATGTGTCCAGGTCCGGAGTTCGCCCAGGACGTGAAATTAAACCTGGCCCAAAAGATGAACAACAAAACAGACGGGACCCCCAAACCCGAATCCAAAAAGGTACGTCCGGTCGCTTCAACGCCCCGGAAGTAGTAGCGACCGCCGCGGGGGTCACAGTACGACCCGGTCAGCGCGCTCTGCGTCAGCACCAGCGCGTGCGTCAGATTAACCCAGAGTCCCCGGACTAACCCCGCCTCCCTCCCTCCCTCCCTTCCTGCGCAGAAGTCCAACTCTTCCACCACCACCAACGAGAAGATCACGCGCCTGTACGAGCTGGGCCCCGAGCCGGAGAGGAAGATGTGGGTGGACCGCTACCTGGCCTTCGCCGAGGAGAAAGCCATGGGCATGACCAACCTGCCCGCCGTGGGCCGCAAGCCGCTCGACCTCTTCCGCCTCTACGTGTCCGTCAAGGAGATCGGCGGCCTCACGCAGGTGGGCTGGGCCAATCGCAGGCCCCCGCGCCGGACAGTTACTTTTTTCCGAATATTTAGATTTACTTTCTTTACATTTCGATTATGTGTCGTGACAAGGGGGGTTTATCCAGACCTGAAGCATGACATTAAAGATTAAAGCACTTAAAATTATAAAGATACAGTGGCCATAACAGGCCAATTTTCCCGAAAAACCACCTTGTGCCTGAAATTGTATGAGTAGCCATGCGATAGGTCCCCTCCCACATGGGGGCGGGGTCTCGCGGGCTTGTCAGTGCTACAGTGTTTCAGGCCCATATGAGGGCTACATTGTTAACCGCAGAAGGCACAATTACTGGAGGAAGCCTGACACCGTGCCAAGTCGAGCAGCGACCTGCTCTCTGACTGGGATCTATTGATCCAGCCTGGTAACCCCAACGCTTGTGAAGGATGTTTTTGTGCTGTAAATGCAGACAGGGCTTTTTATCGCCGCCGCTGTCATCAGTAAAGGCTGTCAGCCCGGTCAGCCCGCTGTGAGTCGTGGGATGGGCGGGGCCTCTGGTGGTAACGCTGCGCCTCCCCCCTCCCCCCGTGTCTGCAGGTCAACAAGAACAAGAAGTGGCGGGAGCTGGCGACCAACCTGAACGTGGGCACGTCCAGCAGCGCGGCCAGCTCGCTCAAGAAGCAGTACATCCAGTGTCTGTACGCCTTCGAGTGCAAGATCGAGCGCGGCGAGGACCCGCCCCCCGACATCTTCACCACCGACGCCAAAAAGAACCAGCCCAAGGTCCAGCCCCCGTCCCCGGGTCAGTGCCGCCACTCCGGCCCCAGGCTTCGGGCCTGGTCCGTCTCCGCCGCCTCCTTCCTTCCTTCTGCTGTTTCTGTGTAAATGTACCGGCCCCTGCGCTTTATGCCCTGACACGTTTCCCCGCCGCGGGCCCCGGGCGCCGGGGCTTCCTGCGGCGGAGGTGTTATTTATCTTTCCCCGCCCCCTCTCCCTGCCTCCGCTCCTGTTTAGCGCCTCTGTACCGCGCGGCGGAAGGCGCGGTGCTAATGTGCTCGTTTGCCGCCGCTAACGGGCGCCGCCGCTGCTGGGCGTGTGAAACGGCTCCGCGCGGCTAACGGGAAAGCGCCGCGCGCCGGTTGGGCTCCGTGTGACGGCGACGGCGGCCGTGGCGCCTCGGTGATACTGGGCTTAGAGAGTCGTTGGTGTGGGTTTATGGTCCAACTGTGGTGTTTCTGCCTCCATTTTTTGATTTAGTCACGGTCTCTTAGTCTTTTGACTAAAATGCATTTTAGTTTTAGTCATGCTTTAGTTATACAATCTTCATTAATTTTAGTCAAGACAAAAATGACTAAAATCATATTTTAGTCAAAATTTAAAAAATATTTTAGTCACATTTTAGTTCTTAATTTTTTAGATTTTAGAACTTAATTTTTTGTCACATTTAATGCCCTGCCCCCAGTAAATGCCATGGCTATAAAATACTTTATATGTAACATGCTCAAAGATTTGTGACTGCACATCAGTTGTGACATTGCATGTCCCTTTTGCATGAGTGAACACTGCATCTGCATGCAGCAATGCCCAGCTGCAGTGTGAATGTCACTGTCACAAAGCACCTTTACTTTTCTGAAGACAATAAAGGCATTAAAGAATAATATTAAACACAAATTAGTTTTTTTCAAAAAGCCACAGCGTTTGTTGATTGAACTTAATTATATATTATATTACAGGTAATTGGACAATTTAACTGCGGAACCTCATAGCTTTTGTTGATTAAACTTTGTTGATTTACATAAATGTAATTATATATTATATTATAGGTAATTGGACGATGTGACTGCATGCATTTGTTGTGGCATAACATTTTATTTGAACAGAAGCCATTATCGCTATCCGACCTGAGTAAACTGCATGTGTGTGTGGTCTTTGCCGTGGATATTCTCCAAATGTCAGTGTAGAGAATGAAGAGTACGTGTATCCACAATCTTACATAATATTGATAAAACATGCAGTTTTGCATTGCGAGTACAAAGTGTTCACATCTTTGATTTTGGCAAAGGTCGCCTTCTCCCACTGAGGGGTAGCGAAAGCGAGAGGGCAAAGCACATGGCCAATGGGATGAGCGCACAGGGTCCACACAGTCATCATGGGAGTTGTAGTATCATGTAGTATCACCACGAATAGACTGAACTATGTCAGATGCTTTTTGTAAACTACAATATTAACTTTTTTGTAGAAAATGCTGCCAAATGGTCACCGGCCAAAAGAGGCTAGTAAGAGTGAACAAGTTACGCGCCACTGCCAAATTCTGCACTCATTTGGCCGGTGGCAGGTGTTAATGTCAAGACCTGCTTCTTATACATTTATGCGTGTAACAAAGCACCTGCAACAAAAAACATCTGGGTCTGTTTTCCTTCCTCATTTTAAAATGCAAAACTTAATTGGTCATCGTCGTCGTTCCAAAAAGGCATTTTCGTCACGTTATTGTCTTCGCCACCGTGGACGAAATATATAGTCATAATTTTAGGTGATGAAAACAACGCTGTGGTCCCCTTTAAGACCGCGGCCGGCCTTGTGACAGGCTGTTCTCCGGCCTTGGGGGGGTCTGTGCTGTGCTGGGGGTCTGTGCTGTGCTGGGGGCGTCTGTGCTCGCTGCTGGCCGGGGCACTTCTGCTTGGTGAGAACGTTGGCGGCTTTGGGTCGTCTTAACTCATCATTGTGAATGGCGTGCTGGCCGGGTTAATTTGTCACTTCTTCATTTCGTGGATGACATTATTCTTTGAACGATGCATTAAAATGACACGCACTTATTATATAAAATCAGTGAGCATTAGCATTAAAATTTAGATTGATTGTTTTTAAAAAGGGCTGCAGAAACAAACTAAAAGTGAGCCAAGAAAAGAATTGCCAGTGAAGCGCTGAACGTATTCAGTCATTTTGTTTGTCTTCGCTCGTGTTGTGACGGTACCTTGCTGCCTGACCTCCTTCAGCACGTCAGAGATCTTTGCCGTAACGTGAACCCGACGGGCTGATTTTGTCTGACTCGTGGAGCGAAATGAAATACGGGAAAGCGTGATGAAGCCGCCGGTCCGGGCGAGTCCACGCTGCCTGATTGAAGAGCCCCTCGTCTTCCTTCCGGCTCTCTCAGGCTTTGCGAACTTTGAAAGCAGTCCTTCAGACGTCCTTCAATTCCACGCGGTTTGGGGGGGACGTGACGCGCAGCCAGTGGAGTGGGCGGGGGGTTTCCGAGGCAACCCCCCCCCCCCCACGCACCCCCCACCCCCCCTCGCTCCCCCCACCCCCCGCGGCGCGCCAGCGTGGGGTCGACCCGGCCCGTGAGCTGTCACGCGGGGAGCAGGGGGATCTCCGGTGATGTAACGCGTGTCCGCGGGCCAGTCCTGCCAGCGGGGTCCGGGGGGAGCGGGGAGGGGGTGGGGGGACGGGGTGGGGGGCAAGTCTGCTCACAGAAATCCCCACAGCTTTCTTCTGAGCTGAAAATGATGAATGGGAGGGGGAGGGGAGGCGTAAAGACGCCAGCACCCGCCCCCTAGCCCACCCCTCCCCCCACTCCCCACCCCCCCTTCCTCTCGCTGTCTCTCTCTCTCTCTCTCTCTTGGCTCAGCCCCCCTCCCTTCCCTGACGGAGGGAAATCCCTGCCCGGGAGAGGGGCGGGGCAGTTTGTGTGGAGAGCTGAAATGTGAATAAGTGTGACCTGCCATTGACCCCTGCCAGTGTGCAACTTAATGAATGGAAGGCTTGAGTCATCAGACACCACATGCTAACAGTGAGAAGTCCTGATGCGCGCGCGCTCACACACGGACACACAGGACACACACACCACACACCACGCACACACACACACACACACACACACACTGAAATGCACACACAGGACACACACACCACGCACGCACACACACACACACGCAGGATCGCTCTGACAGGGCACACATTAATCTGACTGCAGGCTGAAACCAGAGGAGAGTCTCCTTATTGGTGCGTCCAGACTGGGGTGAACTAAAGGATAAGTTTTATGTGGAGATCACAGAGCTTCTCAGCATTGCCACACTGCACAATGGAGCTTTTAGGAATGCTGCTCATGTACAAATTTGGTAAACTTCAAGTGGAAGATTTTTAATTATTTAAGGGTTTAAAACTTAAACATCCATATGAAGTAGCTTCTTGGGTGTTAATGCTGTAATTAAGGGTCTCAGAAAATGCTAATGCATTTAGCTTGTTGGGAGATTAAATGTTAGTCCAACCAAAATGCAGGTAGACCCTCAGCCAGAAGGCAGATTGGTAACAATATTCCCTGAGTGAAGAAAGTAACTTGTTTTTAAACCGCATAAGCCCCTAGTTTTCAGTCAGAATACTACCATGGTCAAAAATAGCTTGAAATGGAAAATATGGCAGTAGATTAATGAGATGATGAAGAAGGAAAAAAAAAATGAACTGCGGTCACAATGAGGTGTTAAAAATGCATAGGGCTACGGAAACGAAGGGGCTTATGGGAGTTGGAGTCCAAAAAACGAACCTTGCGGATTGTTTAAAAGTGCTTTAGATGATGATGATGATAATAGTAATAATGTATCATTTACATCTCTCACCCTAGAGAAAACAATAAACGTTTACTGCGCTCATTATTTAAACAGTAACTGATTAACATCCCCGGGAGCGTTGGAGGAGCTGTTAACGCAGCGTTTAGGATTGGCAGTGCTAGGCGGCGCTGCTCATCTGGGTCCGCCAGACTGAAGCAAGGCCGTGTTCAGGCCTCGGTCTCTGCTGGCTCGTTAAGCGCGCGTTCGTTAAGTTCGTTTGGCCCTGTGTGTTGGGCTGGTCCTCTCTCGGTGCCGTTCTTACTTTGCGCCGCTCCTCACCTTCGTTAAATGACAGACGTGCTTCTGGTCCCTGTTCTCTCCCCCACAGCCCTCATTCGTGTTGATTATGCTGAGACGTTGTTCAGTAGGAGCGTGTGTTTAGAGCTGTTTCTGCGTTCTTTCCCGGCTTACACTTCAGTGGGTTGTCATGAGTGACTCTGAGCAATGACTTGACGTGTGGTTTATTGGGAAAAGCCTGCCGCTTGCGCTTATTTTGTGGCCTGTAGTTGGCCCCGTCTGTCTTTTGTTTCCGTTCCCGATCTCTGGCAAGTTTGTGTGCCTGTCATTGTACCTGTCTGTTTATTCATGTGTGTCTCTGAGTTTGATGTGTATGCCTTTGACTGTAGTTATATAGGTGTCCACCTGTGAGTGAATATCGGTGTGTGAGCGGGTGTCACTGTTTTCGATGTGTGCGTGAGTGTGAGCACACGTGTGTGGCTCACTGTGTCTGTCTCTGTGCTTTGTTCTCCAGCGGGATCTGGGTCTCTGCAAGGGCCCCAGACCCCCCAGTCCACCACCAGCTCCATGGCTGAGGGGGGGGACCTGAAACCCCCCACCCCGGCTTCCACCCCACACAGCCAGATGCCCCCCATGCCTGGGGTCAGGTATGTCCTTTATGCACTCCCCCATCTCTCTCTCTTCTTTCTTTTTCTCTTTCCCTCTTTCCCTCCACCCTTTCTCTCCCCCTCCATCTTGCTCCAGACTGTTTGCTGTTTGACTGTTCTGACACTCTGTCCTATCCTATAGACCCTCAGGTTCAGCCCTGTGCTGTAAGCTCTGTGCTGTAGGCCCTGTGCTCTGGTGTTCCTGTGCCCTGTGCTGTAGTTTAACTGAGATGTGGTTGTACCCCCTCCTCCTCCTCTCTCAGGAACAGTGTGGTGAGTCTGCAGGACCCCTTTGCTGACGGCAGTGACCCCGCCTTCCCCAGGAGGAACTCCATGACCCCCAACTCGGGCTACCAGCCCGGGATGGGCACCCCGGACACCATGGGGCGCATGGGCCCCTACGAGCCCAACAAGGACCCCTTCAGCGCCATGCGGAAAGGTGAGCGGGAGGGCGGGCTTGCTGGGTGGGTGTGGACGGGCCAGGTGGGTGGGGCCTGGTCTGGTGGGCAGGGCTGAGGGTGGTGGGTGGGGCTAGGTCTGGTGGGCAGGGCTGGGGGTGGTGGGTGGGGCTGGGTCTGGTGGACAGGGCGGGGGGTGGTGGGTGGGGCCTGGTCTGGTGGGTGGGGCTGGGTCTGGGTCTGGTGGGCAGGGCTGGGTCTGGTGGGCAGGGCCTTGTCAGCCGCGAGGTCTCACCCCTGCGTTCGTCTCCACAGCGGGGGAGCAGTTCATGCCCCCCGGCCAGGGCTCCAGCGGCGGGATGGGGGACCAGTACAGCCGCGGGCCGCCGGGCGCCATCGGCACCATGCCGCTCGGACAGAGGCCGCAGTACCCCTACGGACCAGGCTACGACCGGAGGTAAGGCCGCCGCGCCGTGCGGGGGGGAATGGGGGGCTACTACCTCACGGGTGAACGTTCAGGCCATCGGCTCATCTGACCCGCCCTCCTCCCCCGGCACTGTGTGCCTCTCAGGCAGGAGCCCGGGATGGGCCCGGACGGCACCATGGGCCCCGGAGCGCCGCAGCCCAACATGATGCCCTCCAGCGCCGACACGGGGATGTACTCGCCAAACCGCTGCCCCCCACAGCAACAGAGGTGAGCCCGCGGGGCGGGGTACGCTAGAATGGGTTTCACTTTTAGGCTTAGGGCCGGACTTTCCCCGTCCTGTTTGCACCCCGTAACCTCTCAGAGCTCTGCTGGGTTCTGCGAGCATCGTCCGCCCCTCCCCGCGTCCGCGGCGCGGTTCTTTCCGCGCTCCCTTCGCCCGGCGGAGAGCGTGTCATCCAGACGCTCGCCGGGCTAATCCATGAGACTGCATGAATTCACTGATTAGAGCGAGTCGTTAGGCGTCTGTCCAATATTCCCATGCTGGGTCTTCGCAGGCACGATTCCTATGGTAATCAGTACCCTGGCCAAGGAGCTCCCCCTGGTGGCCCATACCCCAATCAGCAGTCTGGAATGTACCCACAACAACAGTCTGTGAGTATCCACAGCAGCCGACCAATGAATCTGACCAGCTGGTTTTTTACCTTTGATTCAACTATGGGCTTAAATAGCTTTCAAATACTGTCATCAAAAATAGCGTAGTTGTAAATGACTAAAGTAAAGCATGTTTGAATGTACCGCTGTGATTTACCTAATCTGATGATAACGATTAGCACATGATTAAAGTGTGGTGTTGTGAAGCTAGCATGGGGCTCTCTCTCTCTCTCTCTGCAGAACTACAAGCGGCCAGTAGATGGCGGCTACGGTCCTCCGGCGAAGCGGCACGAGGGCGAGATGTACAACGTGCCCTTCAGCGGGCAGCAGCAGGCCCCCCCGCCGACCGCCCCCCAGGCCCAGCAGGACATGTACAACCAGTACGGCGCCTACCCCAGCTCGGACCGCCGGCCCGCCGGCCCCCAGGGCCAGTTCCCCTTCCCCTTCGGGCGGGACCGGCCCCAGAGCTCCGGGGGCCACAACGCCCAGCCCTCCATGCCCCCGCAGATGATGGGCAGCCCCATGCAGTCGGCCCCCGAGGGGCCCCAGGGCGGCATGTGGCAGGGCCGCAGCGAGATGGGCTACCCGGGCTACCCCAACAGGCAGGGCCCGGGCGTGGCCGCCCAGGGGCCCGGCTACCACGGCATGAGCCGCTCCGAGGAGATGATGCCGGCCGACCAGCGCATGAACCACGAGGGCCAGTGGCCGGGCCACCTGGGCCAGCGGCAGCCGCCCTACGGGCCGGCGGGCCCGGCTCCGCCCATGACCCGCCCCCTGCAGCCCAGCTACCAGTCCCCGCAGTCCATGCAGAACCACATTCCGCAGGTGTCCAGCCCCGCCCCCATGCCCCGCCCCATGGAGAGCCGCACGTCGCCCAGCAAGTCGCCCTACATGCACTCGGGCATCAAGATGCAGAAGGCGGGGCCCCCCGTGCCGGCCTCGCACATCGCCCAGGCGCCCGTGCAGTCGCCGCTCATCCGCCGCGACGTGGCCTTCCCGCCGGGCTCCGTGGAGGCCACCCAGCCCGTCCTCAAGCCCCGCCGACGCCTCACCATGAAGGACATCGGTACGGCCCCGCCCCCGCCGACCCGCGCTGACCGTCACGCACACCGCCACGCACCGTCACGCGCCGGCACGCGCTGTCAGGCCTCGCGCCGCTAACGCCGCTGCCTTTCCCTCCCTTCCCGTTTCCGCAGGGGCGCCCGAGGCCTGGAGGGTGATGATGTCGCTGAAGTCGGGCCTCCTGGCCGAGAGCACCTGGGCTCTGGACACCATCAACATCCTGCTGTACGACGACAGCAGCATTTCCACCTTCAGCCTCTGCCAGGTGAGTGGCTCTGCGGGCCTGGTGAGCGCACTGCTGAATGTGTTTGTTAAATGGACTGCATTTATATAGCGCTTTTATCCAAAGCGCTTTACAATTGATGCCTCTCATTCGCCAGAGCAGTTAGGGGTTAGGTGTCTTGCTCAGGGACACTTCGACACGCCCAGGGCGGGGTTTGAACCGGCAACCCTCCGACTGCCAGACAATCTTACCTCCTGAGCTATGTCGCCCTGTTTGCGTGTCTGTGTTTCATGCACTCTGCCGGTCTGTTGTGCTGACGCTTGTCCCCGGCTCCGCCCCGCAGCTGCCCGGCTTCCTGGAGCTGGTGGTGGAGTACTTCCGCCGCTGCCTCATCGAGATCTTCGGCATCCTGAAGGAGTACGAGGTGGGCGACCCCGGCCAGAGGACCCTGCTGGACCCCAACGCCCTGGACCGGGCGGACGAGGACGAGCAGGACGAGCCGGAGGTGGAGGACATGGACGAGGACGAGGAGGAGGATGAGGAGGAGGACGAGGATCAGAGCGAGGGCCCCGAGCAGCAGCAGCAGCAGCAGCAGAGGACGCCGGCGACCGCGCCTCAGACGGCGGTGAAGAAGGAGGGCGGGGACGAGACGCAGGGCGAGAGCGGCGAGGAGAAGGCGGTGCCGAAGAAAGAGGAGGAGGAGGAGGAGGAGGAGGAGAAGGAGGCGGGGTCAGAGCCCAGCTCGGCAGGCCCCTCCCAGGACCCGGGGACCCCCCAGGAGAAGCCCAAGCAGGCCAGCAAGTTCGACAAGCTCCCCATCAAGGTGGTGCGGAAGAAGGACCCCTTCGTGGTGGGCTGCTCCGGCAAGCTGGGCCGGCCGCAGGAGTTCGACAGCGGCCTGGTCCACTGGAGCATCGGCGGGGGGGACACCACCGAGCACATCCAGACCCACTTCGAGAGCCGGGCCGACCTGCTGCAGGCCCGCCAGCGGCCGCCCGCCGCCCCACCCGCCCGGAAGAAGGCCCCCGCCGCCGAGGCCGAGACGGAAGGCGCCGAGAAGGCCGGCGCCGCCAGCGCCGAGAAGAAGGAGGAGGAGGAGGAGGAGGAGGAGAAGGCCGCCCCCCGGGCCCCCGACCCCCCGCCGCCGGAGACGGGCGCGGCGGGCGCCGGCCTCACGGCCACCGTGGACGACGTGCTGTCGGCCCGCCCCGGATCGGTCACCGAGGAGGCGGTGCGCGGCTCGGCGGCCGACGGCTTCCAGGAGAACGGCAAGTTCCTGTTCGGCATCGGCCCGGCGGCGCAGAGCCGGCGCAACATCAAGATCCTGGAGGACGAGCCGCACAGCAAGGACGAGGCGCCGCTCAGCACGCTGTCCGACTGGCAGGACGCGCTGGCCCGCCGCTGCGTCTGCGTCTCCAACATCGTGCGCAGCCTGTCCTTCGTCCCCGGCAACGACCCCGAGATGTCCAAGCACCCGGGCCTCCTGCTGCTCCTGGGCCGCCTCATCCTGCTGCACCACCGGCACCCCGAGCGCAAGCAGGCCCCGCTCACCTACGAGAAGGAGGAGGAGGAGGAGCGGGGCGTGGCCGGCCACAGGGACGAGTGGTGGTGGGACTGCCTGGAGCTCCTGCGCGAGAACAGCCTGGTCACCCTGGCCAACATCTCGGGCCAGCTGGACCTGTCCATCTACCCCGAGAGCATCTGCCTCCCCCTGCTGGACGGGCTGCTGCACTGGGCCGTCTGCCCCTCCGCCGAGGCCCTGGACCCCTTCCCCACGCTGGGGGCCAACGGCTCGCTCTCGCCCCAGAGACTGGTCCTGGAGACCCTGAGCAAGCTGAGCATCCAGGACAACAACGTGGACCTCATCCTGGCCACGCCGCCCTTCAGCCGGCTGGAGAAGCTGTACGGCACGCTGGTGCGGCTGGTGGGCGAGCGCAAGGTGCCGGTGTGCCGCGAGATGGCCGTGGTGCTGCTGGCCAACCTGGCGCAGGGCGACAGCCTGGCGGCGCGCGCCATCGCCGTGCAGAAGGGCAGCGTGGGCAACCTGCTGGGCTTCCTGGAGGACAGCCTGGCCGCCACGCAGTTCCAGCAGAGCCAGAGCTCCCTGCTGCACCTGCAGGCGCACTTTGAGCCCACCAGCGTGGACATGATGCGGCGGGCGGCGCGCGCCCTGCACGCCATGGCCAAGGTGGAGGAGAACCACTCGGAGTTCACGCTGTACGAGTCGCGGCTACTGGACATTTCCGTGTCCCCCCTCATGAACTCGCTGGTGTCCCACGTGATCTGTGACGTACTCTACCTGATCGGCCAGTCATGACAGCCGGGGGGGACGCCTCGGCCGCTCTCCGTTCCCGCGCCCGCCGCCCCGCCCTCCCCGCCCCCGGCCCCGCCCCCTCCCGTTTTCTTTGCGCGCCCGCCGTCGCGCGCGAGTGGAGGAAGCTAAGAGCAAAACCGACTGTTTTTTGTCCTTTTTTTTTTATTTATGCAAAAAACACCTCTTGATTCCACTGTCCGACCCCCCCTTTCGCCCCTGCTTCTCACTAAAGGAAGGATCTCATGAAGGAGCGATGGATCTAAGACAAACAGGGGGGGAGGGGGTTAAAAAAACGAATGATAAAAACAAACGACGAGAAAAGGAAGCGGGGAAAAAAGAAAACGGTGAAAACTAGCGTGGATAAAGACGAACGGATCGGGGGCGCCGGCCTTGGGGAGTGTGCTGCCTAACGGGAAGGACTTTTTTAATAAAAATGAAAAAATTAATGAAAAAAAAAACACAAAAAAAATAGAAAAACAAAAACTGTAACCAAAGTTGCTGTCTCGTTTACAGTGAGTTTGGGGGATACGTGCGCCCCCCCCTCTCCTCGTGGGGGGGGGGGGGAGGGGCCGCACGGAGAATACAATTTTATGGTTCATATTTGGAGGCTAACCAGACTTCTGGACTCTTGTGTGGTATAATTGCTGTAACTTGGATGCTCTATATTCTGCCCTACAAGAACCAGGTTATCGGCTGTGAACAGATGTCTTTAAATGGGAGGCCCGTGCAGTAGATTGTAGGACTTTTTTCTGTACTGTACACCTTAAACAAAACTGTAACCATACTGTAATAATACTGTTTCACACTGAGAAACGCTGGCTCCGCAGCAGAATTGTAGTTTTTAAAAATGTTTTTAGTTAATGTTGAAGAGAGAAAAAAAAGGCTTTCCCCCCAAAGTATTGTGGACCTACAACACCCTGACCTCTTCTCTTTAACCCTCGATTGTATGAATTGACCCTTAAAGACATCACCTCTTAGGACTGGTTCTCAACTTTAGACGCAGTCTCGGCTGCAGTGTATATATGACATTGTACATTACACTCTCTTTCGCTCTCTCGCTCCTTCTCAAAACTTCTGAAGCTCCTCACCCTTTTTATCTTTAATCATTCAAAGGTTACTACACGACTTCACTTCCATGCATCGAAGCCCCGCCCTGCATCGAGCCCCGCCCCACGATAATTTAACCCCTCCTCCCTCCCTGCGCCAGCCCCTCCCCCTCCTCCCACCCCCCTGCCGGTGAGATGCGCAGCTGGAGCTGTGTGCGCAGACAGCTGCTGTCCCCCCCTCCACTCAGGCAGATCACGTTTTTCGTTCCCTTCAGATAAAGGTGTGGAGAACAAGACTAAAGAAAAACCTCTTCCAAGTTCGATTTCAGCTCCTTATACGACGAAACAAAAACCCAGATGAAGAAACACAAATTGAGATTTTTTTTTTTTTTTTCCAGTGATATGGATTCTGCATATTTGTATTTCAGACGATGTAGCTAAAAAAACTTGATGTAAATTCCTCTTTTTTTCCTTTTTTGGCTTAATGAATATCATTTATTCAGTATGAAATCTTTATACTATATGTTCCACGTGTTAAGAATAAATGTACATTAAATCTTCGTAAGACGTTTGTGATGGTTTTATTCATTTGGTCGAAGGCCACGATGTCGACGCTTTCCCGCCGTACGCCCTGTGATTTTTAGCGCCTGCGTAAGTGGCTTTGGAGGATCAGCGCTTTCTGGGATAATGCGAGTCGCGACTGGCCCTCGGGTTCTGGCTCGGTCTCATTGACCCACATTACAGTTCATTTAACCTGAAATGCCTTCATTCGGACGGCGGTCCACTTCGCCGAGGGGCCAGCTGCCGCACCACAAAACAGTGGATTCGGGATTACGGCCCAATCACAAAAAGCCAAAGTATTTTTTACAGCTTAGTCATGTTAGCAGTGCTTTTGCTTTATAGCACGTCTGAGCAGTGGCATGCTTACGACTTGTCGCATAGACCTCCACTATGCTCTGCGTCATTTAAAATGCCTTTACTGTGTTCACCCAGCCATCTTTATGCATACGGGGGCCCCCTTGCAAAAGAGATTTCGATCTCGTGGGGGTTTCCTGGTTAAATAAAGGTTAAATAAAATAAATAAAAATAGTTTAAGGAGCAGTGGCGCATTTGCCCTGCAGCCAACGGTTTCCCTCTGGCTGTATCGGCGCACATGTGGAGAGCTCCGTCTGTTCGGTCATTAGCAGAAACGCTTTGAAGCTATTACGCCACCTGTTGGGAGTCGCCATGTGAACTGCGCCTGACGTAAAACGGATTGGCCTCCGCTGCGAATGCGCTCAGCTAGCATGCTGCCGCAGCTGAACGTGTCATCTGCGAGTTATTTTTATTAGGCGATGTTTTCTGACACGAGTTTGAAAAGCGACGGCAATTTAGTGTTATGCTTTTGGGTGTAAAAAATAGGGAGGGGGAAGCAGATGGTGTAACGTTTTAGTGATTCCCTGATGAGAGAAATGTGTGGATCAGCTGTTCACGCTGAAGACGGGTGACCAACCTGAAGTTCCTCTCCAGCCACCTATTTACACTCTTCATACTTACAATAGGACTTCAGGCACAGGTAACGATTGTCTCTAATTTTGTTTCACTGAATGCTCTACTGTAGCCACCTAGCCGTTAATGTGCTGTCAGTTGGAATGTTAATATGAGAATGTTGCACCAACGGATTGCAGTATTTGTAGGCATGAATACTTTTGTATGGTTTTGATGGCCTATGATGATAATTTACTTGTAGATGGCTGCATGGTGCAGGTCAGCCAACAACAAAACTCAGCCAGAATTGCCTTCAAGCATCAGGCAGGGAAACTGCTTAAAGGTGGTACCTGTCTGGTTCCATGGTTCCAGTCAGTTATTCCTCAACCAAAGTTATTGGGTGTTTTTATTTTTTTACTGTAACTGTACGGATTTTACACAGCATAATTAACAAGATCACCACCGTTAGAAGCAGTGTGTAAAGGTCAACTTGCGTTTTTTTTATTTTATTTTTTGCTGTCCAGTGCTCTGGCTTTTATAACATGTTCTGTGGTCATAAAGTAATGTAAGAAAGTAGGATTGTTTCTTTGAAATTGCATTCCCATTTCAAGCTTTTCAAGGCTGCAACCGTAAAGAGAAAGTTCTTGAGTCTTTCAGTTGAAAACTTCAGAGATTCTGAGATTGGTTATGTTACTGTACATCAGTGTTAGTCCTAAAATCCACTTTTATGTGACAGCCTGTTAAATTGGGTCTGAAAGACAGACCTAGGCTAAAAACAAAACTTTGCCCGTTTCTAAGGCACTGTGACAAAACAAGATCTCAAGGTGTGGAGTATGGCTTGGATTTAGCTGGGAGTGGCAGTTGTGAAATCATAACTGTTTACATACCAACCAGATTAGCCTGCTGATGCTTTCTTCATCACCCGTAGGTGAGGTGAGATCATCTATTTCTCTGCAACCGAGTCAAATAAGGACGGTGAACTATTGCTACCTGCTACCTGCGCGGAATAGGCCATTGTTAACTACAGGAATACTGGCAGTTGGCTCTCTGGGGTTTGCAAGTGTACCATTGATGCTGTCGGTTGTGTGTGGAGAACGGGGGGCTCGTTTCCACCACAAGATGTCAGTGTCATGCAGATTTAGCCTGGACTATCAGCTTGATGATAACCATCTAACTATCCCACATAAATACATAATCATAATTCTGCATCAGTTTAAAAAATATAAGTAAGTTGCTGGTTTTGTGAAGGAGTTTAATAAATGAAGAGCGGTGTTTTTACATTGCTAATATTAGTCATGAAATGATTGCCCTGCAACTGGCTATCAGTCTAGCTTGTCATTCCATCGCATCAACGTTTCAGGTTGTTCGAGAAGCGCAGGTGGAAGCACATCTGGTGTGGTCACAGCTGGTTTAATCCCCAGAGAAAAGTCAAATATCACCTTCCCACAAATTTATGTTCATTATTGCCCTCTTGAGGCCGAGATACAAGAACCTAATTTCTGTCGAAAATGACCGCAAACATTGAGTTGGGGACAAAAAAAGAGGCCTTTCAAAAATGGTGAAATATAATTATATTTATTTATATTTACAGATTACAGAAAAGAAATGCAGCTGCTTGTACACATTTGCTTCTGCTGGAAGCCAAGCACAGACTAAAGCACACATGGTGGAATGGATGGACGGTCCAGTCTTATTTTGCGGGTGTTTCTAAATGGGAAACAGCAGGTTGTCTGTCCTTGATCTTCTGCAGAGGGACTGACAGAATCCCCACAGCCTCCTGGAGCTCCAGACCTCTTTCTCTTTCCCCAGCTCCGCAGGCATCCGCGAATCGTCTTCCAGAATGCTGTCAGCGACCATCGTTTCGCATCTTTTGGCACCTTGGCGCCTGTTACGAATTCTTCAGTTATTTCCTTGCAGCCCGTCGTTGGGCCTGCCGTTATGCCCTCTTCATCCATGTCTGTTCCTCCTTGAGGGGTCTCTGCTTGTACCACCTCTTCATCCGTCATTACATCTTGCCCCTCGGCGGTCACAGTTTCCACTTCTCTGGAAAGGGTTTTAATTGCGGTTGTTGAGACCCGTGAAGGAGCTCCCACGTCTTCACGGCTCTCATCTTCTCCTTTCTCTTCATCAGTTTCTGATTTTCTCTCCTCTTCATCGGTCACAATTCCCTCATCTTCACTTGCAGTCAATCCTACTTTATCCTTCCAAGCTGCCTCCTCTTCGCTGGTCAGAGCTGCTTCAACATCTTTGTAAGTCTGGGCTGATCCCACCTCTTCAATAGTTTCATCTTTTCTTGTCTCTTCATCGATCAGTATTCCTTCTTTGTTGCTTGAATCAAGACCTGCTCCTTCATCCATCCCAACTCCGTTCTCTTCCCTGGTCACGGGCGTCTCGTCATTGGTCGCAATTGCTCCCGTATCTTCACGCGTCTCGCCTGTTGCGACCTCTATGACGGTCATGGCTGCCGCTGTCCCCTCTGCAGTCTGAACTGCTTCTCTCCATTCTTTGATTTTCGCCCCTGTTGTGTCCTTTACCTTCAGAGCCGCTTTAACTAGTTTCAGGAGATTGCACACGATGTCATCAGCATCCCTGATCATATACAGTAGTATCGTTCGAGTGGCGGCTCCAGTCAAAGCACTGAGTTCAGAAATAAGGTCCACCAGTTTATCCATGATGTCTTTTGATGTTTTAACATCTGTTGGGGCAGCTGGTCCAATCACACCTCCACTGGCATCCAGTAGTTGTTCGCTGTCCTCCAGCATAACAGTCAGTATTGTTGTTTTAGAAATTCCACTCAGGGCACTCAGCTCACCTATCTCCCTGATGATCCGGACGATAAGTTCACTAGCGTGCCCAACTGTTATTTCTTGGTCCATTTTCAGGAAATTAAAAAGTTTTTCTCTCAGATAGTCTTTCGATTTGTAAGTTGTACATGTAGCTAAATGATTATAAAGATCATTCCACATCTTTATAAGCATCTTTTTCTTCAGTTGTGTAATAAGGGCAGCGATTTCTGTCGGCCGTTACGTCACAATGGTAGTGCAGTGAGCAGACAGCTATCGGAGTTCGCTAGCTAGCTAGGTTGCAAAACTTGGCCTTAGATACTAGCGGCCAGCTGGCGACTGTCATCAGCTGTACGGATTTTTAAACGTCCCCACACAAGATTATAGATTATAAATCAAGTCTGAAGAAATAGCTAATTCTAATTATATACATATGAAACACACCTGAACAAAAACGGTTCAACACAATGAGACAAACTGTATACGCAACTTCTGTTACTGTGGTCACATCCCCGTGGGGATTATGTGCACTTGTGCAGCCAGCCAAAACATTGTAAAGACAAGCAAATGGTTTATCTGTAACTGTCAGAGTAGTGTGTAAATACCTATCGGTAGAGACTAAATTAACTTCCTATAGGGGAAATGGCTAACTATGCTATTTTTATTATTCGGATATCGCACTTATCTTGTCTGATAATGTGCATAGGTTTAACTTGCCAGTTTTAACCTATCCCATCTCGAAAATCAATTGATCTCACTGCGTATGCCGTAAGCACGGTTTGGGTGTCGTAAATATTTCATTCAGGCTCAGCAGCAAGCCGCCAAGGAGATTAAAAGGTCTGAATGACAGAACTCTATGGTTTGAATACAACGCGTTTGACAAAGGAAATGGTACTTGTGGTCTTGTTTGTTTTACTAACGTCACATAGCCTACTTTAATTAAACTCTAACGCCGAGCCATTTAATTATCTTACTAGCAAACCACTCGGGTGCAAAGATTCCATGGACAGGAGCTTCAAGATAATGTTATTCTGTTGTCTCGAGAAGCAGTTTTTGTCGATTGACATGGTGGCTTGAGGTGGCTAACATTAGCTTGATAAAGTTTTTGGTTGTCTTTCTGAGAAACTTTGCTCGTAAATAAGAAATCAAGGTGGCAAAGATAACAAACGATGGGTCATGTCAAGTTGTACGCCAAGTAAAAACGTGAAGTTCGTTACCTTCAAAATAAAATTGAAACCAATCGCTAACCGTTACCTTTTGATTGATCAGCGACCGCAATTAAATGCAAATCGTCACAAATAGATACAACTAAGCACTGGTCGCACGTCATTGGAACTCAGCTTGACAAGGTGCATTCTTATCCAGTATTGGTTGCAGCAAATGGAAACGCTTTTAGCTAGCAAGCTAAGTTGGTAACCAGCTAACATATCTGTTTGGAAATGGAATGGTTGCGACAGTCGCTGGATTTTGTAGTCTCTCTGGCTGTATTACAATATCCTCTGCTTAATGATTCATGTCACTTCACGTCGCTGCTGATCGGAACTGTTTAGCTAGTCTACGTCATTGACTGGAAGAAAGGAAGCTAACGATACGTTAGCTGGCTATTACCTAGATGTTTTCAACGTGTTAGCAAGCCAACTGCAATTAGCAGGTGGCCAAGCAACGCCAAACCTTGAAGAATCCAGCCGACATCGCTAGTTTGTAACCATTAACTTCTGCCCTGCGTTTAACCTGCGAATTCCTGGGCGCTTGCAAGTACGAATACATCGCCTTATCAGCCTTTACAATGAGAGTAAACAGTTGATGCTTAATCACTACGTTACAATTCGTCCAGGACATTCAGGGAACGGCCATAGCTTGGAGGATCAGACACCGGATTTAAATAAATAGGCAGCTATCTTCAGAATCATGAAAAACTGCGAATACCATCAAATCGACCCACAGGCACTATCGACCCCAAACCCCACGCCACCGCCGCCACCCTGTGCTGAGAAGAAGAGCAAACGGGCAAAGAGAAAATGGGAAGTTTTCCCTGGAAAGAATCGTTTCTACTGCGATGGACGGATCATTTTATCTCGACAGAGCGGCGTTCTTCCACTGACTCTCGGCCTCATTCTCGTCACAAGCACCCTATTCTTCATTTTCGAGTAAGTGCACCGCGCCGCTGTTGTACTTTCCAGTGCTTCATATGTTAATGTTCGGTGTCTATGGTCACAACGAATAATACGTTTAAGTGTTCTAGCCTAAAACTTGCCCACTGTTTGTTTAATGGTGATAGTTCAGAAGTTATGGCTGATTAAGACCTAGTTTCGTAATTTACGTGACTCGATGTACAAAAACGAAGTAGAATACTTTATTTCGACTAGCTGCTTAGTTTCGGTTATTGTAAGATCTGGGAAATGAACTGGTTATTTATAGGACGTACTCGTGAAACCACTACACTTGGTAAAGGTTAACTTCGATGGGCCCCCAGTCTGATGTACAACAGTTTCTCTGTGGTCTACAATCTAGAGATCAGATACAATCTGACGTGATACTGTAACTGCGATGATTCTAGAGAACCACGAGCAGGGTGTCACACCCTTTTCGCAAACCGAAAGGTTCAGTCGCTTTCACTTCCTTGTGTGATTCTGCATTTTCTGGGAAATGTATATTTGTCGACAGCAACATGACAGAACTCGGTCCCGAGGGGCTACAGTCCAGCTGGTTGCATCAACATCTTGATATCTTCAGTGTTTTAAACAAGGACAGGAACGTTCATTTACAATAAAAGGCATTTAAAAAATAAGAAAAAGGCAGATCAGCCAGACTGGATAACTGAGCTTGGTTAAGGAAAATATGATACCTTTCGGCACGACAGGACCAAAATTGCGTACCCCTAGCCTATTTGAATGTTCACCCTTCTGGTCTAGCTGTCCCTACCTGGTAGAGCACCTGACCAGCTGCATCCCTGTGATTGGTGGAGTGCTGTTTGTCTTCGTGGTCATCACCCTCCTGCAGACCAGCTTCACTGACCCCGGGATCCTGCCCAGAGCTGGGCCAGACGAGGCCGCAGATATTGAGAGGCAGATTGGTGAGAGGAGTGTGGAGTGTGGAAAGAAACTTTCAGCAGGCATTCACTGTGACCCACATGCTGACACACACACACACACAAACACACCTGCATGCTAACACACTAATCGGATGCTCTGACCTCACATGCGCATACTCGCTGTCATGGGAGCACACTACTGCACCCGTTCACATTGGTACGCAGGCTCTCACAGGCACACATGCTGACACACAGTAAGATAGCCATAAGCCACTTAGCAAGACAGCATATACACACACAGGCTCACACACAAATACAGCGGTGCACATGTACTTTCATATTGGAACACACATGAACACACCCTTTAATGAAAGTTGAGCCTTGCTTTATCCCCATATTCCTTTCCCATCCCTTCATTTCCCATGCAGACAGCTCAGGCTCCACCTCCTACCGTCCCCCACCACGGACCAAGGAGATCCTAATCAACCAGCAGGTGGTGAAACTCAAATACTGCTTCACCTGCAAGATGTTTCGCCCGCCCAGGACGTCCCACTGCAGCCTGTGTGACAACTGTGTGGGTAAGGCTGGAGAGGGCCGGGCCTTGACCTGCCACAGACACTCCCACACTTTCTTTAGACATGCCCACACATAACAGCAGACACGCTCTTTTACCCCATTTGCCCCTTCATGCAACGGGCAGGTTTGTCTTGCTTGATGAAAGCCGAACCCCTGATATAGATCAGTGTGACTCCTGCTCTGTGCTCCTGACTCAGGGTGATGACTCATCCATGACTCATCGTGCCAAGAGGCTGTTGGAAGGCGATATTTATTTGTGCGTGCTGACATAATCTTGGGAACTTGAGGACTCTTGGAGAGCGGTCTTGGCATGACTAACAATGCCTGGCCTTTTAATAAATATTTAGTTTTATGATGGTCAATTAATCACTGTGGGAATGAATACTGGTGCTGGGTTGCACGGTTGTAACCGGATGATTTTTTGTGATGTGTGATTGGCCAGAGGCCTACACATCGCTGTTGATAGGCTGATATTGCATTACGGCTTCTCCTGGCCTCACTCTGAGGATGTCACCCTCAAAGGCGTGTTATCTGTCTGTGAAGCGTAAATTGAAAAGCCGGTGTCCTGGGCACGCAGTCTGGAAACCACTGTTCCATTTGTACGGTCACTGGCGGGTCGGTTCTCAGTGTGAGTTGGCTAAGAGTGTGGAAAAAGAGCCGATCGGCTGTCCGAGAGAACTCAAGATTGAAACCAGCGTTCTGGCTCGCCGTGCCCGATTTCTAACACGCACTCTTACTTGTGTATTTGTAATCCTCCACAGACTCTGAACAGTGACATTTACGCATGCCCGTAGTACAGCAGCATGTAAGAGCTCAGCTGAGTGGGGCTAGCACCATGAAAATGGTGCAGTATGCCGTGGGTTGTGGGTAATTTCTATTTCTATCCTCCAGAACGGTTTGATCATCACTGCCCCTGGGTGGGGAACTGTGTGGGCAAACGCAACTACCGCTTCTTCTACAGCTTCATCGTCTCCCTGTCCTTCCTGACGGCCTTCATCTTCGGCTGTGTGACCACTCACCTGGTGATGCGTATGTGTCCTGCCCTTCCTCCCTCTCTCTGCAGTGCCCTTTAGACATTTCAGTGCTGAAAAAACACCTGGATATGTGACAGCCTGCGCTAACGGCCTTTTTCTTAAATAGAGTCCCAAGGAGGAAAAGGCATCATCTTCGCCCTCCAGGAGAGCCCTGCCAGATATCCTTTTCTCACTGCCTCCTGGGGATCTGGCTTTCTGCACCTGCCTTGAATAACAGCATCTGTTAGGTTACTGAAACGTAAATGGGCCCAGTCCATGTACACCGGCTTTTCAGTTCATTTCCTGAGCTGGTGGCTGCTGGGATATGTAGTTTGTTTCCTGGAGAAGAGCCATTTGCTGAGATATGTAGTCCTGTCTTTTTTCATGGATCAGTCAGTAGGCTTGTGTGTATCTCTTTTTCCACCCCTCTCTGTCTTTCTCAGTGTGGTCCTGTGTTTGAGGTATTTTGTCTCCAACACTTAATGATCTGAAAACAGCGGCCAAACTCAGAATTAACCTTTTAGCTGGGCTAACATGACAACCACAGCATGAATGGTGGTGGTGATGATGATGATGAAGATCCAATAGGATACGTCACAGTCCTTGACTCTCCCCCTAGCACTGCAGTAGAGCTGGTGGTATGTTTCTTCTCTGTCTGGTCCATCTTGGGTCTCTCTGGCTTCCATACCTACCTGGTGGCTTCCAACCTCACCACCAACGAGGATGTGAGTATTCCAACATGCTGCAGCCACAGCCGTACAAGACTGTTCAGTAAATCACGAATCTACGTAATGAAGCAAATATTGACAATGTGCTCTAAAGGTATTGAAATCTGCATATTTTGTAGGACCTATTTCATTTTTTTCTTCACTGTTTCCCCTTGTATCCTGTTGACACCTGTGTGTGTGTGTGTGTGCGTGCAGATTAAAGGCTCCTGGTCGGGTAAAAGTGGGTCCGAGGGCTCGGGAAATCCGTACAGTTACAGCAACATCTTCACCAATTGCTGCGTGGTGCTGTGTGGACCCATGCCCCCTAGGTGAGTGGGCGTGGACTTGCGTGGAGGTTCGGTGTGAGTAATGACACTGATGCCCTCATCTCCCAAGCGTGATCTCTGCCCCCTCATCAGAATGACAGTCCCTAACTGCTATATGAAACAGGATGCTGGTCTAGATTCAGTGCTTTGAAGATGGTAGCTATGCTGTGTGAAATGCACTGTGCTTACCGAACTGAGGGCGAGGATACAGTTTTACGTTGCTGCTCTAAATGACCTGACCTCCGCTCCCTCTGTTTTACCCCCCCCCCCCCCCCCCTCCCCCCCCCCCAGTCTGATTGACAGGAGGGGCTTCGTGCCCCCGGAAGAGGCTCTGGCAGTGGCCCCGCCGCAGGTCGAGCTGCCCACCCTCGAGGCCAAAAGTGACATCAACATGGTAGGCGGAGCCTCCTAGCGGAGGTGCTGGGCTCGTAACTCGCATAACCTCGCAAAAACGCACGCCAAAACCTCACACCCGGGCCTCTCCGCTGGCTGTGGCCTGCCGCAGCATTGCTCTCATTGTGAACTTGCGCTTGCCACACCAGGACTGATACGGAGTTTGTGCCCAACTTGAAGACAGACAAACAAAATGTCATACCTGTTACGTGTTTTTTTTTTGTAGCAAATGTGTATTTTTTTTATTGATATTTTTATTTTTGTTTAATTTGATATACGTGCATGTATGTGTGTGTGTGTGTGTGTGCATGTATATATAATGTGTGTGTGTGTGTACTGTATGTATATATATGTGTGATTGTGTGTTCTGTTGGAAACCCTTACTATGTCATCTTCTGTTATTTATTTATTATGGGTTGTCAGTTCTAAAATTTGTATTTTTAGCTCTGACTTTCCATGCATAGCGGTAGAAGGTGTGGAGTCTTCCATCAGACATCTTATTATGACACATCAGAACCGACAGCCAATGGGGGGGGAGAGGCTGACCTCTGGCTTCGCTGCCTTAAATGAGCCGTTGGCCCATGCAGTTCTGACGCTCCGGCTGCGTTCCATCCCATAATCATAGCCTTGTCTAGTTCCTGTTACAAATGAACCTGTAATATTTCCCAGTAAATCTGAGTCAGCGGGCTGGGTTGCCTTGTGGATAGAAACACACTGGCCACAAGTGTTATTGGTGGTGTGGCTACTTCAGAGTTCAGTGGAAGAAACGTGTTTTGCCACTGTTAAACTGGTTTTGTGTGTTAAGGGGAGATTTCATTTTTGTAGGTTTTATTGTTGGCTGGTGTTACAAGTTTCCAGTTAGTGCACGGCTCATTTAGTTCCTGTTTTGTTTTTGGTTTGTGTAAATGAATATCCCCATCTGTGTGTGTGTGTGTGTGTGTGTGTGTGTGTGTGTGGGAGCGAGTGAGAGATAGAGAATGAGAGAACAGTGGAACCGAGACCTCTGTTTCGTCTGCGTAAACAGGCGTGAAGTTTTTCTGTGTGTATCTTGAGTGTTGAGGGTTATAAAGGCCTTACATAGACTGTTCTGTGTAGTGTGCTATGAAGACTCCTCTCAGAGAGGGTTTGGGTCTAGGGAGGGAGGGATTCATAAATTAGGTGCAGCACCTGAAAACAAATCTCCACACTGGCTCTACCTCACTTCATTTAGTGGGAACTCTTTACAAGGAAATTAGTCTGAAGTATCCTCCAAACTGCTTTTTTTTTTTGCGTATTTCTGTGTAGAACATATTCTTTGCTCAGGTCTAGCACCGCTGACCAATGACCCAATTGCTTTTAATTGTCTTTTATAACCTTGCATTTAAAAGCTTTACATTGCTTTGAGCTGTAAATTACCTCAGGACCAGAACAGATTCATGAAAAGTAAAAAACTGATAAGCCATGACATTTTGGGAAGTATTTCACAATTACACCAGTGGTGCCTTATTGAAATGTGTGTGTAACGGTTACTTGTACCTTTAAGTGAATTGAGGGAAGGTGCGGGTATTTAAAACTGAGGGATTTGTCCCCTTGACCTGCAGCTTCTGATTGTATTGTGTGCTCTGTGTCCACCAGAACAGTGCCTGGGCTGCCTGTAGTTTCAGCCTTTGGCTGACGCCGTTTCCGACATCACTTTACTGTATATTTTTTACTTTGTGTTTTAGGAATTTAAAGTTCTATTTCTTTTGGCTTAACGGTTTTAAATTAAAATGAATGAAAATTTAATAAGTCATTTTTTTATTATTGGCAATAAACTGTATAAAATGCAAATAAGTTTAACTGGATTGGGTTTTATTTTACTTTGAATTGTGTCTTTTTAGTTTTTTTTTTTTTAAATCATCCCTTTAGTTTCTTTTTTTCTAGACAATTTTTCTGGTGTGAAAGTACACTTGCACATGCACGCACACGCACTCAAGTATGCACCCGCGCGCACACACACACACACACACAAATATGTTAGTGACCTCTAATTACCTTCACATTTGAACCTCACAGTTACGGACTGAGCAGTCAAACAAAATATGAATGAAACTGGAAGTAACATACAAAATGCCGCCTAAGCTCATTATTATCACTGATGCAACAATGTGACCACTTAAGGGAACTGGATGTTTTCCACCAAACCCTATCAAAATTTGTCCAGTTTCATGATTTGCTACTATTGCTTTAGAAAGCAATGGAAAAATCAACAGTATTTAACACGGAGCGGAGTGTGGGCGGAGTGTGGCGCAGTGGGTAAGGAACTGCGCTTGTAACCGAAAGGTCGCAGGTTCGAATCCCGGGTAAGGACACTGCCGTTGTACCCTTGAGCAAGGTACTTAACCTGCATTGCTTCAGTATATATCCAGCTGTATAAATGGATACAATGTAAAGTGCTAAGTAAAAGTTGTGTAAGTCGCTCTGGATAAGAGCGTCTGCTAAATGCCTATAATGTAATGTAATGTAATGTAATGGAGCACCAGACCAAATTCAAGCCTTTTGTAAAAGATTTGGAAAAGCTACTGAAAGAATTCATTTTCTAATGAGATCCCATTGGTTCTGATATATGTTATTTACTTAAAGAGTTATAGCTGCAAAATGAGAGTAGCTTGTTTAAAAAAATAAGGCTACAGTAATTGAAGTACAGTATGTCATTCAAATCAAGAAATGATTTTGAAATTGTTAAAATATTTGTTTTCAGGTTGCTTTCAGAGTTATGAACACTTCAGAGTTACGAACAGACTCCATGCCTGTGTTTGTATCTGCGAGACAGTACTGCAGTTGGCTTCTTAAATTTTTTTGCACTGACTCTATGGTCACATTAGGTTGAGTTGGCATGAATGTGTTTCCTGTAATCCTTGTGTGTTTGTGTAGCTGTCTGCGTTTTGAATATGTGTCAACTGACCTTCCGTGCTCTGCGTTGTTCTGTGGTGTCACCCCCCCCCCCCCCCCCCCCCCCCCCCCAGGAGGATCGTTGTCAGGATTTTGCGGTGTCATGCGCTGGGTGAGGTTGGGGTGGGGTGGGGCAGCAGAGAGAGTGGAGATGGTAAGAGACCGTGTGGCGGGCTGTTTCTCCCGCATGTCGTGCAGTCTCGCTGAGATGCCGTTACCATGGTGACCCGGTGCCCATCCCATGCCAGGCCGCTTCCCGGTCGCTGCCTCCTCATCCCCTCTGCCCTGCAGGGTGTGTGTGTGTGTGTGTGTGTCTCTGTGTGTCTTATTTTAGAGCTGCACCAATCCATCCTGCATTTGAAGCCCCTTTTACTCCGTTCCCTCGCCGGGTTATGTAAAAGAAATGAGTCATTTTGGCACTTCAGCGTTGCTTGGAGGCACTCGGCCTTATTTATGCTTCTCGCAATACAGTATTTTCCCCTTGAAAAGTGAGATGCTTACTCGAGTTGGCAGGAAGTTATTCAACGAGAAAATGCGAGAGCTTTAACTCCCCCTGTATTGAGGCCAACGAGGAATTGTTATAATTCATAACCACTTCCATTTACATAACCGTGCTTCTGTCACAGTCTGATTTGGGAAGGTATCCATTGTCCGGACAGGGTATTCTTGTATAGGTAGTACATTAATTATGTGTTCAGTGTTCATATGATATGACTCTTATTATGTTGCCTGATAACTGATATTTTAGTGTTAATCTATAAACAATTTCGTCCTGGTGCTCCTTTCCTACAGTGACCCAAATAGCTTTCCTGAATATCTTTGGTTTCAGTGGGACAGAATGTTGTGAAATTGACATAGTATATCACTCTGAAGGTAACGGCCATTTTGAGTTATTTCATTTTGTATCATGTTATGAATAAGCCCTGCATCCATTGGCTAATGCCTGAGCTTCACCAATGCAATGTGTCTCTGGGCCCATGTGCCCCGCCCTCATCCCCACAGCCTGCATGCCTTTGATCTCACTGGGGATGGGCGATGACCCATCATTTCTGTTCAATGATCTGGCTGAAGCTTACTCTGCTGCTTTCATGCTGTAGTCTGTTTCTGTCTTTCTGCTCTGTTCTCTCTGTTACTGCTCCCCTCTTTTTCTACCTCGTCGTCCCCTCTTTCTCCTCCTCCTGTTCTTCACCCCTCCCTCCCCTCTGCAGTGTACACAGGGACCTAAAGACCTCTCCCCACCTGCGCCTCTGTAACCTTTGCCCCCAAGGAAGCTGGAGACTGCATCAATCAGCCCTGCTCAGGCCACGTTGGACCTGGTGACCCCATCCCCCCCTGCTCTGCTGCTCGGTCTGCACACCTTCAGCTTGTGTGGAAATGCACTCACAACCCGCCGTGAGCCCCAGAGATGGCTACAACTAGCGCAGATGTCAGAAGAGCTCTGAGCTCCAGGAGCTCTGCAGTGGCCCAGGCTCTCTGACTGCTCCACTCCAATTGGCCTCTGGCCCCCAGGTCCCTCCCAGCCCAGGTGTCCATGGAAACATCCAGGGGACAGTCGTGAAGAGGGCAGTCGTGGGTGTGGCTGGGGTTTGTCTGCCGGAAAACAAATCCATTTACCCATGAGTATGGAGCTTCAGAGCATTTTTCCTATTGCAACTTTCCTGCAGAGGGAAAGGAACTTCCCTTCAGAGAGAGCAGAAGATGGATGGATGGATGGGGCGTGCTCTCAGCCAGATTAGCCAAGCTTTCAGGAGCCGTCTACACGGCTTTACCCAACAGTTATGTTTTCTCAGAATGGGACAAGGGGAGCCAACGAGAGAGGCCAATGCGATGAAGACTGATGTCTGCAGCAAGCAGGCTACAATAGAAAGCACACGAATACTTAACCCTCCTATTGTGTTCAAATTAACTAACAACTTTTATGTTTGGGGTCAATTTGACCCCAGCAATATAAACCTGCAGAACATAATTGTAAGAGAAAGTGTTACCCAAGTTTCTCTCTCAGCTACTTTAGGCTTTTCTACTGACCATCTTAATAGCCCAGTAAATAAAACATGACTCTCCCCATCCTCCCCTTATACATCAAGTATTGATTTTATATGACTATTGTGAAATATGCAAATCACTATACAATCTCATTCATTGACTTAAAATGGAAAACAAAGTATGTTTTGGTGCTTGCAGGGCTTTATGTTGGTATTAAGCGCTCATTAAAAAAGAAAAATAACATTTGGAAAGAAACAAACTTTTATTATCAAGCATAGTAATATTTTATGTTCGGGGTCAATTTGACCCCAGGAAAAAATATAAAAAATGTCACTATTTCAAACATTTAGGCTCAGAAAACACTTCAGAACTTCAATAAGTAACACACAACAGTTATTAAATAATGAAGAAACACCAATAAAAAGTAAATTAGTCACCAGAATTGAGTTTTGATAAAAAATGAACAAAACAGCTCAACTAGGTACCCGTGGGTATCAATTCTTCATTCAGACGAGATAGGTGCAAGTTTCTCACGCTCCTGTTGACCCTGCCTTGTTTCCCTGTCATCAAAGCGTATAATGCGGTAGAAGACATGAAATGTCTCCAGAGACATTGTGGCTGGAAAAATTGCCCTACCAGTGTCAGCATTCCAAAGGCTTGCTGTTGCTTCACCTTTTGACTTGTACACTCCTGCCAAAATAAGCAACCCAATATAGGATTGCAGGTGGGTCACATCCAGCTCTTTCCAATTGTCACCATACACATGCCTCCCCTCTAAGTTTGTCTTCTCAAGAATATCCTTGGGTTTATTGGTGGTTGAGAGGCAACAGGAAGGTGTCTTGGTGGTTGAGAGATGACAGGGGGGTTTCTTGGGGGTTGAGAAATGACAGGAGGGTTTCTTGGTGGTTGAGAGATGACAGGACGGTTTATTGGTGGTTGAGAAACAACAGGAGGGTCAGAATGTGGTATCTCAAAGGCTTAATTCTCATCATCAGAGGAGGATTTCACATAATCAGGGTCCTCCTCAACATTATCCTCAGTCTCAGACATATCCTCATCTAAATCACTTTCACCCTCCAAGATCTGTGACAGAACCTCAGTGGCAGAAAATATATGCCTCTGTCTGGTGGTCATTTTCAAAATCTTTAGTTGAGGCACAAATGCAAAGAGAAATGGTTTAGAGGGCTGTGTGTGCAGCCCTTATTATAAGTTTGCTCCTGCCCCCATGTTGCGTGAATTATCAGAGTTCTCGCGGGAACTATGTTTGCCCCACCCCCATGCTGCGAGAATGATCAGAGATCTCATGGGAACTATGTTTCCTCCTCTCACACACTCTCTCTCTCTCTCACACACACACACGCACACAAATTAATGTGAAAGTGCCCTCAGTATCAGCCGACACAACAAAAACAAGATCAAAATGATGGTTTTATATAACAATAGAGCTTGGGGTCAAAATGACCCCAACAACACTGATGCATACAACATGTGTACAGGACATTGAAAATAATTTTTTCAGTTAATTTCATGTTTGCCATGTTTTCCCCATAAAGTTAGGAAAAGTCATGAAATATCTAGCTGAAAAAAGTATGTTAATCATATTTTTAGAGACAATAAACATTGAATGGGGTCAAATTGACCCCAAACATAATAGGAGGGTTAAGACACCTCATTCAGGACCTTGTTTTGTCATTGAAGCTGTGTGAAATCCTTTAGCCATATCTCTACTACAGATGTTAACCACAGATGCAAATGCTCCAATCTAGCAGTAATAAACGGATTCCTCCGGCCTCTATGACCACCAGGAAGGACGTTCTGGAGTTGTGGCTGACTCAGTGCTCAGGTGAACATTGCAGGAATAAACATGGGCCTGTATTTTTTAATGGCGATTTTTCATTTGTGGAAAATATTTGGAAATCTTGCACCAGGTTTGGGCATTTGAACCTTCCCTTCAGTTCTTTCACCCAAAGAGGCCAATGCACTTACCGAAGCAAATGAAGGATTATGACCAAAGAAAGATTTGGTCAAATTACCTGGTGACCCAATCTGTATTTGTGCAGGTAGGTGACAGAAATGGTCTTCCTGACCAGCTGACATCAGGCCATTTATTGTTGCTGTATTGAGTAGCGGTCAGCAGTGAAATAAGAGCTTGTGACCGTATTTCAATAGCGGTTCATCAGTCGGTCCCACCTCCACTGAATGATGTGACTGCCATGCAACCTACAATCCCAGTGATTGTACTTGCCAAATTTATTTTTCATTTTTTAAATTGTTTTCGCACAATGTTTTTGAGTGGTCAACATGTTTAAATTGTCATAATTTCATAAGCTCGTGAGAATATAATTGTTTAAATAAAGTAGTTACTGCGTAAGAACAAGGCTATATTAATAGAGAGTTTGAGCCTATCGAGACAACTTACTGAAATTAGAATGCTTAGCGGTGTTGTTTTTTGGAAAAGATACCCCCACCCATGCCTTTTTTGACACAAGGAAATCCTCTTTCCTCTGAAATCTTGAAAATGAATTTGCATGTAATAGATCTCTCATTTATGTGGTCTTTGACCCAGACATTCTGTGTAATGGCCCTACAGCATGTTCCCAGGCAGAAACCAATAGGAGGCCTGTTGACTGCTATTGGCCATTGGATATGATGCACAATAAATTCACCAAACGTGAGATTAAGACTTTTAAGAATTAATTTTTGTGGGCGCCTTCAAGTGTGACTGACCACGGAATCTCCAGTACCACCACATCTGTCTCCAGAGTGACCAATTGCAAAGTGATTAGGGGCGGACGTATCCTCCCATTATAACGGTGTGCATCATCCGCGAATGACATTCTCGCTTTCTTCTTTGTGAAGATCACAGATCCTCAGTACACCAGTGGGAACCTCTCAACCTGCGACCTGTCATCGATACCCTGCTTAATGCGGCTTCACTATCTTGGGTAGAGACTAGCACCCTCTCTCCATCGCTTGCATCGGAGTAAAACACGTGTAGGTGTCTTTGGGTAACCTGGAATCCTGTGTGCTCTGCATCAAAATACCAATACGAATTCTGAGGAGAACCCTACCTGCCCAGTGCAGTAGCTAACGCTGCAGCTAAGAAGCCTAGCAAGAGTTGGGGAGACATAGTCAATTTACCGCTCGACTGTCCTCGAGTCAGATGAGGGCGAGGAAGAGAAGGAAGAACGGATGTCAATGCTAGCGCCAACATCCTTTGTGATGATAAGGAGGAGGAGAAGGATGCTAACCTCACTCAGCCTTTGAGACCAAGTAGCGCTCTAAGCAGCAGTACAACCAGGCCCCCCCCCCCCCCCCTTCCCCCTCCTGAAGGTAGCTGACTCACACATGGTGTGTGAATGAGCTGCTGGGGTTGAAGTGGCCTGCATCGCAGAGTGCAGGTGAGGAGAGAGATTTGTACAATGGGAAATGGCTCCCCTCTTTCCAACTGCCTGGCAGGCAGTTCCTGTCCTGGCCTGCATGAAAGAGATAAGGAATTATTGGGATAAACCTTTCCACAGTAGAGTACCCATTGAGGGCTACTATAGCCTAGAGATTAATGGGGGCAGTGATCTCGGTGTGGGCGACCCCCCCCCCCCCCCTCGCCCCCTACTCGTAGAGCCTGCTGTAGCATTTCACCTGCACCTGAATAGGAGTTCCTCCCTGTCATCAGCTGATTCTTCCCTGCCTGGAAAGTTGGAGGGATTCCATGTCAGCCTCCCAAGCCATTCAGAGCCTGAATGCAGACTATCTTCTAGCTGGTTTTCAGTCAGAACTGTTGCAGGAAATGGGGCTTTCCCTCGATAAGACCAGACCCAGCAACTTGGGAGGAGGTTTGTGTCATCACATACCTCATTCTCCGCATCTCCTGCAGAGCTGTACAAAGGGTTGGGCGAGTAATGGGCAGCAGCTGGCGAGAGGTCTCTGAGTGAACTTTTCCAGTCTGTCAGACCAGCATGAACATCATTGTGGACTCTCCTTTGACCCCACCAAGGCCCCACCTATTCTTCTCTCTGGGCAGCAAGGGGCATGTGGTGGCCAAACATGCTGCTTGTACTCATTCCTTCCTCTAAACCTCATATCTTCAAGTCTTGCCAGAGTGAGGGAGATTGGTTTTTCTATGATTTTAGGGGCCCCACACTGGGTTCCGGAAATAACTCCGCTTCTCGCAGGCGAACCATGGCCCCTTCTCCTGTTGAGGGACAGGCACTGGGGCAAATTTTCCACCCGCACCCACGGGCGTCTTGCTGTCTGGGCATGGCCTGTGAGAGGATGAACTGAAATGCAGTGGGACTACCCCTAAGGGTGATTGACACCATTCAGAGAACCAGAGCCACCTCAACTCGATCCCTTTACGACCTGAAGTGGCAAGTGTTTAAGAAATGGTGTGAGGAGATGCTCTGTGGCAAAAGTGCTGTGTTTTCTGCAGGAGATGCTGGATAAAGGCAAGGCTTCCTCTGCTATTAAGGTTTATTGGGCAGCCATATCGGCATGTCACGTTGGGTGCAGAGGTAGTCCAATATGGTCTCACCCATTGGTGGAGCGCCTCATAAGCGGTGTGCACCAGCTGTGGCCTGTCTCTAAGCCCGTTGCTCTATCCTGGAACGTACACATTGTTCAAGAGGTGCTGTCTTCTGTGCCTTTTGAGCCAGTGGAGTGCATAGATCTTAAACTGCCCTCCCATAAAGCATTACTTCTTCTAGTCCTGAAAATGGCCAAGCATGTTAGTGAGCTTCAGGCTTTGTCGCTCCACCCCTCATGTCTTTGAATTTTGAGAAGGCGGTGTTAAAGGCCACCCCAGTTTTAGTTCCTAAAGTCATCAGCTCCACTTACCTATGTTCCCCAGTGGAGTTTCTGGATTTTCATCCTCCTCCGTTCACCAGGAGGTTCAAAATACTCAAAATACACCGAAGATGTATGTGGGCAGAAAAAAAGCTTTAGGAGGAGTAATCAGTTGTTTGTGTCATTGGCCTCTACTTATAAGGATGCTTATCTGTGTTGTGACAGCATCTGTAACCACTTATTTGTAGAGGCCATTAGCATTAGCCTACGAGTCAAAGGGGTTGCAGGTGACTGTTGGGTTGTGAGCCCATTCCACCTGGAGAATGGCCTTATCACGAGCCCTGTTCGGAGGCTTCTCTGTCTAGGACATCTGTGCAGAAGGCTACCTTTAACATATTTGTGAGGTCTTACAGACTGGAAGTGACGGTGCATTCAGTCCTCAGTGTAGGCTGCACATGAGTGGATGTGGTATTACTGGGGTGCTCCCACGACCTTATACAAGGGGATGGATTTGGGGTGTGATGCAATTCGGGAGTGGGTCATATCTCCCATTTTGAGCGAAGTTCGATAGAAAACATTGTGTTACTATTGTGTAAACCCTGTTCTCTGAGAACGGAGGAAGGTATCTCACTGTGCTGCCTGACTTACATTGGCACACGAGACAAAGATGCTTGAGAATGTCATTCCCTGATGATGCACGTCATTATAAGGGGAGGATAAGTCCCCCACTAATCACTTTGTGTTTGGTCTATCTGGAGACTGACATGGTGGTATTGGAGCTTCTGTGATCGGTCACATCTGAAGATGCCTTCCATTGTGTGATACACTATATGGCCAAAAGTATGTGGACACCTGGCATCCAACATCTCATTCAAAATGATGGGCATTAATATGGAGTTAGGCCTAATGGATAGGTTAATAGGTTAATATGATTAGGCCTGGTTCACAGTTGTCTTTCCAATTGATCCCAAAGGTATTGGATGGGGTTGAGGTCAGGACTCTGTGCAGGCCAATCAAGTTCCAAACTGTTCTCGACAAAACCATTTCTATATGGACCTCGCTGTGTACCTGGGGGCATTGTCATGCTGAAACAGGAAAACAGTAGGGAAAGCACAGAATTGTCATTGTGTCATTGTATACTGTAGCATTAAGATTTGCCTTCACTGGAACTAAGCTCAAACCATGAAAAACTGCCCCAGACCAAGGAGTGTCCAGATACTTTTGGTCATATAAATATACAGTACTGTGCAAAAGTCTTAGGCACCTGTGAAACAAATGCTGTACAGCTAAGATGCTTTTAAAAATAATGAAATGAAAGGTTATAAATATCGAAAAAATAATATAAAGAGCAGTAAATAGTTGAAAACTAAATAAAATCAATATTTGGTGTGACCACCCTTTGCCTTTAAAACTACATCAATTCTCTTAGGTACACTGTCCTGCAGTTTTATAAGAAAATCGGCTGGTAGGTTGTTCCAAGCATTTTGGAGAACTTGCCACAGTTCTTCTGCAGATGTTGGCTGTTTCGCTTGCTTCTGGCTCTCCAGGTAATCCCAGACACCCTTGATCAAGTTTTTATCTAAAAAGTAGTCTGTTACTTAAAATATTACTTTATTTAACAAAATACAAAAATGTATCTGTAAAATTTCATTTTTTGGAAAATTCATGTTTGTAAATCTCAAATTTGCTCCTTTCTACTGACACACTAATGCAGAAAACAAAAAATAAACATCTAAGACTTAATATATACTATATATTGTATTTAAAAATCTAGGGAGCCTAAGACTTTTGCACAGTACTGTACATTTCTCAGTACTAAAATATTTAGTTTAGTAAACAATAGTAACCCAACATTTTGTTTGTTTTTCGGCCTATGTGAACTCTTTTCAAAGAAAGGTAACCTAGTTTGAAATGTCAGAAATAGATCATTTGTTGTAAATGTATTATGCTGTATGCAAACTGTTGTGAAACTCAAACACTTTCCCTTTAAAGCCAGCAATGCTCCATGCCACTCTGTTCCGACAGGAGTGTTTGCACAGACAATTGTAAAGTAACTGAACTACTTGACCATGCAATGTTGCACATCCCCATCTAGCTAACTCTGACTTGCTGATGTAATATTTACAACACAGGAAAGCTATGAAGGAATTCACATGTTCACTTTATAGGTAGGTTGTTTCTTTACTACTGTATAGCAATTAAACTTGGCAATATATTACTGAGATGTAATGTACAAAAATTCAGTAAGTGAAGTAGATTGATATTGCTTACGTTGTGGTTTTCAAGGGCTTGTTTGGTAACTACAGGTTAATGCACCTCACCAAATGACAATAAAATTTGAAAATGAAATATTTTTCTTTTCATTTTTCCCCAAGGAATCCTGTGCCTTAAAGCAACCAAACCCACATCTCTTTGCAAGTTGTGCAGAATGTAGGTTACTTCAGGAAGAGTGTAGACATTTCAATATTGTAGTATTTGATGTAGTATTTCAATAGTGTTTTGGAATACATACTGTGTACTGACTCCATAGATTCTAATTGCATCTTTATCAGAGATATGTCTCTTGAGTCAGTACCCCCACCACAGGGCGTGTGAAGCCTTTTTTATGTAATGACCTGGGGCTGGCCACAAGGGGGCAGTGTGTCACAGGAAGAGGAACTCTCACCTCAATATGCAAAGCATATGCCCAGCTCTTGGCCTTTTGGTGTTTCCTAGACAACTGCACTGAGTCACTGGAAATGAATGATGCTCCTGGGAATTGATTACTAGTTTCTTGTTTTAGAGAACACTGAGGAGTTTTAGTGGTGGATTCTACATAACTGCATTTCCAGCCTTGGCTCAAAGTTTGATATGTATTTTTCCTTAAATCGCAGATTATATATAGGTCTCTGACTGAAAAATATCCGTTTGGCAATACAAGTGTCTTCTCTAACTCATTGTTTTTCTTGGTTTAGTGCCCTGTCTGAAGGAAAAATGAAACGGCTAAATGGTGAAAAACGTACAGATCCATGAAGGGCTATTTGCTTACAGATGGACAAATTTGGCATCAGTCATCATTTATTTGCCAGTAGTCATCAGTTCAGAGGACCTTGTAACAATTTCAACAACCTTGATCATTCATAGTTCATTCTAATGCTCTGATTGGTTTGCAGAAAATGTAGCCCTAATGACACAGTGGGATGAGCCACACCAGTGGCTGAACTGTATATGGTTTTCTCATTACGGTACTTAATTAGCTCAAGCACTTGCATCTGGGGCCCAGCAATATTGTGATTGTGTTTTCAGTATTAATATATTGGTGGATAATATCTTAGTAATTGAACATATTCAATATTTCATGAACAAAGGCATGTGGTTGCATGTATACTGGAAATAAAACACTAGGCATGGTTTGGTAACAATTCACTGTATCATTTTTTTTTACTGTTATGTTCCCCTACCCACTTCATTCAGTTACCAGAAATGGTAAGAAAGTATTGTGACATAACATTTTATAATACAGGGGGAATCCTGACTTGGAGAATGAAGTGCAGAGCAGACTTAAGCACATTTTATGCACTTGACTCAAGGTAATATTGTGAATCAGACTTGCGTGCAACTTAAGTCTGACACACCCTCTGAATATCGACTGAATGTCTGGGTATTGAACGTTGGTGGGACATACACTCTGAATATCCTCAGAGGTGTAAAACACCCTTGTTGTGGCTTATAAAATACTTTGGCCCTGTCAATCATACACTCTGGTTAAGCTGTAGTTTATCATATATTTTATGATTGTTTTATTCTGCGTAGGCTGTTGCAGTGTTTCTAGTTTGATACTGGTGTTCCGTCCTTCTAAAACACCATTGATGCCGGTATTAATGACCTTTGCCCTTTAGGGGGGTGGTAAATTCCCTCACGAGAACTGGCAGCTGCCATCTTAAAATTAAATTTTACCTCCCCAGTTATACCGACTAATTAATATAAAATAATTTTATTATCAAATTGTATCATACTTTTCTGACTTTGACTGTAATTTCCCATAACTGGTTCCAATTTCTTAAGGACCCCCTTTCCCAACAAAAAATGGATGCGCCCCTGCTCCTTATATGGACATAAATACCATTTACCTGGTACTATTAGCATTGTTGCCATTGTCCCACTACTGTGTGAGGTCAGTGATATGTCAAAACTCTGGTATCATGAAACTTGAAACTAGAAATGTAAATACCAGTGGTGAACTTGAGTTCAGCACTGGTATTTACAACTTTGTCGATCGTTCAAATGCAGCTTCCTGGTGGCAGCCCTGGATATTTAAGACTTTATGATCTGACGAGGGCCTGTGTGAGAGCAAAGCCTGTATCCTTCTGCTACCAGGTGACCCCTTATTGGGTAAAACACTATCACATGATTGTGTACTATGTGCAATTTACTGGTATGTTAGTTCACTTAGTAGCCTGCACATATTTACACCAGACTGCTTAGCTCGGTGTTGACCTGACAAATTCCATGTAAAACAAGCATTCTTTATCATACATTTCTGATATTTCAATCATAAGGTAATATTTATTTTATTTTAAGATAGCTGATGCATGGTGTCATGCGGGACAGCGGGCATCGATACCAGGGAAGGCTAGATGGATGTTTGTGAATATAAAAGCCTGTCTCTTACCTGCTGCTTTGTTGTCACTGGAATTTTCCTAAGAATTCAGGTGATTCTTCTGTTGACATCAGCTTCATATCCTCCACTACGTATTAAGCCACCAGCCTCCTTATCTCTGTTGGCATAAACGTCTTCATTGCAGGCAGATGCAAATTCAACTTTTGTTGTTTTGGCTTGCCTGCACCATATTCTTGCTGGCCCGGGTGTCTTGGCCAATTGGAGCTATCAGCAACAATTTTATTTTCTGGCTTTGAGCTTAATGTTAGCGTGTACCTTCCCCAAGTGTTTTTTGAGGTTAGATGTCCTGTCCCTGGCCTTAGAGTTCCTTATTGCTTGGACACAGATAGCTTTTTTCAATGATTTTCTTGCCTTTTCCATTGGCATGAAAGTATTGTGCAAGTTTCCAGCTGGAGATGAGCTGTATACAGTATCTGCCATTTTGTCTGATTTTTTAACGAGAAAAGATTTATCTTCATGGTGCTGCTTTTCCCGGTGTACACCAGGGTGGAGCACACAAACTGATTAGATAAAAGACTAAAAAAAAACTATTTCTGAAATTTCATAATGCGTTAGCATTGATATAGCAACTGTAATAATATAACCCAATGTATTATGGTTACTCCTTATGTTAGTTACTCATAGTATTACGTTGTAATTTGAGTAATGTGTTACCCACAGCACTGTTAGTATCTGATAACTTTGAGAGGAGTGAGCTTGTGCAAGCTCTCTCAGCAGTTGTTTGCAATTATTTAGAAGTTGTTCACCCACTGCCTTTACTGTGGATTTGTGCAATACGAGCCTGCTGGCAATCAAGTTTCATGAAGGTCGGCCACTGCATCTACTGTTCTTGTATGATTGTGGATAATATGATAATAAACGCAAATGTTTTTTTGTGGGTAATATGTGGTTGGTACCCACAAACATGCAGGGAACAGTCGATGCAGTAGTCGACTGTTCCCTGCGTGTTTGGGGGTATTACTTCATGAAGCTTGATTGGCGGCAGGCTCATATTGCACAAATCCACATCTCTGTAGAGCTGAATGTCAAGTGAATATTGCTGTTGGCTATATGCAACCCGTGCCAAATTTCTGTCACAAACCTGATAGCATGTTATGCTATAACTATGGTCTGGGTGAATATTCTATTTTGAATAGGTGGAAAGTGTGTGTTAAAAACTGATAACTGCACACCTGTTGCAGGTCGTTGAAGTCAAATGGTCTTATCACCATTTAAATTGATATGTTTAATACAATATAACACCTAGGCTCCCCTGACATTGATGCCAGCGGTCCCACATGATGTCATGCAGCAGCTTAAAAAAAAAAAAAAAAAAAAATCAATATCACCTTGTGATTGCAGAAGCTGTAATATATGATAAAGAACACCTGTTTTACATAGAAGATCAACACCGAGCTGGCCAAGCAGATGGGTGCAAACATGACCAATATTTATTCTATTCAGAAAGTGTCCATGAAGTATGTTGTGTTATGTTGTCTTGGTGGTTACATAGGCCCTCAATTGAATGAAAACAGCTTTTCTAAGATTTTGCTAAGACGATCTCTGCAGTTTTGAAGCAATAGAAACCGTACTGTCTGTGAGACCGCTTGGACCCAAGCGCGATCAAATGGAATTATAATACTAGGTTACGCAAGTTAGGCGGACCTGGCATACCGCTGGCTTACCTAGAATGAGAGGGACTGGAGTGCCTATTAGCTGCTAGATCCGGGCTATGTACAGTTTGTGCTATTTGCTGGAATCATGATTGAGTTTCATTAATGAAGGCTTACTGTACTGTTACCCAGAAACATACAGGGGACAGCAGTTACAGTAGGATAGCTTTGTGAGGCTTGATCACCAGCAGGTCCAGCAGGTGAATCACTGACAAACACATACTGACCGGTGTGCCCATTCTTACTCCACTCACTGATAATCCTGAGCTGCTGAGTTGTAATTATGAGATATTATCTCATAAGTAGGGCGTAGTGTCACATAATTACAACTTAGTAACTCATAATTTTGACTTGGTATCTTGTTAAAAAACTATAAATCAATCAAATTTGATTTATTTAGCACATTTCATCGAAATTGCAGCGCAATGTGCTTTACATAAAATGAGAGAAAAAAGGGAAGGAATGCAGACATAAAGGAAGAAAAAAAGAAAATGACTAAAAGCAATAAAAAACCAACTGTACAGTATACAGAATACTTTAAAATTACTACATCATGTCAACTATGTCATTAGGTACTAAGTCATAATTATTAGATGGCAAGTCTTAATTATGAGAAAGGTTCTCGTAATCATGAGGAAATTTCTTGCAATCATTTGAGTTCCTTGTAATTATGAAATAGTCATAATAGTCATTATTTTTTTTATAGTTGAAGCATCCATCCATATTATTCTGACCACATAGGAATGGGAGAATAATAATGACATCCTGCCAATCATTCTCACTGAGCCAGTTGTATTTTGATGTAGTTAAAGTAAAATCCAATCTCTTTTTTCCCCTAGTGTTTACGAGCAGCAGGGTTATGCTGTTGAGGTAGTAAAATAAGCCAGAGAAATTTGCTTGGATTCCATTTTAAGCAGTTGCATGAATTAGCTGTGTGAAGATCGAATTGAAGCTGTGCGATTTTTTTTTTTTTTTTTGCCAATGGCCTTTGGAGTACACTTTAACAATTTATTCCTGATACTCCCAGAAGACAGCAAGTGTACAGGTCTGGTATCATGAGTAACATTACAGTCTTTGAACTATCAAAGGTCTGGCTGTTGGCTAGCAAGCAAGAGCTAGTTTGTTAGTTGGCTTTGTGCCAAAAGTGTTCCTGATGTTCGCTAATGAAACTCGGATTGTATTAGGTTCGGACTGTGGATGATACCATAGTGTAAACGTTATTCATTAAGACCATTTTTAATTGAAGGATTGTTCTGAAACAATATTTATCCCGTATTTAATATATTTAACATTTGGTATTAGTGAAATTCTCATATTGTCAATATCAATAAGAGCTTTGTATTGAAAAATATTAATATATCTAAATATAACTTGCACAACTTCCATTTTTTTCTAAGAAAGTGCTTTTATCTTCATTATAGGTACAATGGGAGTACCCCACCTTAGAACATAATTCCTTTGGGCTAAAGTGCATACTGTAACTTGGATTTTCAATTTAGTCATTTTGCAGATTTTTTTTTTGTAAAAGTGACCTACAAAATGTATTCAGTATGGTATTCAAACACCACTAGAGCTAGAGATGGACAAACCTGCTACCGTCAATGTGCATGACTCAAGACCTGTGAAATGAAATCATTTTTTTAAAGCAATATTTTAAAATATTAAAAAAAAAAATTTTTTTGTCAATTTTATTTTTTGTCAAAGCATTGAGCTATTGTCTGAGCAGGTGGGTAAACAGCGAGTGAATGTGCCTTCCTCATTTATTGGGGAAGGTTCTTCCTCCTTCGGGGGAGGGCAGAGATGAGCCCGGCCCGCGAGGAGCCACAGCTGTGCGATGGAGGACAGGAGACAGCCAGCTGGTTAGAGAATGCTGAATGGAGAGGTCTCGCTGGAATGTGTGGTGTAATCGTCTGGAGATAGGATGGGCTATAGATAGCAAACCTGGCACGTCAGTGTTTGTGATTTGAACCTCCAAAGATCAGTACCAAAGATTGTTTGTTGACAGGTTACGCAATGGATATACTGGAAATGAAACCAAATGAAGCCAAGTGGGGGGATGTTTCTCCCTGCTAGTGAAAACAATGTCATAAAGTGTGATGAATAATGAATACAAATGACTGCAACTTTAAAATGAAGCAAAAAGAAAAAAAAAAACATGAATGCACATGCATGTGCACATTTTCCTCAAACTCACATGTATATACAGAAATGAATACCCACATGCTCAGGCTTGCATACACACATGCATACAGACGCACACGCACACACACACACACACACACACACTGATCGGCTAACAGAGCTCCCAGTTGGAGAATCCAGCTGCATTTCTGATCCCAGCGTGAGCCTGTAACCGTTTCTCTCTTCTGAAATGCCACAGCCGGAGAGAGCGCACGTGAGTCTTTTCATCTCTCTCAGTGTGAAAACAAGCAGGCCAGGGGAAAAAGTGCGCGAGCGCGTGCGTGCGTGTTCGCATGCGAGCTCGTGTATGCCGGCATTCATGTCTGTGCATACATGCGCGTTTGTGGAAATGCGCACACGCACGTGCACTTGCGAATGTATGCGTTTGTGTGCGTTTGTGTGCGTGTGTGTGCTTGTGTGCTTAGCGACTGATCAGAAACTTCTGCGATGGACGTCTCTCTCTCTCTCTCTCCCCCTCTCTCTCCCCCTCTCTCTCTCTCTCTCTCTCTCTCTCTCTCACTCTCTCCCTCCGCCCCCCCCCCCCCTCTCCCTCTGGCTCTCTCTCTCTCTCTCTCTCTCTCTCTGGCTCTCTCTCTCTCTCCCTCTCTCTCTCTCTCTCTCTCTCTCTCTCTCTCTCACTCTCTCCCTCCGCCCCCCCCCCCCCTCTCCCTCTGGCTCTCTCTCTCTCTCTCTCTCTCTCTCTGTCTCTCTCTCTCTCTCCCTCTCTCTCTCTCTCTCTCTCTCTCTCTCTCTCTCTGGCTCGGTGCCTGTGGTCGTTCACAACCTCGGCAGCCCCGTAATTCCGCTCAGCGGCAGGGGGACGGCGGAGTAACCCAAGCCTCTGTGGTCAGAACGCAGGACACTGGGAGATCCTTCCACTCTCGCGGGGGGGGGGGGGGCTCGGCCATTATGAAGGAAGGAGTTCCTCTTCAGCTCTGCCCGAGGGCCTCTGTAACCAATTAAAGCTGACCACACGGCGCTGCTCCCCCAGGATTAAACAGGGCCGTGGAAGGCTTTCCTGTCACTTTTGTTCTGTTGTAAATGTACAGCCTCGGGCTGTGTGACAGCACGCAGATGGAAAAGATGACAAAGTGTGCCCGCTCACCGCGAGTACAAAAGGCAAAGAAAGCGCCCTGTATTTTAATGATGATCTATTTAGTATTCTACCGAAGCAGACTGCCCACAACAGGTTCTAGAACCCAAGGCAGTTTTTACTTTTCCGTTAATTTAACCTGACAGATAAACTGAAAATTCAGTTTTTGCGGCAACGCTAATGACCTAGGGAATTGGAGAGGGTAGAGAAGCCAGGGATTGTGTAACTGCAGGACATGTTTACAGAAGGTGGCTCGATGTAGAGACCCCGGGGGTGGAACACCCTTTGAAAATGTGGGACCGGCTTACATCTCAGCCCAAAGGATAGCGCCTTCTACAGCACAGCACTCAAGCATTGGATATCTATTTGTTCCAGAAGGAAGAGTGCCCCTCGACAGAACCATAAAAACCTATTTGAGAAGCAGCTTAAACTTCCCAAGAGCTCTCCAGTCCACATTCTATCTAAGCTCATACCTGCTTAGCTTCAGCAATTTGACATAAGACTGCTGGCATTAATAATACAGGTTCCTCTTTGACACCTTTACAGCAGAACCAATAACCAATCACAGACTAGAGGTGAAAAAATCCAAATTCAGAAAGTAAAAGTCATCCCCAGTATTTTGTTCCAATCACCTGGATTTGCGAATGAGCCAACTCTTCAGCCAGGAGGCTGAACTGATTAGTGATGGCAGCTGGCTGAGTTCATGGTTGGAAGAAACACAAGGCAGGACTTTTACTTTCTGACTCCTGGACTTTCTACCTCTGTCATAGACTGGATATGTCTGGATACATGTCCTGAAGCTATACACGACAGAAGAGATGTATAGTGCCCTCCAAAAGTTGGGGAACGGTCAAATTAAATTTGTTATTTTCGCTATAAACTTAAGCCATCGGAATTTGAGATCAACAGGTGAATATAAGACAAAAGTACAATCAGCTTTTATCTTTTTTATTATTTACAGGAATGGCTGTGTTTTTGGTGAGTTCCCCCATTTTTTCAGCTGTGCAGAAATAAGTTGACTGATAAAGTTAAAAGTAAATCTAAGCAATAAAGTCTAATATTTGGTTGTATGGCCCTTAAATGCAGTAACTGCATCAAATTTATGACCCATTGACATCATCGTTTGGTATTTTCTTTGGAAATGCTTTTCCAGGCCTGCACTGCAGTCACTTTCTGTTTATGTTTGTTTTGGGGGGCTTCTGTCTTCAGTCTCCTTTTCAGCAAGTGATTGCATGCTCAATTGGATTTAAATGTGACTGACTTGGCCAGTTCAAAACTTTTCACTTTTCCCCATTGATACGTAGGCCGTGTCATTGTCTTGCTACAGGGTGAAACGCCGGCCAATGAGGTTGAGTTTTTTTGTACAGACAAAATCTCTGTACACTTTCAAAATTAATTACTGTTGCCTCTACATCATCAGTAAAGAGGAGTGAACCTGGGGGGGGGGGGGGGGTGTTGGATCGTGGGCTGTTCCATCCTTTCTCCACACTTTTGGCTTTCCATTGCTTTGGTTTAGTAAAGGTTTATTTTGGTCTAGTCTGTCCATAAAACTTTGTTCCGGACCTCTTCTGGCCCGTCGCTGTATTTTTTGGCAAATTATAATCTGGCCTTTTGATTCTTGCTGCAGATGATGGATTTGCATCTTGCAGTGTATCCGCTATAATTCTGCTCTCAAAGTCTTCTGGTGCTTGATATTTTCACCCCGGCCCTCTGGAGCTTGCTGGTGATGTTACTGACGTTTGTTTTAGGGGTTTTCTTCACAGGTTTTAGGATTAATCTGGCATCGACTACAGTTGACTTCCTTGGCCAACATGTATTCGGTGTTTATGTCTGAGTTCACCCGTGGTTTTGTTCTTTTTCAAGATTTTCCAAGCAGCTGTACTTGATATATTCAGTTTCTGTGCTGAATTCTGTGCTGTCAGTTTATGGATTAGTTATATTTCTGCCATAGTTAGTCCTCTGGTCTTGATGGTTTATGTCTTCTGACTGCAAATACAATCTCCACAGATAGAAACAAGGTCTAAAACCAAGACTAGTCACTCTCTGCTTTTATGTGCGAACAATCCATGCAAAAAGAAACACCAGAGCAACATTTAACACCTGCCAGTCATCTGTTAACTTACTTTTGCGCAACTGAAAATGGGGGAGGACTCAACACAAAAGCAGCTGTTTCTGTAAAATGGTAAAATATACAGTACTGTGCAAAAGTCTTAGGCACCCTAGATTTTTAAATATAATATATAGTATATATCTGGTCTTAGGTGTTTATTTTTTGTTTTCTGCATTAATGTGTCAGTAGAAAGGAGCAAATTTGAGATTTCCAAACATGAATTTTCCAAAAAATGAAATTTTACAGATACATTTTTGTATTTTGTTAAATAAAGTAATATTTTAAGTAATAGACTACTTTTCAGATAAAAACCTGATCAAGGGTCTCTGGGATTACCTGGAGAGCCAGAAGCAAGCGAAACAGCCAACATCTGCAGAAGAACTGTGGCAAGTTCTCCAAAATGCTTGGAATAACCTACCAGCCAATTTTCTTATAAAACTGCCGGACAGTATACCTAAGAGAATTGATGTAGTTTTAAAGGTGAAGGGTGGTCACACCAAACATTGATTTTATTTTATTTACTGCTCTTTATATTATTTTTTTGATATTTATAACCTTTCATTTCATTTCATTCAGATATGAATTTTTCTTTGGGGAATTCTGAATATGGTCAGCACACTGCAGTGGGTTTCACTTTTCCCTCACAGCAAGAAAGCTCTTGCTTCGAATCTTGTCTTTCTGTGTGGAGTTTGCAAGTCCATACCTACCCTAGTGTACGGACTGGTGACCTGTCCAGTGTGTACGCCCAGTATGCTCCACCCCCCCCCCCCCCCCCACCAGATTTAGACTTGGTAAGAAGTTGCATGCCTGCTGCTCATAAATCACTGCATTTAAAAAGGAAAGAGAGGCCGAGTTTCAAACACGGCACTTGAAAAAAAAAAAGAAAAAAAAGTTATCGCAATGATCTCTCACTGACTCCAAAAGCCTGCGCTTTGTCAACAATACGATGGACATTTCTTACCTCAGATGAAAGGGCGGGTAATAAATTTATATGCCCCTCAAAGAGGCTTTTCACAGCACAAAGACTGACATCTGGGCTCAATCTTCCATGCTTGGTGCAGTCTGGAGGGGAAGGAGAGGGCTGAGCCACAGGGGCATGAGCAACACACATGTCCGGCTCAGCAGGCTGGCGCTGAAGGCGCTGGATGTATTGGCCTTGGGTTTGCAGGTTCGGATCCTAGCTCTCCCACCCTCTGGGCCCGGGTGTCAGTGGAAATAGACTGTTAGTTCACAAGGGGCTTGATCACATTGACTTAAAGTGGGCTGCAGCAGTAACTGCTGGGGTTTTCCATGGTGAAGAATATTTCCTGAGCTTTAGAGCATTTCATGCCTGTTTTGTTGTCAGTTGTTGTCACATACAAACACACACACACTCGCACACACACCCACGATATGTGAAATTGTGTTTTATTGTGCATTTCTTACTCACTTAGTCACTGGCCTCCGCCTGCCTTGAGTATTTTGGGCAGAGCACCTTACTCAGGGAAGCAGCTGTGTCTCCCCTGGGAGCCGAACCCTTGGCACAGGTGCACCCACGCTCAGCTCCTGGTGCTGCTCCCACTGCGTTGGCATGGCTCTTGGCAGATGCTTGTTTGTTCTGTCGTTTCTATCCCTTGTCGTATTGACTCTCTCGTTCCACTGCGGTAGCACGTGGTAGCCGTATTTATTCTGAAAACATTCCAATAACGCTGTGATAACGCTGTGATAACGTCTTGATAATGCGCCTTCCTTATCACTGCCGCATGGACGGGCTGGAACGGGTTGCGTTTCCTCATCACGGGCTACTTTCGAGCTGGAAGACTCAGGCCCAGCATGGGACAGCTGGGTAGCTTCAGTAATTAGGTTCATTTAGGCTTGTGAAAGGGATAGGACTCCCCCTGATTGCCCCCCCAACACCCAAGGTTGTGTGGTAGTTTGGGTGGGGGTGGGGGGTGCATTGGTGCGCCGGGCCAATGGAAGGGGAAAGTTCAGGGCTGGGGATGTGGGTGTTCAGGGGGCAGATGGAGATCACAGAACGCTGTTAGATTTTATTGGCAGTTGGCCAGCAGCAGGGCCAGTGGAGGGGGTTGGGGGGTGTGGGAGGGAGGGGCTAATCTACGCCAGATGAATGGAAGCTTTGCTGAGAGAGGCATGGGCTGCAGGGTCCTGTCAGCGCTGAGGAGGGGGCCCACCGCCGCCTCTTCAAAGCCCCCCTGCACGTTTACATGTATGTGAACCTCAGGACGTGCTTCACCCCCTGCCATTTCGGTTCAGAGGTCTCAGGCTGAGCTCAAAGGTTACAGGTTAGTTTTGGGGGTCGCAGCTGCAGCAGGTTAGCACTGACACCCCATTTTCATAGGTCGCCGACTGTGAGAAGGGGTCTCGGTTTATAGGATTGTTGATGCTTCCCTTGCACGCTTTCCACTTTGCAGAGCAGTAGGCTTTATCTTCTTCTCTTAACCTTGGGGTAAAGGACAGTGACTGCTGGGAGCACCAAGGGTCACACCATGCCATTAAAGGCACAATACTGACCACCGGAACTTATGTCCTCCACAGATATGTGTGAGCATGTTTTCAACCTTTCTGCACATATAGATACAGGCTACATTTAATGCCATGCCACAGTATTCATACTTGAAGTGTATATCGCCTTCCAAAATGAGGTGACCCCATAACTTCATAAGTCCAGTGTATGTAACTGCTCTTGCATATTTGGTATAATCTGGTATACAGTAACTCTACTAATTATACTAGCATTCAGTCTTGCTTCACTTCATCCAAGGTCACTGTATTACATCTTGAGCCCTAGGAGCAGTCACTTCATTCATTGTGGAGGCATTTTGAGGAAGGACAATGTTATTTTCTTTGACTCATGGATAATCTCCCTGTGACACACAGTCATGTCCAACTTGTGAAAAGCAGACAGCGCTGCACAGATCAGCTGCTCTGCGTCCAGCACGGTGTCATTCATCTGGCTACGGCTGCATTCCTTTCGATTCAGCGCGTTCTGTAGTCACCCCAGTGAGCAGGCCGGACCGTGAAAGGCAGACCTGAAGCTGTGGGCCAGATGTGCACCCATAATGCACTGCACTGCTGTACAAAATAATGCACCTGCTCCTGATCTGGGCCTGTTGGGAATGTGTTTGCTATTTTCGGGGACAGTTCTCCTTTAGCGGTATTGGAGCACTGCACTTCTGACCACGAGCTCAGCGGTAGTGGCATGAGAGATTAGCTCATTTTTAGCTGATCTGCTAGTCATCAAAGCTCACTGCGTCAAAACGGGAAAGATTCACGTCTGGACATACAGTAGAAACAGAAAGTGGCTGTGAATTTCGTTTTTCAAGATATCCTGATTTTCACGCTTCTTCTCACGCTATCACTTATCTGTAGTATTCAATCTTTGTAAGCTCTCTCTTAAATTATACAATTATACACCTTTTATGTAGCATGCGTCCAGGGCTTTCATGTGCAGCTTGCGTTAGTGACTGTGGAGGAACTGCCCTTTGCTTTGATCTCAGGGGCGATTCTTCCCTTCCACAAATGGAAACGGCCAGAAAAGTGGAGTTCTGTTTCCATGCGCTGTTCTGTTTCTCACTCGTCTTCTTGGTCGAATGGAACTGGCTACATTTCGGTTGGAACTATAGTACTACAGTTGCACAAAGAGACAAACTGACAGAGCTTGGAACCTGCAGTCAAGCATAAACATTCAGCTGAGAGCAAAACCTTTGAAAAGGCTTTGAAAAAGAGTGTCTCAGTCTGTCAGGGGTCTGTCAAAGGTCTTGTCAGAAACCTGGACATTGTTTTTTTTTATTTTCTTTTTTTATATATAAGTATATGGGTTTTAAATTTTTTGGCACATTTCAAAACATTTGTGTAACGCCGTATACGTCGTATATATGTTTGATGTTTTTGTAATGCAAAGTCCTGCTGTGAGTCAACAAGTCAGCAAGTCTCTGACAGGTTCCGTGCTTCAGTAAAGAAAGATAAGATATTGTCCTTAATCGTTTCAGTTAATATTCCACTATTTAAATGGATAAAATGTAAAATATTTTAAGTTCTGGACAGATGTATCTGCAAAGTACCTTAACGTTTAATTTAGTGTACTAGGAAAAATAATCACTGCTTATGGGCAAGGGTATACCAGAGTGGCAACATATATGGCAATGCTCCCTACCTGTGTGTGAACAGTATAGTAGTGACATAAAAATACTGCACTATCGGTGATTCCAGAAAGGATACAAAAAGTTTGGGGCAGGGAGATAAGATCACAAACAAGCTAGCAGTAAACTTCCAAGGTCAATAGAAGAAATACCTGCCTTTAAGTACATCTCTGAGTTATCAGAGATATACAGCCCCAAAATATGCTGAGAACTTTTTAGAGTCACAAAATAACCATTTGCTCAAAGGTTTGATGTTGCTCTCTCTGGGGGCTTTGCTTGCTAGCATCCAGGTTAGTCATAACAGGAAACATGCCTGTCTCCTCTTTTGGGTTAGCAGTTTAAACTCTGGCAGTGTGGACTGAAGATAATGACAGTGTGGGGCTGCATCATTGCTGTGCTCTTACTGAAGGATTCAGTAGGCTCCAGATAAATTAGCTGGAATTCGGTTTGTGTGATGATTTGAGTATTTTACCATGTCTCAGATTGAATATTTAGAATGCAATAATGCAAATCCGTTAGTTTAAGATGTACTTGTACTATAACCTCATGACTCTTCTGACCTTAACAAGAAACATATCCTGTGTAGGTTAGATTAATTATGAATTATCTAATTATCTAATTCTGAATAATTAGAAAAATATCAACTAATACATTATAAAAATATAAAAATCAAAAAATTAAATATACTTACACTTGTACACAAACTCTATGCATCTTGTGCATAGACATGTATATCTAACTAGATGGGAATGTATACTTTCAGCTAACCTAAGTTTGTGAAGCCCCAGAAGTAATGTTCACCGCATGTTGAATGCGAAACATTGCAGCTTATATTAAAGTGAATGGGGGATATCGGATTCTGAAGACAAAATAATACTTCCCAAATGGTATTTGGAAACTCAATTAATGATTGGTTTGTTTCATATGAAAAGCATATTGTGAAAATACGTAATATTTAATATAATTTAGAAATTTTACTCAATATTTTCCAAAAACTTTGGACCAAAACAACCATTGTTTCACAAACTGCTATACATAATGAAATTTATGATCACAAAAATTTGGCCAGTGCGGTTTTCTTTAGTTGTTAAATCACCTTGGATTTCTGCATTGAATTCAATGGGCAGCAAGCTCTTTTGCACTCAACATGCACAATAGAGGCTGTTTTCCATTACTTTCTAGGCTTCATTGCCTGGCCCCTCCTACCCTCTCCAGTTCCTAAATATGCTCTATGGTCTTGAGCCCTCCATTTCTTTGGCTGGATATTTAAAATACCAGTTTTGCATTCAACTCTGAAAATCCAATGACTACTGGGAACTGGAAATTATGCTTGGATACACACTGTGTTTTACGGTCCTCCCAAGTGCGCCAGTAGAACTTCTGGTGAATTCTATACATAATTTCCTAGTTGGGAACTTTAGTTTGCGATCCACTTGATCACATGACCATTAGCTTCCATATTTTATATATGCACTAACTAGTACACAGGTATTCAATTTGAGACACGGCAGTGGTCTACACTTGGAGGCTTAAAGGAAAGGGAGGTGAGGAGGCAATCCCTGTGAGCCAATCTGAGCCTTCTGTTAGGTCCAAATCAGAGGACATTCAGCACAGCTGACTGTGACACGATTTTTCTTGTTTTGGCTCTGCACTCCAGCACATTGGAATTGAAATGAAATAATGAATATGAAGTGCAGACTGATAGTTTTAATGTAATTTGCATTCATACTGGAATCACAGTATGTAGGAATTACAGCCCTTTTTATACATAGCCCCCCCAATTTAAGGGACAAAACGTAATTGGACAACTGGCTCCTCAGTTGTTCCCTGGCCAGCTGCGTGATGTTGCACAAGAAAAGCTCCAAAAGGCCAAGAGTTGATTCTAGGCGTGGCCTTTGCATTTGGAAATAAAATCAGAATAAATCAATCAGAGACACAGCCAAAAGAACATTGGGTGTGTCACCATAAACTGTTTGGTGCATTGTTAAGATGCCAGAATGCACTGGTGAGGTCAGCAATAACAAATCTGGTAAACCATAGAAGACAACTGTAGCAGTTGGCTGCTGAATATTTTCAGCTGCAAAGAGAAACTGCTTTTGAACAGATCTAGAACATTCTCCAGGATGTAGGCACAGATATGGCAAAGACTATCGTATAACAAAACTACACCAGCATAACCTCAGAGGGATCACCGCAAGATGCAAACCATTGTTGAGTCTCAAGAACAGAACTTCCAGGATAGAGTTTCCTAAAAAGTACATAAAAACTATAAAGTTCTGTAATAAAGTCTTAAGGACAGATACGACTAGTATTAACCTGTACCAAAGTGATAGAAAGAGGAGAAAGGGTGGAGAAAGAAAGGAACAGCTCATGATCCAAAGCATACCACCTCATCTGGGAAACATGATGGAGGTAGTGTTAGCTTGGGAATTTATGGCTACCACTGGAACTAGCTGACTTGTCTTTATTGGTGACATGACTGCTGATGGCAGCAGCAGGATGAATTCGGAACATACTGCTAGCAACCAAAAAGTTTTTCAGGGAAAAAGTGGAGTGTTATTGACTGGCTGAGTCAATCACTTGACCTGAATTAACATTTTTACTTGCTGAAGACCGAACTTCAAACTTCATTTCAAATCCAATAGGCTGGAGAGAGCAACAGAGAAACAAAAAGTTGTGTCACTGCCCAAATGCATACGGACTGCACTGTATGTGGGCGTCATTGACACCTTTCTGAACAGTTCTGTTTTCTTGCCCACTTTGCTGCTGATCCTGAAGCTGTCCCCTGGCTGAGCTACCCACTGATGTAGGATGATTACTTCATTGGAGTCCAAAATAAATATATGTGGAATATACCCTTTTATATGCATCAAAATGTGTTATACACCAAAATGATGAGTCAGACATTAAGATTATTGCTAATTTCGCTTGCTATATGTCGCATGCCAGTGTCACACCCCAGGGAGGGAGATGCGGCAGTTCTGGGAAACACCGTTGGTTGACGCACAAAGAGAGAGAGAGCGCACCCACACAAACATGAAATCAAATAAACAAATACCTTCACCCTTCCCCCCTCACGGGTTCCAGGGGAATAATAAAGTAGACCCACAAACCAAGCACGCCTCTGGGAGCCGCTGGCCAACTTTTCAGTTGATCAGTTTCATTTCTAGCCTGTGTGCTCAGATAAACAAAACTGAAACCAAACAAAAATGAAAATCGAAACACACTCCCGGCCTCGGCCCTGAACTGTGGAGAGCAACACACCTTTATGCACCTTGGCTGATTAGATAACGCGACCCAGGTGCGTGTGCTCTCTCCACCAGCCGGCTTGACCGAGACCAATCCGCTTCTTCGGACCAAATGCCATACTATATATCAAACAAACTGTGTTAAGCAGGGATCTTGAACATTCCTGGAGAGTCGCAGTGTCTGCTGGTTTACACTTAAGCGCTTAATTTAAGTCATTGCTTGGCTAAAAAATAAAGTCACCTGTTTGCCAAGGCTGAAATTTGCCACACTTCAGGGCTTCAGTTTGAAATCCCTAGTGTACCACTGATTGTTTTTTTTTTTTACGAAGTAAAACATATGTGAAAGAGATGATAATATATGAGTAGTCATTTATAACATATATTGAATATATAAACATAGGCAGATGGATGACAAATTAAAGGAAAAACCAGAATAAATGAGTGGAAAACATAATGAATGCAGATGCTTCCATACAGGTTTACTGCATGATACAATTAAGCAATTAACATCCATTCATGCTCTGTGACGTGTATAAAAATTCTGAGCAGGCCCAGTTGACCTCGATTTTGGACTTTTTGATGTGTATGAAAATGACCGACGTGTTGGACAGCGCTCTCCACCACCATCAGCAAAACACCAAATGAGGGAATATCTTTTAGAAGAATGGTATTCCATCTCTCCAGTAGAGTTCCAGAGACTTGCTGAATCTATACCAAAGCGCTTGAAGCTATTCTGGCGGCTCGGGGTGGCCCAACACCTTACTAAGACACTTTATGTTGATTTCTCATTTAATTTGTCCCCTGTCTGTATGTATTTGTATTAAAATTATGAGGAGCCATAATCATAACACTTTATAGACTACCTTGGGTAATCTGTGGCAGATGTGACTGTTCCCTCATCAACACTGCTGTCCCAGTGGCATGTATGCTATCCTTCTTTCCAACCACACCCCCCCCCCCCATATCCACCCAACAGGAGTTCTGACTTACGTGTCCTGTGTGTGATCAGCTGCAGTAAACCCTCCCCCTCCCCTTCATTTGCACCCTTTACATAACTGTGACATGAGTGTTGCATTCCTCTAGACGAGCCAAGGAAAGATTTCTGCATATTTTTGAGGGACAACAGACTAAGAGTGCCGTGACGCACTGAACCCTGGCTGCAGGTCGTGAAAAACCAGTGTAACTTTCGGGCAGAGCGTATAAACCTCTGCTCACCTGGGTCTGATGCCTCGGAGCCATTGTCTTTCCTTCACTGTGCTTCACTCACTCGCTCAATGTTTTTTATAGTGTGACAAATGAGGATTTATGTTCGGAGATTGTTTTTTTTTTTGCATGCCTATATATTAAGAATCAATCACATGGAACACGTAGAGAGGCTGTATTAACGTGTTAGAATCAGTCACATGGAGCAGGTAGAGAGGCTGTATTAACGTGTTAGAATCAGTCACATGGTACACATAGAGAGGCTGTATTAACGTGTTAGAATCAGTCACATGGTACACGTAGAGAGGCTGTATTAACGTGTTAGAATCAGTCACATGGTACACATAGAGAGGCTGTATTAACGTGTTAGAATCAGTCACATGGTACACATAGAGAGGCTGTATTAATGTGTTGGAATCAGTCACATGGAGCAGGTAGAGAGGCTGTATTAACGTGTTAGAATCAGTCACATGGTACGCATAGAGAGGCTGTATTAATGTGTTAGAATCAGTCACATGGAGCAGGTAAAGAGGCTGTATTAACGTGTTAGAATCAGTCACATGGTACACATAGAGAGGCTGTATTAACGTGTTAGAATCAGTCACATGGTACACATAGAGAGGCTGTATTAATGTGTTGGAATCAGTCACATGGAGCAGGTAGAGAGGCTGTATTAACGTGTTAGAATCAGTCACATGGTACGCATAGAGAGGCTGTATTAATGTGTTAGAATCAGTCACATGGAGCAGGTAGAGAGGCTGTATTAACGTGTTAGAATCAGTCACATGGTACACGTAGAGAGGCTGTATTAACGTGTTAGAATCAGTCACATGGAGCAGGTAGAGAGGCTGTATTAACGTGTTAGAATCAGTCACATGGTACACGTAGAGAGGCTGTATTAACGTGTTAGAATCAGTCACATGGAGCAGGTAGAGAGGCTGTATTAACGTGTTAGAATCAGTCACATGGTACGCATAGAGAGGCTGTATTAATGTGTTGGAATCAGTCACATGGAGCAGGTAGAGAGGCTGTATTAACGTGTTAGAATCAGTCACATGGAGCAGGTAGAGAGGCTGTATTAACGTGTTAGAATCAGTCACATGGTACACGTAGAGAGGCTGTATTAATGTGTTGGAATCATTTACATGGCGACAGTCATGCACCCGCAGCTTTGAGTGTAAATATTGTGCTGAGCTGCTGTTTGCAGAACAGGCCCTGCGTAGTCTGTCACGTGTCACTTGGGCGCTTTTGAAAACACAATGCGTATCTCAATTATGCATTCATCTGTGTACCCCTGAAGGGACGCGTCAGAAACAACTGGCTCGGCAGCCGTTACGCAACCGTACGAACAAAAGGTCTGCGGTCTAGGGCTGGCGAATCGCGTGTGATGTGTCGCTTCGGAACGCTGTGAAAACCGCAATGCAGGTATCATTTCTTCATTCATCTATGTTTCAGTGGCAGGGCACACCCACCGTCTGCAATTTCTGCTTCCTGCAGGACGATTCTGCGCCACACTCTTTTGTGTTCGCGGTGTCCGGGCAACACAGTAAACAAGGAGAAGCTCAAATTGAAGGGTCTAATCGAGGATTTACTTATTGGGTGTGAGATGCTATTGAACGCGGCTCCGTCGCAGAACCTTCAGCTGGCGGTGCAAAGCTGTGTGTGCTTTGGTCAGAATGTGTTTGAGGATGCGGAGGGCTGGACTTAAAGCAGAGACCCGTCTGAAAGCATGTAAAGATCGCGCTCTTCCCCGCGTGAATAATGGCCCACAGGAAGGGCTAACAAGGAGGAGCGTGAACCTGGGTGGCCCATTGAGCCGGAAGCGCGTTTTCTCTGGTGTGAAAACAGATTCATGTGGAAAAACACCCCCAGAAAGAACTACCCACAATGCAGCTCTCCTAAGCCTGAGTGGCAAGCAGAGAGCTGATACTTAAAGTGCTCCATTTAAGTATCCATAATGATCTGAATGAGGATCATATGTACAGCCAACCTTCTGGGGTTCAAGTGGACACTATCAGCATGAAATGGGTACAGACTTGTCAACAATATGATCAATCTATGAAAGATTAATGATGATATTATGATGTGAATTGATCATCTGCATGATGTTGTCACAGTGGTTTGTTTACTGGAGTGAATACTTTATTTCTCACTTTGATTTGGGATGGGAACAAGATATGTTGAACTGGTTTCATTTTACCCTATTTCTACCTAAACAGCCTAAATAAATTGTTCCAGAAAAGAACTCTTTTCAAGGAAAGGCTTGAGGCAACGCAATCCCAAAAGACTTTTATTCTGAATGTGTTCAACACCATTGTGTATGTGTGTGTGTGTGTGTGAGAGAGAAAGAGAGAGAGAGAGAGAGAGAGAGAGAGAGAGAGAGAGAGAGAGAGAGAGAGAGAGAGAGAGAGAGAGAGAGAGAGAGAGAGAGAGAGAGAGAGAGAGAGAGAGAGAGAGAGAGAGAGAGAGAGAGAGAGAGAGAGAGAGAGATACTCTATTGCAACACAGGGACTCCTGCGGAACCCTCTTCTTCTTGATGTGCCAAAGAAAGCAAAGGAACAACAGAGTCAATCTCCTCCTCCTGTTTCACGGAAGCACGGAACACAAAGCAAGCAATGTTTTCTTGCCTACCGCCTGTGTTCAGGTTTACTATACGAAACTGCACTTTGTGTCTGTGAACTTGATTACCCTGTAACTGCACAGTATTTCTCCGCTGTTTGCACTGTGGCGCAGGATTTGATGTTGGAGGTAATAACAAATGAGATATGTTGAAATTAGGATTCATGAGTAAATTATTCTTGTATCTGAGGGACAGAACAAGGTTTAAGGCTCGCTCCATGTGTTTGTGTTTTTGTGTGTGAAACATGTTTAGGAAGAGAAGTTACTGGGTTCTTCACATGTACTGTAATCCATTACCCCTGAGAGATAAAAAGGGGACTTTCCTGTACTTGTGAACAGAATGAGAAACAGGAAGTGTCCCAGGATGAGGAACGCAGATGGACAGCTTACCCGTGTCTGTGTGCCTTTCTCACAACTGCTCGGACTGAGAGGTGGACCCTTGCTGGGTGAAGCCTGAAGACCTGATCTACTTCCTTTCCTTCTCATTCTTTTATTTTTATTAACCCAGTTTTTTTCCTTCCACCGGAGGAAACACGGAACACACCACTTTATTTGTTCAGTTTATCAAGGGCACTAAAGTTTACCGAGACTGTTTGTTGTGGATGTGAGCCGCTGTTTGATCAGCGATGTAGGTATTGACCATTCCGCTCTTTCCACATTAATTTACTGTAAGGAGTGATCAAACTATATTAACCCTGCTCTTCTAGAAACTTCCCCTGCTGCAGCTCTCTTGGGCTCCACACAGAGGCAGAAGGGAGTGTGGGGCCACACCTGTTTGGGCACAAGGCTTGTTGTACCCACGCTTTAATTTGGGGGGTAGGGGGATCAAACTTGAGCTCAGGAGGCACATTTACTATTTTTGTACAGGCATTTCTTGGCTGTTCTGCCTGTTGAAGCAGCAGAGGGGACAAAAGTTCATTCACCACGAACGAACTGGAGCGCAGCCAAGGAAAAGCAGATAATTATCTGAAGGAGGAAGGATCCAGCTCAGTGAGGGCCTTCTAATGACTGAATGTCTCCAACATCCTTACTTCACAAATGATGCATTGCGTTTACCTACTCATGGCTATTCATGAGTGATTAATGTAACATGAAGTATCTGTGGTCACTTCCTCCTTTCGCTCCTCCTCGCTCTCTTATCGTTCATTGCTGTCGGCTCTAGCACAAATGAGCATCAGCAGCCCTACAGTACGGGGATAGAAAGAAGAGGTATATTTTCCAGGATTACAAAAATATCTCTTTGCTGAAGGGCTGAGTGACTCAAGGGTCATGCAAAAGCACTGTTTGCAACTTCAGGAGTTCAGGCACAGCGCTATTTATGTGACCTCTGCGAAGCCTGCATGTGGCAACAGTATGGTATGTGACCAGCATGTTAGTTGAGCCCAACGCCTGCCCCTGTTTTCTCTCTCCTCCTACTCTTTATTGTGAAAAAGCTGGAAATGTAGATGGCCATCTTGCACAATGTACGGTGAACATGTTCCCCAAACTCCTTCCTCGTTATTACCTGATGACGCAGGTGCCTCACTCTGTCCCATCTAGCTGCTGAATGGCCACTGGATAATTTCAGCAGTGTGTTGTGAAGTTCCATAGTGTTAGAATATGCTCTGCCAAGCCTGTACTGCAGCCATTGTCAGTTCATGTTTGTGTCAGGGGCTTTTTGCCTTCAGTGAAACGCATGTTCAACTTAATTTAGGTCAGGTGTTTGCCCTGGCCAGTGAAGAACATTCCAGTTTTTGGCTCTGAAAAACTCTTTGGTTGCTTCAGCGGTATAATTGGCCCATTGGTCTGCTGCAAAGTTATGGTGCTGGCAAATGAGTTTTGAGGCATTTGGCTGGATCTGAGCAGATAAGATGTTAATGCACAACTCACAATTCATCCTGCTGCTGCCAACAGCAGGAACATCATTGATAAAAAGAAGTGAACCAGTTCCAGTAGCAGCCACACATGCCATAACACTACTGCCACCATGTTTCTGTGAGGTGGTGGCACCTCTCTCTCTGATTTCTGCGAGTTAATTGACCCTGACGAGGGGCAGGTGTATGAGTACTATGGTGAGGTGATAGCACCTCACAGGTATTTGTCTGAGCTAATTGTCCCTGATGAGGGTCAGGTGTAGGAGGCCTATATGTAGCCCCTGATTTCTGGGGTTCAGCGCAGACTCATTGTTTGTCAGACTCTTAGTGTGTAGGGGTGTGAGAATCGGCAGAAGTTACCGTGTTGATCCTATCTGCCTGATTTGATCACCGTTTAGTTTCTTCTCGAGTTGGTTATCTCTCTGCGCTGTGGAGGACATTTTGCCCTCGTCTCTTAGTTTTCTTTTTGTTTTCTACCCGCCGGGCTGTGAATATCCTTTTTCTTTTGTAAGTGACCCCACTCTGTTTTTCTAGTGGGGGTTTTCTTTTTGAGCAGCTACGCTGCGGCGGTGTTTAATTTCTTTTAGTTTTCTGAGCCCACTGACAGAAGTTTCAGTGAGTGGAGAGAGCGATTACTTCGCTCTTTATTATTTGGTTTTTCCCCTTCCCTTTCTATCGCTCAGCGATTTGGTGGTTATCCCTCAGGGTTAACTTTTAGATCCCCTCGGTCCGCAATTGCGTCCCACCCTCCTCAACCGTGACAGAATGAGTCTGCCTAAAACGGACGCAGCAGACCCTTCTGCGCTTGATTACCAACTAGTGGCGCATGGACAGGCAATCGCCGCACAGGGAGTCATGTTAGGCTCCCACGAGCAGATCCTTCATACCATTACTGAACAACAGAATTCTCATGCCAACATGTTAAAAGAAATACTGGCCCATTTACAGAAGCCAGCTCCACCCGTTGCGGTCCAACAAGCACCTCCAGCCCCGCCCCATGGGCAAATCACACACCGTGAACCCAAGATGCCGACACCTGGTCGGTATGACGGGCATCCAGGAAAATGTAAAGGGTTTATCACCCAATGCAGCTTGGTGTTTGAATTGCAACCCTCCATGTTTTGCACAGAACGAGCCCGGGTAGCATACATAATATCACTTCTCTCAGATAGGGCTCTCTCATGGGCTACAGCTGTGTGGGAGAAGCAAACTCCTATCTGTTTGGACTCCACCCTTTTTGTGGCTGAAATGAGTAGAGTTTTTGACCATGACATAAGCGGCCAGGAGGCAGCTAAACGGCTTATTGGGTTACAACAGGGCTCAACCAGCGTAGCTGACTTCTCCATTCAATTCCGCACTTTAGCTGCTGAATCAGGTTGGAACAGGGAAGCCCTGACGGCAATTTTTATGCAGGCCTTGTCAGAAAAAATTAAAGACGAATTAGCCACCCGCGACATTCCTGACACACTCGAGGAATTGATTTCATTAGCCATTCGGATTGATAACCGGATCCGTGAACGCAACAGAGAGAGAGAGAGCACTCACTCCCGATCCATTTCGGGGCGGGGGTTTACCATCCCTCAGAGAACACCCGAATCATTTAGCATGTCCCTGGACCATGATGAACCCATGCAACTAGGGCGCACGCGGCTCTCTCAAGTAGAGAGAGACAGACGAATGAGCAGTGGGTCCTGTTTGTTTTGTGGGAAAGCGGGTCATTACATTCGGAGGTGTCCGGAAATAAAAAAGAAAGGAATTCAGGGAAAAGAGTAGACTCGTCAGAGCAGGGGGAAGCTCTGACGAGTCTGAATAATCCCCCCACGGCAGCCAATAACCGCACCTTTCTACCAGTGGAGTTATCATGGAATAATATCGAATACAACCTCCCTGCGTTTTTAGATTCAGGGGCGGCTGGCTGTTTTATCGATGTGACCCTGGCCAAAAACCTTAGCATGCCTATATCTCCCCTCCCATATCCACTTAACATCACGGCATTGGATGGTCGACCGTTGGGTTTAGGGAGGGTTGAAAAAATCACGGGCCACATTAAAACTCGCATCGACACCCACTTTGAGAAGATGCAGTTCTTCATTATTGATTCACCTGAGTTACCACTCATCCTGGGACACCCATGGCTCTCGAAGCACAATCCTCATATTAATTGGAGTTCGGGGTCGGTGCTGAGTTGGGGTCCCAAGTGCGCGTCTCGTTGTGTTGAACCAGACTCGGTTCAACTCAGTCCGTTGTCCCTCAAGTTCCCTGCTACTATGAGCTCTTCCCCTCTCGAGTTCCCCAGTCCTAGTTTGGAGGCCCCTCTTGTCTCTCCTGCTCCTGGAGGCTCCTTCCCTTCTGAACCCCACAGGATCTCGACTCCTGTGTCTTTCGAGTCCCCTGCCCCTTCTGGTACTATCTCTCTCGGGTCTACGGGTTCTCCCGCTCTCATCGGGGTCCCTGTGGAGTATACTGAACTTAGTGAAGTATTTAGTAAACAGAAGGCCTCCGTCCTACCTCCCCATAGGCCCTACGATTGTGCCATCGATCTTCTCCCGGGCACTACACCCCCTAGGGGCCGTTTGTTTTCTTTGTCGATACCTGAAACAGCCGCTATGAAGAGTTATATTGATGAGGCTCTAGCGGCTGGTTTCTACGTCCCCAGCGGGGGCTGGATTTTTCTTTGTGGGGAAGAAAGACGGGGGACTTAGACCCTGCATCGACTATAGAGGACTTAATAAAATCACGGTAAAAAACCGCTACCCCCTCCCCCTCATGGCCACGGCGTTTGAGCGCCTGCAGGGGGCGTCCATCTTTACCAAGTTGGACCTCAGAAATGCCTACAACTTGGTACGGATACGTGAGGGGGATGAGTGGAAGACGGCATTCAACACCCCTAGGGGGCACTATGAATATCTGGTCATGCCTTTCGGCCTTTCGAACTCTCCTTCGGTATTTCAGGCGTTAGTAAATGACGCGCTCAGGGACATGCTGGAATTATTTGTTTACGTGTACCTGGATGACATCCTGATTTTTTCAAAAACCTATCAGGCGCATGTATCCCACGTCAAATTAGTACTGCACAGGTTGTTAGAACACAAACTCTATGTCAAGGCAGAGAAATGCGTGTTCCATGCCTCCACAGTCAGCTTTTTGGGGTACATCGTGTCACAGGGCAGTGTGCAGATGGACCCCAGCAAGGTCAAGGCAGTACTTGAGTGGCCTCGGCCTGACTCCATCAAACAGGTGCAGCGGTTTCTGGGCTTCGCAAATTTTTACCGGCGCTTCATTAGGGGGTTCAGCTCTGTCGCCGCCCCACTCTCAGCCTTGACTAAGGGTACCTCCCCCCGGTTCAGTTGGTCCCCGCAGGCTGAAAAGGCCTTCATGGAGCTGAAACGGAGGTTCACTACCGCGCCCGTCCTCATTCACCCGGACCCCTCTCTGCCCTTCGTCATCGAGGTCGATGCTTCTGACGTAGGGGTTGGGGCGGTGTTATCCCAACGGTGTCCCCAGGACCAGAAACTTCACCCCTGCGCGTTCTTCTCACGGCGTCTCCTGCCCGCCGAGAAGAATTATGACGTTGGTAACAAGGAGCTCCTGGCGGTGAAGTTGGCCTTGGAAGAGTGGCGCCACTGGCTGGAGGGTGCTGAGCATCCATTTGTGGTCTGGACGGACCACAAAAATCTGACTTACATCCAGGAGGCCAAACGCCTGAACCCTCGCCAAGCTCGGTGGGCCCTCTTTTTCAATAGGTTCAACTTCAACCTATCCTACCGTCCAGGTTCGAAGAATCTGAAGCCAGACACACTTTCCCGTCAGTTTGACCGTTCGGACAGGGACAGATCTCTGGAGCCCATTATACCAGTCACCCGCATCCTCGCCCCACTTACCTGGGGGGTCGAGGCAGTGGTTCGGGAGGCCCAGCAGCAGGAGCCTGACCCGGGAGGGGGGCCTCCAGGCCGTTGGTTCGTCCCTAATAGAGTGCGCTCGCAGGTTCTTCAGTGGGGTCACTCGTCCCGCCTTACAAACCATCCGGGGGTCCACCGCACTCTGGACTTTCTTAAGAGGAGGTTCTGGTGGCCCCGGATGGAGGGGGACGTGCGGGAGTTTGTGGCCGCTTGCACTGTTTGTGCCCGGAACAAGACATCGCAACGTCCCCCTGCAGGTCTCCTCCGGCCTCTGCCTATCCCTCATCGCCCCTGGTCACATGTAGCCCTGGACTTTATCACCGGGTTACCCCTGTCAGATGGTTCCACCGCCATCATGGTTATAGTGGATCGATTCTCAAAAGCGGCTCACTTCGTTCCCCTCCCTAAGCTTCCCTCGGCCCGAGAGACCGCCCAGCTTATTGTCCAGCATGTCTTTCGCCTCCACGGTCTACCCCAAGACATCGTGTCTGACCGTGGTCCACAGTTCTCTTCTCGCTTCTGGAAGGCATTTTGCTCTCTAGTGGACTCCTCGGCCAGTCTGTCGTCAGGGTTCCATCCTGAGACCAACGGTCAGACTGAGCGCACCAATCAGACGCTGGAGAGAACGCTTCGGTGTTTGGTCTCTTCAAACCCGACTACCTGGAGCAGTCAACTTATCTGGGCAGAGTACGCGTACAACACCCTGCTGAACGCTTCGACCGGTCTCTCTCCTTTTGAGTGCCAGTACGGATATCAGCCGCCATTGTTCCCAGAACAGGAGAAAGATACGGGGGTGCCCTCGGCCGCACGTTTCATCCAGCGGTGTCGCGCCACCTGGAGGCGGGTTCGGGCATCTCTTCAGCGTGCGACAGCGAGACAGAAGCGTTATGCTGATCGACGTCGATGTCCGGCTCCGTCCTATCGGGTTGGCCAGAGGGTGTGGCTCTCCACGCGTGACCTCCCCTTGCGGGTTGAGTCCCGCAAATTAGCGCCGCGCTACATCGGTCCCTTCAAGATTATTCGGAGAATTAATCCGGTCACGGTCCGTCTCCTGCTTCCCCGGTCCATGAGGATTCACCCCACGTTCCATGTCTCGCGCCTCAAACCAGTCCTCTCCAGCACGCTGGCACCAGCTGACAGGCCTCCGCCTCCCCCTAGGTTGGTCGGCGGTCAACCGGTCTACACTGTTCGGCGCATCCTGAACAGTCGTCGCGTGGGACGTGGGGTGCAGTACCTTGTGGACTGGGAGGGATACGGGCCGGAGGAACGCACCTGGGTCCCAGCTAGGGACATCTTGGACCCAGAGCTTATCCAGGAGTTCCGTCGGCGCCTCCCCGCGGGCTCAGCAGGAACGTCGGGTGCCGTCCCTTAGGGGAGGGGGTCCTGTGAGGTGGTGGCACCTCTCTCTCTGATTTCTGCGAGTTAATTGACCCTGACGAGGGGCAGGTGTATGAGTACTATGGTGAGGTGATAGCACCTCACAGGTATTTGTCTGAGCTAATTGTCCCTGATGAGGGTCAGGTGTAGGAGGCCTATATGTAGCCCCTGATTTCTGGGGTTCAGCGCAGACTCATTGTTTGTCAGACTCTTAGTGTGTAGGGGTGTGAGAATCGGCAGAAGTTACCGTGTTGATCCTATCTGCCTGATTTGATCACCGTTTAGTTTCTTCTCGAGTTGGTTATCTCTCTGCGCTGTGGAGGACATTTTGCCCTCGTCTCTTAGTTTTCTTTTTGTTTTCTACCCGCCGGGCTGTGAATATCCTTTTTCTTTTGTAAGTGACCCCACTCTGTTTTTCTAGTGGGGGTTTTCTTTTTGAGCAGCTACGCTGCGGCGGTGTTTAATTTCTTTTAGTTTTCTGAGCCCACTGACAGAAGTTTCAGTGAGTGGAGAGAGCGATTACTTCGCTCTTTATTATTTGGTTTTTCCCCTTCCCTTTCTATCGCTCAGCGATTTGGTGGTTATCCCTCAGGGTTAACTTTTAGATCCCCTCGGTCCGCAATTGCGTCCCACCCTCCTCAACCGTGACAGTTTCGCAGATTGGGGAGTGAGGTGCTTTGGTTCATGAGCAGTTTCTTTCTTTCTCCACACTTTCCTCTCTCTATTGCTTTGGTACAGGCTCATACTCATCTCATCTTTCCAAGGGTGCAGCTTTGGTTTTAATTCCTATGCCCAGCTGTACCCGCGAAAGGTGCTGGAACCTCTCCCAACATGCATTGGGCGAGAGGCAGGAAGACACCCTGGGCAGTTTGCCAGTCCATTGCAGGGCACACACACCATTCACTTACACACACACTCATACCTAAGGGCAATTTGGATTCTCCAATTCACCTAACCTGCATGTCACAGGGATAACATGCAAACTTCACACAGAAAGGCCCTGGCTGGGATTTGTACCAAGGATCTTCTTGCTGTGAGGCAACAGTGCTAGCCACTGTTAATATATTAAATAATTTTTCTCATCATCATGCTATATTATTGGGAGGATGTTAAGCCTTTTATGTAATATTTGGCAGGGTTCTAACCCCCTCCCATAAATTATGCCCTTGCATCTGTCCATAAGACCTGGATTCTACTGTTTTTTTACGTACTTTTTTTAGCATTACATTACATTACAGGCATTTAGCAGACGCTCTTATCCAGAGTGACGTACAACAAGTGCATTAGTTCAAGGTGCAGAGGTGCAAACGATGGCACTACGATCTGGCACTACGATCTTTACTTCACTCTAGTGTGTTTCTACTAGAGTGAAGTAAAGATCGTAGTGCCAGAAGTGACCACATAGATCAGGACTCCAACCCTGTAGAGTAGGGTGTGAGGGAGCAGAATCAATGCTGCAGGACTGTTTTGAATGTGCTGACTGGAATATGTTTAAAGAATCTGCCACTCAGGGTGGGGTCATCAACCTTGAGGAGTATGCCTCATCAGTCACTGGCTTCATGGCCAAATGCACCAGTGATGTCATGACTGTGAAAGTGATAGGGACTATGCCAAACCAGAATCCCCGGATGAACAGCGAGACACGCGGCCTCATTAGCGCCCGTGACACAGCATTTAAATCTGGCAATAGGGATGAACTCAGAACGGCAAGGAACAACCTCAGGCGTGGCATTAAGTCAGCCAAGAACAAATATAAACTACAGATTGAGGACCACTTCACCAACAACAACTCCGACCCATGCCGCATGTGGCAGGGTATTCAAACAATCACAGACTATAAAAGCAAAACTAGCTGTGCGCCCACTGCTGATGCTTTCTCAATATATTCTATGCTCGCTCTGAAGCCAACAACTCGGAACCACACTTGCAGGACCACCGCAGCTGAGGCTGGTCACACATTAAAGCCAGCATTCCAGACACCATAGATCCGCTCCAGTTTGCCTACCGGACTAACCGCTCCACTGAAGATGCAATCTCCACAGCCACCCACCTTGCACTCACCCACCTTGACAACAGAGATGCGTATGTGAGGATGCTATTCATTGACTTCAGCTCGGCGTTTAACACCATCATTCCTACAAAGCTGGTCGGCAAACTACAAGCCCTTGATCTTCTCAACTCCACATGCAACTGGATCCTGGATTTCCTCACCGGCAGACCTCGGTCTGTCAGGATGGGAGACCACACCTCCACTACACTCATCCTGAACACAGGAGCTCCGCAGGGCTGTGTCCTCAGCCCACTGTTATACTCCCTGTTTACCCACGACTGTGTCGCCAGGCACAAACACAAACTCCATCATTAAACTTGCAGACGACACTACAGTGGTGGGTTTGATCCATAAAAACAGTGAGGCAGCATACAGGGAGGAGGTGGAGCTCCTAGCAGACTGGTGTACTAAGAACAACCTCTGCCTCAACATCAAAGAAACAAAGGAGTTGATTGTGGATTTTAGGAGACACAACACAAACCACAGGCCTATCTACATTGATGGATGTCTGTTGAGAGAGTTGAGAGTTTTAAATTCTTGGGAGTCCACACAACTTAAGACCTATCATGTTCTCCTCTCTCACCAAAAAGGCTCACCAACGCCTCCACTTTCTGAGGAGGCTGAGGAAGATCAAGCTGCACCCTCAGATCCTCACTAACTTTTACAGATGCACAGTGGAGAGCATACTGACCGGCTGCATCACAGTCTGGCATGACAGCTCCACTGTGGCTGACCGCAAGGCTCTCCAGCGAGTGGTGAAAACAGCCCAGCGTATCACTGGAACTGCACTACCACCCATACAGGACATCTTTGACAAGAGATGTCTGAGGAGAGCCCACTGCATCACCAGGGACCCATCACACCCCAGCCACCACCTGTTTGACCCCCTGCCATCTGGTAAGAGATACCAGACCATATAGTCACGGACCAGCAGACTGAAGAACAGTTTCCTTCCAAGAGCTGTAAAGCTAGTGACCACCATCCCCACCCACCCCACACACTGATTACTAAGCCTGACTATGGACACGAGTTGTGCAACAATGGTAATTTTTTAATGGCACCGTGCAATACTTTCGATGATGACTATGTATGGCGACTTGCACTTTTTATACTTTTTATACATAACTTAAAAAAAAAACTCTTTTCTATTCTTGTTTTTATTAACTTATTTTCTTCTGTTTTTGTGTTTTTATGTCTAAGCTGTCTTGGAAGTGTGCTTTTTAAAAAACTGTGTCAGTGTCTGCACAATGCTTTTATGTTGCACCACAGAGACTGGCGAACAAGACTTTTTGTTATACTGGAATGGTATAATGACAATAAATTGAATTAAACTGAATGGAATTGAAGAGGTTTCAGCAAAGAAATTATGCAGCAAACATTTTTTTAAAGGTAATGTCTAAAAAGTTTTTTTTTTTTTTTTTGTATGTTTTCCCTCATATGTATCTTTGAACATAGCATTTCTGTGATCGGTTAAGCAGATGAAGAGCAGTAAATATGGTGAGAAATATTAACTTGAAAAAAACGTGTAGCCATTTTTCTACGGGTGGATCAAAATAATTGATTATTCAAAGTGAATGGTCAAAGTTTGGAGGGGCAGAGCAGGACAATGCCCCCTAGATCCGGCCCTGGGTTGCACACGATTATATATGACACTGGAGTATCCAACTGCGTTGACTGAAGCAAACAAACATTTGTGGGTGTGAGCGTGCTGTGTTTCTTTTTAGGATATTAAGTATTCATAAGTGATTATGAATTCAACCAATCATGACGTTTATGTTAATCCTCCCTCGTTTAAAGCCGTTTGTTTGCCTTGCGCAAGCATTTAGACCAAGTGCGTAGGTGCGCAGGACACGTGTGGATTGCAGCTGCTTGTAGTTCGTTTTGTCCAGATTATTTCTGCCCGACTTCCAGAGCTTTCTTTGCAAACTGCGATCACGAAAACTCATGCCAGTATTCTTATTCTGTTACCCTTGTGACAACTGGAGGAATTACTTTGCAGTCGACAAACTGATAACCCCGTTTTAGTGATTGCGTATTTCAAGCAGCATGCTCATTCAGTCAGCGCTTCATTAGTGCTTTAGTACTGCGTTCAGTTTTCACTCCGAGAAAGAAAAGAAAGCTTTGTAGTTTAGATCAGTGTTTCTTGGTTAATCGCAATGTCCTCCGGGAATGTGTCGGAGATGAGTCGGCGGTTCTGTGTGCTGTCCTGGGAGCAGGTACGGCGTTTGGATGCCATCCTCGGAGAAAGCGTCCCGATCCACGGACGTGGAAACTTCCCTACGTTGTCCGTCCAGCCCAGGCAAATTGTGCAGGTAAAGTGACATGACGATTGACTAATATTGGAACTTGTAAGTTTACTAGGCTAAAACCTTTTGCAAGCGTTAACATTGAGACGACTGTCTCTGCGATTAGGCTGGGCTATATGGGGGTGCCGTTTTTAAGGAAATGTGTGGTGATTAGTCTATATCATAATCTCAACACTTCACGTTAGAGCTATTCTGTGTAGGCTGGTTGCCATTCTTCGCGAGAAAACGCGTGACATTGGAAATGGCATAGACTGTCACAGTGTATTTATCGGAACATTTTACCGTTTGCATTATAGACATTATTTAATTTATTAATATTTTATTTTGGCCGTGGTCATCAAAAGGCGAATATCCTTTACAGGTGTCTTATACCTTCTGGCGTGGTTTTGGATATTGGCTCTCGTGAACTTCTATTAATACTCGAGAACGGTGTGACTGTAGGCTATATCAGGGGCATTTGCCACTTCATCACGTACGCACTCGTTTGCAGATTTAATTTCCGTTTCATTTGAACTAAAGTAGGGTGAATTAATTTGGAAGCCAACTCATTTCTAGGCTGTCGCTGTCCAAACCGTCTACTGGGAAGTTTTCTGTTTATCACTTCAGAAAATAACTACTAAACTGTATTGACGCCCTTTTGGCCAAGAAGAATCGTCTCAGTTCAGCAGCTTAACATTAAATGTTTCTCTTCCCGTTATTTCTTTGTGCAGTTTTGGCAGCAGTTTTATTTCCGCCCCACAGAGACGTGGGCGACGGTAAATTGAAACCTACAGTAGGCCTATTCATTCTTTTTTCTCAAAAATCGAAAGCCATAATCAGGCTTTGACATTGACCCATAAAACATTCACAGGTGAGGTAGTTTCCCCCCGTGATGGGGGAAAAAAAACGTAGTAAAGGCATTAATATCCTTGGCATAAATCCAGAGAGAATCTGTTGCTTGTGCAATTTGGTTTTATTACACAGTTTGGAAAGTAAAGCTATCCCGCTGTTGCAGTGCTATTCACAACCTGTTCCAAAGTTGGGACAGTGATTTGGCGGAACGCTCTAAGCTGTTTTTGAGGCGCGTATACAATGAGGAGCGACATGGCGTGAATACCCATAAAACCATGACAGAACTACCGAATTGGCATTGCCTTTCCACGTTGGCATGTAAGAGTACATTTTTGTAGACATTTTTTGAAAATGCGACTAACATAAGTTCCAGAGTCTAGACCTACATTCCAGCTTCCATTGGGTTTTAACACTAATGCCTTACTGGGGTTTCTTTTTAACGGATTTTAAGGTGTCAGTTTAATATTGTATCTAGAAGTTTCTCTTCTTTTTTGATAATTATGTAAAACAGGAGGGTGGCACGGCATCGTAAAGCTAAAGGTTAATGTGATACTTTATTCAAGGCCTGTCTGGTCAGTTATCTTTTTTCCTCAGGATGACTGTCCATATGCATTCAACATTACTGGATTTCCCAAGTCTGGCTCTTCCTTCCTCAGGGTCCTCTGGGGGAAATAAACTGCGGTCAAATTTTTCAAGAAGAAAAGGTTATTCTTTCTCTCTAGTTTGTTGCAGAGATATTGGACGAAGGTCCTCTCTTCATAAACCATCTGCTGCACAGATCAGCGCAATATAGATTGGGGGGGGGGGGGGGGGGGGGGGGGGGGGGGGGAGGCGGGGCTGTAGTTGAGGAATCTAGTGCTGCCTCTGCTGTCTTTGATGTCTGCTATGGAACAGAAGACAGATGGAGGCTTCCAGAAGTCATAGTGGCACACGTTTAGCATGCAGATGCTGAAAAACCCAGCTGGTCCAACAGACTGTACTGTGCATGCTTGTGTTTGTGTATGCAGTATGTGTAAATGCATGCATCTCTATCTGTCTGACAATTCAGCAGTGTAAGCAGGCTCCAGACATTTATTTATTCTATTTTACTGTGTAATCACTCTAGACATATGGTCTTAATTCAACTGCAGTATTGAAGTGGTACAAGTTTATTGAAAGTCCTGATTTTGATTTGAAAATGTTTGTTTTGGAACGGGTTTAAGTGCTACTGCCATATTTGGTTGGCTGGAAGGTTGCCCACGTCAGTTCGGCTTCAGTTACTCTGAAGCCTTGGTGTGGTATTTTTCTGCTTCCTCCTCAGTATAAGATGTCACCATGATGGTATTGAGTTTTAAAACATTTTATCATGATGCAAAATGAATGTGTTCGGTTTTAAAAATGGTCTATATTGACCAGGCTATGCCAATGAATACAATGGTCTGGCTTGCTCAAAAATGTTTTTGCAAGTCTTTAGTTTACCTTCTGGTTAAAGTGCTAAGTTCCAGTGCCCTTTCATGAATGAGCTTGCTGGTTTTGGAGCTGACCTCTGGGGGGTGGAGGTGGCATGTTGCAGGTCATGGAGATGTTTCTGAATTTTGTGGAGAGGGATGTAGTCATGTTGGAATTGAGCTGGTAATGACTTAGCCTTTTGTAATGCCTCTGGTCCCTGTTGCTAGTTTGCTAGTTCTTTACTCCAGTTCTTGATTTGAAAGGAACAGTCGGAAGGCAAGGCATAGCCCTCTCGTTTCCCCCCCCCCCCCCCCCCCCAAAAAAAAGGGAGGTCCAACAGACTGGCTTTATTATTCAGTAGCCATGGTGCCATGCGGGCTGTCGTCGGAGTGCGAGGCATGTTCCACTGCAATGAATGGAAATCCTTTCACTTCTCTGACTGGTTCATCCCAGCACCATCTGCTTGGAGGGATTGGATTACCAACATAAACATCCAACTTTCCTTGCTATACAAGCAGGAATGGCTCTCACTCATATAAACTGCTTTAAAAAAAACCTGAAAGCCTATTCCCCGTAGACTGTTATGATGTCTTTCAGGCTCTGACCCCCCCCCCCCCCCTGCTTACACCAGTGGCTTTAAGTGCCATCCCAGTCTAAACCCAAGAAGATTATTATTTTTTCCTGTTGTGTAATTCAGTTTAAATATTTTTAAAGCTTTGCTTAAATATTATTTTACTGGAGGCGCAGGGTTCTGGATAAATTCTATTATCGTCTGTATTTGACATTTGGACGAGACAGTTTGTTCCCGGCTATTCCTCCTGCACCGCAGATACTGGAACGAGACCCCGTTCTGCGGCGCTGGGATGCGGTTGGGGCGCAGAAGTGGAGCTGCTGCAGGCCTTGCCGAGGTCACCTGAGATTACTTGATCAGGGTCCTGACAGCAGCTTACCGAAGTGGACCTGCGGCCGTGCCCACAGGAAGTCTGACAGACTCTCCACGTACGCCACTGTCTCAGCAGGGGCCGGCAGCTGAGGGAAGGGAGGAGGCTGGAAAATCTGAATCCATGAATGAAAGTCTTTGCCTTCAGAAGGCTGACTGGCTGGCTGGCTGGCTTGCTGGGTTGCCAAAGATGGCGGAGGAGGGAGTGAATTAGTAATTCCTTGGGATCCTTTGCCGTGGCCTTCCCCCCCTCTTTTATTGCGTTTTAAGACTCTGAGGAACTCCTCTGTGGTCTGCTAGCAGTCGGCTGCGTGAGAGAATTCCACACAGGAAGCAGAACTTGCCGAAGCAGAAAGGACCCCCCTCTGGCCTGAGCGTCCAGGCCGATTCGCGAATGCGCAGTTCCTCACCCCTGTGTGAAGAATGAGACTGCTGTTTGTAGTATTCAGACATTCAGGTCTGATCACTTCCCCTCCGCATTGGCGGCAGAGTGCGATTTCTCTTATGAGCCGATTGCACTGTGTGTGAGCAGTTCTGTTGGTCTTGGCCTGTGTAATATGACCCAGAAGGAATGGATCCAATAAACTGTGATTTTTAAAAACATTTTTTTGTTTGAAGTTGGTTACACCCAGATTGTAAATACTTCATCCCTGAGTGACTAATTTGAAGGAACAAGGGGAAATGACCAGTGTTTTAAAGGATCTGTATCCCTGGGATTCTGTCTGAGACCGGGGCTTCAGGGATTGGCCCAGTTTCCTATTTTGATCATCCGATTGGTTCTGGTGTGTGATGTAGTAATTTGCAGCCCCTGTAAAACATAAGAAATGAGCTATGTTCCAATATGAAGGCAGCTGCCTGCATCCTTAGAAGTGAGTTCCGTCTGAAGGTAGTGTCCTAACGGTAAAGGAACCTCAAAAGGCAACTCATTTTGGATGCACTTTGAAGGCATGATGACATCACACAATTCACATACCCACACAAGATCAGTGTTTACGGTCACAGCTGAATTCTTTCAGTTTCAAACTGCGAGACCCAACGCAAATAAATATGGATTCTGCAATTATAGCTGCAGTTGTCCCGATTCTCTGTTTAAAGGAAACAAAATTAGTTTTACGTTCAGCTGACTGCATAACTAGCCACTATTTCGGCTAATTAAACTGGTTAAAACTTTTTTTTTTTTTTTAATCATGATTTCAGTATGTTCGCTGTATGTAAGCCAAGTTAACGGTGTGTTAGCTTGTTCTATTGGAAAGTAACGTGATAGCCAGCCAATTTCAGGAAGAGCTGACTGAGGCTTTAAAACATTGAAAACATTATTCCAGTGTATTGAATAAAAATGTACTTATTAGATATGACAACAAGTTATCAAGTTCACTTTATATTCACATTTCCACCGCTTCTCTGGTTTGAGACTCCTTTAATTTAACGCAAGTGAGATGTAGTGAAATTGCAGCCTTTTAAGGCAGCTGACTTTGTGTTAGTGAGGCCCAATGGCTGTGTCCCAACAAAATTTCTTAAATTAGTCTCACCTTTGTTCCTAATGTGTTCCTAAAATTGTTCCTACGTAGATTCATGAGATGTGCAGACCTTTACTTCTGTGCTTATCCCAGGTGTATGCGATGATGAATGCTGACTGTTGGTAAATTTTATGCGCAAACCTGTTCATGTAATTAGTGTAAGGAAATGGCCATGAACGAATACAGATAAGAGAGAAAAAAAAAAGTGAATGCCGAAATGCTTGTGGAAATGTTCTTACACATAGTTTACAATCAAATGTCACCGTACGTGTATTTGTTAATGAGGCCCATTGAATGCTGATTTTTCAGACCCCTCAATTCAAAGTCCCAAAGTGTATTACCAACTTGACTGAAGATATCATTGTACCAAATAACTGGAGGTTAAATAAAAGTGTTTGTATTTTATAAATAGTTTATGGCTCCCCTGATATGAACCTGCCTTTCTGCTAAAGGCTCCATTTGAAGGGAAGCTGCTCTCTAAATGCCTTGCTGAATTTTTATAGCAGCTCTATTTGGTGCATTGTAATCTGGGCTGTTTGCAAGCATGTTTGTCAGGATAAGGAGGGATAACTGTTGAGGTTTAGATGTCTAGATCAAGCTTGGCTAACCTGGAGGGCTTCCAGAAGAATCCATGCCAAATGCCTGAGCATGGACAAGCACTGGCATGCTTTTTTCCAGCAGATAAGCTGCATGCTTTTTTAAAAGTGGAGTAAAACAGCTGAAAAAATGAGGCCCGAAGGGATCTCTATCGATTTTCATTGAAGTTGTATCTGGTCTTGTCCCCTGGGGGGGACAGGGGTGCGGAGCGGAGGGATGGGATAGGGCATTTAGGGAGGGGGTTGGCGGGCGTAAAACTTCAGTTCTGGAGGGTTTCAGTGTCTGCAGGCCTTTGTGGTTTCCTTTCCATCGGCAGCCAATTAAGGCCTTGAGAACAAGGTGTGTGCACTCTTTAGCCAATCAATGACTTCAATGAATCACTTGTGCTGAAATGGACTGAACCAGCGGCCACTGTGGCCCTCCAGCACTGGAGTTAAACCAGCGGCCACTGTGGCCCTCCAGCACTGGAGTTAAACCAGCGGCCACTGTGGCCCTCCAGCACTGGAGTTAAACCAGCGGCCACTGTGGCCCTCCAGCACTGGAGTTAAACCAGCGGCCACTGTGGCCCTCCAAGATTGGAGATTGACATCCCTGGGGTTGGGGGATGCGATACCCCTCTCAAGCTGGCACATTTCCAAAAGTGCTCCTCTGGCTCACCTAGAGTCTTCAGGTTTGAAGATGTGAATTGCACTACTGTTGTGTTCATATTTGACCTAGTTTGAGAATTGGGAATCAGGCACTTTTCACTGGCTCAGTTCTCTGCTGCCTCTCTGCCTCTTGTGGTAAAATGGCCGTATTGCTGGAGTCAGTCAGTCAGCCCTGTTGACTGGTTGTGGATGCTGCCATGTGAAGGCCAGCTTCCACCAGCTGCAGCTGAGGTGGTTCAGTGTGATCAGGAATTTGTTCATGCGCTAGGCAGTTTGTACAGGGTGAGTCACTCGCATTGGAAGCCACGTTGTGCTTCATCAGATTCACCAGATTTTAATTCACCCTTCAGACTCTATTTGAGCTTCCAGTTCAGAAGGGCACAATCTGTGCTCTTGGTTGGATTTCCTTCACATTAAGAGTTCCCAGTGGCCAAAACAGTGACCCTGAATCTACATTACTGGTGGCTGATTAGCAAAAACTGGGGAGAGTACTTTGTAAGAACTCAAGTAATTTCATTTGTGTTTTGTAGGCAAAGCTCCAACAATAAAGAAAAAAAAACATTTCACTGCTGTGAGGCCCTATTTTAATTTAGCGCTATTATATAGAAACTCAGGTAATGCTTAGGTTAATTCTTAAAGGGGTCCTTTACTGTCATTTTTCAGGATCGCAGGGAGTTTTGATGTCATTTTGGCAGTGCACATGAACACTTTTGGGCAAAACACCTTGTTGGATGCTTGCCTTTGGCCTGGGTTAAACCTGGTCCGGTGGCAGCTGTATGCAAACGGGGGGTCAATGCGGCTGCTTGGGTAGAGGAGGGCTCTGGCCAGCTGTGAGATCATTGGATGGCTACGTGTCTGGAAGTCTGTCCAACAAATTTTACAAGGCCTCGGTATAACCCTTTTGGCACAGGATTAAAATGCGGAGAAGACATGTGTAGACATCGTGTGCATGCGTGTCCAGACCAAGCTACATGGAGCAGGTGGCGGTATTGAGAAATATTTTGTATTGGCTCAAATGTATATTTTTTTCGTTTTGCTCCCGCTACAAATGTATACTGTGTGAATGTGAGTCACGCTATATAAAATATAAAATTGCATTTGATTTGGGGAGTGGAGGGGGAGGATATTGTATCATTCCAGCGTCTCACGTTTGCCTTCTTGCCCCACAGGTGGTACGGGCTCGGCTGGAGGAGCGGGGCATCGCTGTGCGGGACGTGAAGCTGAACGGGTCTGCTGCCAGCCACGTGCTGCACCAGGACACGGGCCTGGGCTACAAGGACTTGGACCTGATCTTCGGGGTGACCCTGACGGACGACCGGGCCTTCCGGCTGGTGAAGGACGTGGTGCTGGACTGCTTGCTGGACTTCCTGCCACCCGGCGTGAGCCGGGAGCGCCTCTCCCCCCTGACGCTGAAGGAGGCGTACGTGCAGAAGCTGGTGAAGGTGTGCAACGACACGGACCGCTGGAGCCTCATCTCTCTGTCCAACAACACCGGCAAGAACGTGGAGCTCAAGTTCGTGGACTCGCTCAGGCGGCAGTTCGAGTTCAGCGTGGACTCCTTCCAGATCGGCCTGGACTCCCTGCTGCTCTTCGACAGGTGCTCGGAGACGCCCATGTCAGAGAGCTTCCACCCCACCGTCCTGGGCGAGAGCGTGTACGGGGACTTCCAGGAGGCCCTGGACCACCTCCGGCAGCGAACCATCGCCACGCGCAGCCCGGAGGAGATCCGGGGCGGCGGGCTGCTCAAGTACTGCCACCTGCTGGTGCGGGGCTTCCGCGCGGCCTCGGAGAGCGAGATGAAGTCGCTCCAGCGCTACATGTGCTCGCGCTTCTTCATCGACTTCCCCGACATCGGCGAGCAGCAGCGCAAGCTGGAGGCCTACCTGCAGAACCACTTCAGCGGCATGGAGCACAAGCGCTACGAGTGCCTGGCCACGCTCCACCGCGTGGTCAACGAGAGCACCGTGTGCCTGATGGGCCACGAGCGGCGGCAGACGCTGGGACTCATCTCCGCCCTGGCGCTCCGGGCGCTGGCGGAGCAGAACGCCCTGCCCACCGTCACCAACGTCACCTGCTACTACCAGCCCGCCCCTTACGTCAGAGACGTCAACTTCAGCAACTACTACGTGGCCCGCGTCCAGCCCCACGCGCCCCTCTGCAGTAGCTCCTTCCAGACCTGGCAGCCGTGTAACTGAGGTTTTGGGAGGACTGCTGGGGTCGGGGCGGGGCGGGGGGGTGGAGGGGGGGCGGGGCCGTGACCGGGGCGCACTTTGTTACTGTGGCATTTCTTTTCACGCCGTAGGCAGGTGGCATAGGACTGGGCTCTCCACACTGGCACCAGCGAAGCGGATTCTTTTTGTTTGTTTTTTTTTTTTTTTTTTTTTTTTTTTTTTGGAGCTACAGAGGGACACGAGAAAATCTTTAATTTTTTTCCCCCCACATGTCTGTTCTAACTCCTGGCAGGACTTTGTTGACCATGTACTGCTGTAAATGTGATTTGAGCCTATTGTTTGGAAAGATTTGCTTTTTTTGGTCACCTTTGCAGAACAGGGACTGTTGGTACTTTTCTTATGTAGCAAAAAAAAAGTTGTGATTGAATTGAAGCACTTTTTGTTTTTTCCTTGTGTAAGTTGACTCGAAGACTTAATAACATTTATATAACTTTAATGCTGCATTTAATTTTTGTTGGGGGGGGTGGGGGGTGAAAATATAAAGCTGTATTTTCAGACTTTCTTCGAACCAAGAGGACCAAAGATGATTTTTGTTTAGAAGGGAACATTACTGTTGCAATTCCAAGTGCCTCAAATACTGAGAACCTCTAAAGTTAGGCTATATTTTTATCTTCTAGTTTACTGTAAATCTCTATTTTGAGGGACTGTGGCATTCCTATATAAAAATGATTAAAAAGAAAGACAACTGATTTGTAGTTATGTGTTTTATCTTGGTTACTTCCTGGAGGCTATGCAGATGTCATACTTGTGCAAATCTGACACCCAAATATCAGTTTATGCAATATTCCAATGGAGGGGAGAGGAATGTGTAAAGCCTGCCAGCTTGGAAACATAGGGGATCTGTCCAAACACGCCCCGCAGAGCAGAACCAATGCCTCCATTTGGATTTCAGGGGTGTGAACCATGCCGAAATTCTCTGGGACGTGTGACGGGGCACGCTCTCTGTGGGATGCTGCGAGCAGAGACAATGACGTCCTTGTGCACCTCTACCCACTGTCGCCGCTGGAAGCGGATTCCAGCGTGCTTCAATGATAACAATCTCCGTTTCCTTTCTGTTTCCATGTGCATTAAAAGGAGGGCTCCCTTGCACTCGCTCTAGTCAGAAATAGTTACAAATTGAGGCCAGTTCCTTTTGGAACAGACATTGCAGGTCCATTAATGTTTAGATGGAGCCATCCATATAGCTCAAGCCATCCACATAGTATAATGACTGGGGTCACAGTGAGACTATTTCTAAAAATGAGTGGGGCCATATAAGGTTGCTTATCACATTTACTCTGCCCACCACAGCTGGTTCTCCCTCCATAAAGGTCAAATTGCCTGTTGAGAATTTTGAAAGGTAAACACTTTCCTCAAACTAGTCCGTCTCAAAAATTAGAATTTTGCAGCTGGGTTTCAAAGCTAGGTGTGTATGCGAGAATAGACTCCCTCTCGTGAACATTTCCCCCCCCCCCCCCCCACAGATGCTTTTCTGAAAAAATAAATCCTAATTAGTTTTCTAATCCAACATTTCATGATTTACACCAGGGCTACTCAACTTCAGGACCTACAGGCTGCGTGCCTGTCTGCAGGTATTTGCTCCAACCATGCACTGTACCACCACTAATGAGCTCACTTCCTGAGCCAAGACGGTAGTGTAATTGTGCCTGGTTGGAGCAAATACCTGCAGACACTGCCTCCCACTGGTCCTGGATATGAGTGGTGCCAATTTACCCCAAAAGCATTTTTTCTCATTTTTTGAGTAAATGTTTTGCAGCAGACGGGAAAGCGAATCAAAGTAGTCCCTTGTAGGCTCTGGGGACAAATTTTCACTAGTATGTTACAGTAACTACTGTAGATTTATACTCCATGTAGCCACAATGCTTTTGCCTATAAAGCAAGTGTGACTTGGTAATTACTTCCACAACATCAGAACATGGGCCTGGCAGTCACTGAAATTAGTCAAAACTCAGAAAAAAACAGAGAAATTGAAAAAATTATAGAAATCCATTTAGAATTTTATGATTGAATTTAATAGTTTTGTATTTTGAATATTTAACAGGTGCCTTTTGCTCTATTAATTTGGTGCTCTTATTGGCTGTTGGTTGTTTGGAGGAGGAGTTCTCAGTAGATGCAGCATGCAGTACATCCTGACCCAGGTTTGAAGGCTGATGTGATGTGCAGGTGAAGCCTGCACAATGACGCAAAACAGAACTAATGTGTCAAAGGGTGCTTGTCCCTGTTGGGAGAATACCGAACTACCAGCGATGCCCGGGGTTTTTGGGTCGAAGAAACTGCAAGAGAGGCATTGTTATGAAGGTGTGATTGTCACAAATGTAATCCTTATGATCATATATATTCACGATACTGATATGCTCTATCACTCCCTCACGTACGTATGGCTCTGTCTCACTTTCTGCTCTTTCATGAGTCACCATTAGCTTCCGTTCTTTCACCAAAAATATGGAGCCTGAAAACCAACTTTCAAGGGCTCTGTGCTATGGAGGAAATATCTCCATAAATCAGTGGGATATAGATCATCTCAAATTGATAAAGAGGCCCTGTGCAAAACAACATGGGTCAGGGGAGAAATATGATTTATGTTGACATGCACCACATGTTGAGTGAGCAAACGCAAAATGAGGCATTGACTTGGTTTAGTACCTTGTATCTGAAACAAACGAAAATCTAAGGCTTGACTGCAGATCCCACTTTCCACTCTCTTGTGCAGTCGTCATCCACAGGAATGGTATCCCCTGCCTTTCTGTCGACTTTGCATCACAGTAATCGATCCAGCTGGGCCTCCTTAGAAGTCTGTAACACAAATGGTTTATAATGGCTGTGTGCAGGACAGAGGCAGCTGTGAGCTGTGAGGGTATTCCATTCATCCTCCCTTAGATGGTTTATTCACACAGATGAGCTCCACTTTGTCTCACAAACATTAAAAATCACCGGACACCCTCCCTCCCGCACCTGATGCTCTTGCGGCACCCGAAACCCGCTGCCCCTCGGGGCCTGGGGCCGCTCTGTAACCATATCCCCGGGGAACGGGTCCCGCAGCGTTCAGGCGTGTGTTTCTCAGGTGTTAAAAAGCGTTGGTGTTGATGGCAGTCGGACGGAGTGCGACAAAGGAGAAGCCTGGGAAAGAAGGGAAGGGGGCGGAACCTGAAGGAAGCAACAAGAGAGCCAGAATGTTTTCCCCGTCAGGGGCCTCTTTGTCCTGTCATATATTAGCACTGTTGTGGTAGTATTATGATGCCCTGACCATGCTTTCATAATTACCGCCGATAGCACTCTTAAGCCCCGTTCACACATGGAACCTGCAGCATGTCTGGGTTTAATTATTCATCTATGGTAGAGGTTTTCCCTGTTCACGCATAGGTCTCATATATGGAAGAATTCAGTGTAGAGCCTGTTCACATGACATGACCGTGCCGTATAGATTAGGCAGGTCTATCCGACGAAGCAATGTAGGGCAAATATTAACATTAAGCTAGTCTTTAAAACAGACAGATATTTTGTTGAATAATCATTTTAACTGCAAGATAAATCCAACAGGCAGAACACATTTGAAGAGCAATAGTTTTAAGATAACTTATGGTAAAGTCTTTAAAGCTATCAATATAGCTCAGTTGATCCCAAATAGCTAATGTTAAATAAAGAATGTGAACATGTTTTATCAGCTAAAAGTAAATACATGCAGAATTGTTTTTGGTAAAAGGCAACCAAAATAAGTATGTTAGCCAAGTTAACTTGCTGATTATGTCTGCCGTTGATATGTGGCAGCTTGCTACATAGAGTAAAAAAGCAACTTAAAACTGGAAGAGCCTGACATAGATGTTTACCAGAGAAAAGTAGGCCAATTGCATAGCACACAAGCAATTTTGTAATGGTGTTCTAACAATAGACAAAGCTATGTCAAGCAAGGACAGTGACGCTGTTTATTCAATTCCTAAAATAAATGTTAAAATTTCACTCACAGAATCATACAATTACAGCTCCAATATCGTCTTTGTGTAATGTCTCATTTGTGCAAAAGTTGTGGAGAGGGCAAATTCAGAAAAGTAGGCCTATTTATTAAAGAAATTGTGCCAGAAACTAAAGGTCTTACGTAAGAACATTGTAACTCTTTGCATGCTTTATCCAGAAATGTTGCTTTGCTGTTTCCTTCACACTAATCTTATCAGGTTTCCAGCAATTTGGAGGGATGTCTTACATGGAAAATCGACTCTGGCTGTCTTTACACATGACGCCAACATGGAAAATTGCCGGAACAATTATGGGTTAAGATGCATGTGTGAAGGAAGTTTTAAAATGCTTTATTTGAAATCATCACACCCTCAGGAGAGCCTGTTATGGATGTCACACTGCATAGTATGCTAGAGTGTATGCTAAATGCTGAAATATAATAATGTGCAATACACAAATACACTGTCAAATTCAAGCCTGTAACCGGTTTTACCACCTTTAGCAGCAATAACTGCTACTAAAAGCTTTCTATAATTTGGTATCAGTTTCTCACATCACTGGGGAGCCCACTCTTCATTGCAGAACTGCTTTAATTTAAAAAAACAAAAAAAGGTAGGTTTTGTTTTAGCATGAACTCCTCGTTCCAGGTTCTGAAACAGCCTCTCAATCGGGTTCAAATCAGGACTCTGACTAGGCCTCTCCAAAACTTTCATTTTGTTTCTATTCAGCCATTTAGATGTTCACTTTTGTGTTTTGGATCATTGTCCTGCTGCATTACGCTTCAGCTCATGGGCAGATGGCCGGACATTCTCCTTAAGAATTTTCTGGTACAGAGTAGAATTCATGGTTCTTTCAATAATGGCAAGTCATCCAGATCCCAAGGCAGCAAAGCATCCCCACACCATCACACTGCCCCCACCATGGCTGATTGGTATGATGCTATATTTGAAATGCTATATTTTCTTTCCTCCAGACATAATGGGACTCGTGTCATCCAAAAAGTTCCACTTTGGAGTCTGTCCATTGAACGTTATCTCAAAAGGCTTGGGGATCAAAAGGCTTGCCGCTCAGAGGTGGAAAATCCAGGTTCAGAAAGTAAAAGTCCTCCCCAGTATTTTGTTCCAGTCACCTAGATATGCTAGTTAGCACAATTCTTAAGCCAGGAGGTAGCGCTAATTACTGAAATCAGCTGGGTGAGTTTGTGGATGGAAGAAACACATGGCAGGACTTTTACTTTCTGACTCCTGGACGTTCCATATCTGTTGCTGCTCTTTGGATGTTCTTCTGGGATCTTTTGTGACTTCCTGGATGAGTTGTCACTGCACCCTTGGAGAAATTTTGGCAGGCTGGCCATTCTGTTCCACATGTTCTCCATTTGGAAATAATGGCTCTCACTGTGGTTTGGTGAAGTCCCAGGGCCACAGAAATGGCTTTGTAACCCTTTCAAGACTTACATATTTAAAAAAAAAACAAAAAAACATTCTCATCTCTTCTGGAATTTCCTTTGATCCTTGCATAGTGTGCTTGTAGAAACTTTGTGATGATAACTATGTGACGATGGTATGGTTTGATGTAAGTGAGGTTTAGATTTAACAAGCCTGGCTGTGTCCAGTCAGTTGAATCTAATTATCACTTAAATTTGGTTAACTGGTTGATTGCTTTTTCACATGGGTGATTACTTTTTCACATGGGTGATAAGGGTGTTTGATAACTTCTTCCATTAAATAAATTAATAATTAAAAAAATGTCTTTTGTGTTTACTCAGTTTCCCTTTAATATGCAATAACAGAGGAAATTGGACAAATACATTTTCATGGCACAGTATGCAACATTGCTGACAGTTTGTTTGCCAATATTGGCCAGCTGGAAGTATATGACAGGTGTCCCACAATAGCTCCTCTGTCAGCTACCAATGCTGGCATATTGACAGCAAGATCCAAAAGATAAACTGTCCATTGTTACCATTACTGTAATTGGCCAGCTGTCATCCAGCTAAAGGAGTTTTGGTAATCAACATGACACCCACATTAGGAAGTCCGAAGGTATGTCCCAATGCTTTTTACGCCTCACCGCCTTTCCTCCTGTCCCCCACTACCACTCGTCTCCTACTCAGAAGTATGTGGAGGAAAGTTGTGTGTGCGTGTGTAAGGGGGGGGGGGGGGGTCTGGAGGAAAGGAGAGAACAAGGAGGCGTGAAGAAAATTGGGACAGCTTATCTGCTTCTCTGTCATCAGAGGTGACGGCAGCTATTGATTGACTATTGAAATTGCCCTATCATAATATTTTGCAGAGCTCACAAATAGTGCCAATAGCCAATCACAGATCTTTCACATGGCCTGTCCATTTGAAGGTGCATAACAGCTTGTGAGTTTCAAGCACAAGTAATTGCTACAGTAGCCTACAAACATGAACATTGCGGTTTGTGTTGAGACATTAATTAATATGTAATGGGCAACATCAAAGTAAAAATCTCATAGTATACATACATCAATTTACTGTAATTCCAGAATCCCGATGTCCCGATGTCTGAACATACAGTACAGAGCGCTAATTCACCGAGGTCTACTGTGACAGCCTACATTGCCAATACATTTCATCTCACATAAACTAATTCAGAAATATTTCTCTAGATTGGTGAAACGGATATCGCTTAAAATTATGTATTATTGTTTCCCAATGTTCAGTGTTCACACTTAAAAAGACTGTAACATTTGAAATCAAATTTGTTGGTAATAAATACATCCATTGGAAACAGTTGGTTGAATATATTAATTCATGCATATTTCACACACTGAAATAGTGGTAGCTGCCTCGCTTATTTACTGTATGGTTAGAGTCATACTCTTTAATCTAACATTCATGTGCAAGCAAATAAACCTGCTTGTTCTTCTTAAATTATTAAATTTGCCTATAGGATATGAGCCACAAAAACAACAGAAAATTGACATTTTGTACATGTTTCGAGTATTGGGATGCACCCCAATTGTTTCGTTCTGTTTCCTAATACAGAACCTTTCAATGTAGATGCTACTCTTCCTACACTTCTGTGGGCAAAATCCTCCCCAACTCACCACTTTACAGCTAGCAACCCTAACAATGGGTAGATACTGATGTTTGTGACCCACTGAATCATGCTCACGACTCCCTGGGTCATGTTTACACTTCAGATCAATTTACATCAATTTCCTGACTCTGCCTCCTTCCCAGGTTTATATATCACTTTGTCATGTCCAACTTTCATTCTGCTGCAGGTTGTGTTTGTAGTATGATAGCAAGTTAGCTGAAAAAGGGGAAGCTGCCACTCGTAACCTGCCACAGTTTTTCATCATAGCCTATGTGTATAGTTATGATTTTCTCCTCATTCTGTGAGGATAGAGAGGGCGGAGCCACTTGGATAGTATGTTGTGGAGTTATATACAGTCAGCCGACTGCTGGGGCTGGATACTGGCCATGCAGAACCTTCCTTTGGGTTGCCTGGGATGCGGAGCGATGTTCCACTTAGCGCTCTGAACTCACGACCTTTGGACGTAGCTGAGAATGAAGAATTGTTCTCTATTTTCTGAGAACGTCTGCCGTCTTCCAAAGCTCCTATATCTAAATGAAAAACATCTGCAGAGAAAGAGAAGCCAAGGCCAGGACAATTCAAAGTCCAGCATCAGGCGGTTTGATGCCCAGTGATGTAAATCACATACTGCAGATGGTTTACTCCAGATGGATTCATCCCGTTTGTTCTTAACATAGCTGTTGTTTGCATATTCCCTCTATAGCTTCGAGGAGGGTCAGAAACCCGGCATTGTTATCTGCTCTGAGGCTCCCCAGTGCTCCACCAGTCACCCCACAGCCTCGGGTTCTGGAATCCCCGGTATGAAAATGGTAGAATTCATTAACTTGTGTTTAGTCCATCTGTTCACGATTTCTGCAATACTGTTAATGTCACCCCTGACGCGTAAACTGCTTGCCTGGCATTTACAAACAGTGACAACGCCTGACCCCAAGTTGTTTAACTTCTCTGCATTCCGGGAGCAAAGGTTCAAGGCAGAGACTCTGGTGTTTCCTGTGAGAACGGAACGACTTCTTTTCCATCTATCAGCACCATGTCTGTGTTTTTGTGCCGGTTCTTCAGCTAAAACTCCCCTTGCCCATGGGTGGTCCTTCTCTCCCAGACACCTTCCTCCTTTCTCTGTGGGAACTACGAGAAGAAAAGCCTCAGTGATCTGTGAATGGTCTCCTTGCTGACGCTGTACGGGTAAACCTCACCAAATGTATTCCTCCCCATATTCATCCTTATTGCCCCAGGGAATGAGAACAATGCAAATGTCAGCTTTGCCATTTTGGATCCTAATTATCCCTCTGCTGTCATGAGAACAGGTATTATGTGTCCCTCTTGTGTTGGATTGCATCTGTCTCCTGTGCTCTGGCCCCTGTGTAGATCCTGATTGTGTGAAGTGTACTGTGGATGCTCTGAGCCGACACCGGACAGATTTACTTTTCATGGCTGTGTGCTTGTGCGCCCGTGTCTAATAAAAGGATTCACGGATTTTCAATGATTTGTTCATCAAGTTTTGGAAGGTTTTCCCAGCTTTACTGTATGTAGCCAGTGATTGCACAGCCAAAACATGTTAACCCTGAGTCCAACCATGACATCATTCTCCCCTCTCCCTTAAGCACTGATCCACATCCTCACGTCTGAACTAAGCACTATGTCACATCCTTCCCTTCCTCCTAAGCACTGTCACATTCTTTCCTTCCTCCTAAGCACAGTGTCAGATCCTTACTTTCTCCTAAGCACTACATCACTTCTGTGCCTTCCTCCAAAGCAGTGTCACATCCTTACCTTCCTCTAAAGCACTACGTCACATATTTACCTTCCTCTAAAGCATTACGTCACATCCTTACCTTCCTCTAAAGCACTACGTCACATACTTACCATCCTCTAAAGCACTATGTCACATCCTTACCTTCCTCTAAAGCACTATGTCACATCCTTACCTTCCTCTAAAGCACTACGTCACATCCTTACCTTCCTCTAAAGCACTACGTCACATCCTTACCTTCCTCTAAAGCACTACGTCACATCCTTACCTTCCTCTAAAGCACTACGTCACATCCTTACCTTCCTCTAAAGCACTACGTCACATCCTTACCTTCCTCTAAAGCACTACGTCACATCTTTTTTTAGATTAGATTCAACTTTATTATCATTGCACAGAGTACACGTACTGAGACAACGTACCTTCCTACTGTACTGTGTGCATGTCAAGGAATGTAAGTAATTGTAGACAGTTGTTTAGTGACTATATTGCATTCTAGCTGGCTGGGATTGCTAGCCAGGCAAAAGTGCAGTCACTTCACTGTGGTGTGTAATCATAGCCAAGGGATGTAGGTTGTTTGTATTAAAAAAGGATTGATCTGTCTCAAATGATATTTTCAGAATTGAGCCAAATACAAAAACGTTATTTCCCCAGTCTCCCCTACCTAAGATGTCAGTCATCTCAGCCCACAGCCATTTTCTAGTTCATGGGTAGGTGACTCTGCTGTTGCCAGAGACGCTTTCATGTTCATTGCAAGCTGTAGCTTGGTGATGGTTTGCAATCCTGGAAATATATCTCAGCTCAGACTATGTAAGTTTTTAAAAATAATTCTGGGGTGATAAGCAATGCTAGAATTTTCACCATGTTGATAGGTACCTGCAAAAAGAATTATCACTTAAGATGGAGGGAAAACACTTCAAACTACTTATTTTCATTCCGTAGATTAGCCTTTATCTTTGGTGACACACCAGCTCACCTTAGACATTGTCCACATGTTGCAAGCCATATTCATTACATGCTATAAAGATAGAGGTTTCCTCAAGCGATTCAGCTTGCTCAAAGTGGACGGCAGCACATCATTGGCACTGACAGCGATGTCTGATCCTTTCCTATGGGCCTGATTTGGGTGGTCGGTGTCCGATGGGCCCTTCGGAAAGGGCAATGCTAACCGCTGACAGCACACCCATATAGTCAACATCCATACGAACGATAAGCACACCATTCATGTTGACTGAACTAAATAAACGCGTCACACCAGCATTTACTATGCTAAGTTCTAGCACAGTTTGCAGGAGATAGCCTGTAGGCATTCTTGAAAAAGGCGGTAGTTATCCTTAAAGCACGGTATGACAGGTTCCAGAAGAGCAGAAGAAGCCTGACCTTTTTCGTCTCCTTTTTTTTCCTGATGAAAGCAGGGGTATGACCAGCCCTGTGTGTACACTACAGATATATAATTTAGCTTCAGCCCGATCCAAAAACCTGCAATGGAACCTCTCCTTATGATGTGGTGACTGGAAGCAGTCTAAAAAAGGACGAAGAGTGAGCCCGAACTAGAATCACGCTCGCGTAGAAGAGAAAATACCAGGGAACAGGTGAAGAGATTGACGTGACTGCTGATGTGTGCTGACACACCCAACGTCATCTGGGTGGCAGCGTTTTTCAGAGGCTTAGCAGCTGGCTCATGCCACACGTTTACCGTTCCTAAACCAGGATTCCTTCAGTAAATGTCAAGCTGCCTAATATCAACAGTGAACTGCGGAAGTCTTTGCCGCCTCTTATAATTCAATAGATAAACATTTGAAAGGTCACATCATACATTCAAGCCTTCCGCATGCATCTCTCACTCTTTCTTGGCACTCAAATATTCATGTCTGAATGTTTCCTATTTTAATAAAAAATGTGAAAATGTACTCTGCGTCTCACTGCTATCTGTGGTCATGATCTTGGTACTCCATCAGTATCATGGCACCTGCTCCAAGGCAGGCAGTAACGGACAAGAAAGCCTGTATTACAGAAACAAATTAAAACTTTCAAAAATTTTAGTGTTTCTGAAAGTAATTTTGTTGTCATATTAGTATTTTTAAAAAATACTTTTTTATACTATACTATAGTGAAATATATTTCTATATTTTTTTGATAAGTGATGCAAAAATGTTCAGTTAGATATCATTTTAAGATCAGAAGATATCTGAGAAATCAAAACTATCAAAAGGAACATCAAAAGGAAGACATCAAAAGAAGCTTGCTCCTCAAGCCCATTTCCACCATCCACTCTGGTGGCTGTGAATCTCCGTCCTCTTTAGTGTTCAACTAAATCCTATGTAGGAGTGGGGCACTACTCTTTCTCCTTTTGAACAATGTGCTGGACCTCATTTATGCCCACTTGAATCCCGTATGTTCAAATATGTTCCTGCGCACTGCAAGGTGTGATGCTAGAGGGCTCAAACCATCTCTCCGATACTTCCGCTGGGCACAACATCAGGGAGGCCTTTCACTCTCGGTTTTCTGTGAAAAAGTGGCCATATTTTACTGCCTGCGTAGGCGTGGGCCAGTATCCACATCTCCCGTTTTTACCTGGAAGAGCGGGGGAGAGCAGGGGAGATCGGGCATTAATGATTACAGTGCTTTTGTTTGATCGGATGCCCTTTTCCAGGGAAGCTTACATGACTCACTTTTTACACACGCCATTTAGAAAGCAGGGTATTTACTAAAGCAATTTCTGGCTAAGTACCTTGCCACACTGCCAGCCCAAATGTGTAATTTGTGCGGTGGGCCAAGATGCTTGCAGATGGATGATTTAAGCCTAATTTTAGTCTCAAGAGCTTATGCTTTTTCTCTCATGTAGAGCAACTCAGGTTGAACAGGACAGCGACAGCAGGTTTCCGATGTTGCCTGTTATATTGAGTGACTTCTGGGAATTCTTACACTCGGAAAGTCTCCTGTTACGGTCTTGAGCTGAAAGAAAATACGAACTGTAACGCATCAGCAAGTCTTGATCGCAAATCTTACACAGTAAGAACAAGGCACTGCTAACAGTACTATTATATCTTTTAATAATTGTTTTTAAAACCATAACATTGAAGTGGAGTCACAGCAAGCTTTATTTATTTTTCTTGAAAGAGAAACCTCAAAAGAAGTTCATTTTCATCTCTGTTGGACACACGGTTGTTTTATATTTAAATCTGGCTTCTTTTTTTGCTTCATGGCACAAAGATGTTTCATCCAGTTGAACTAAATATTGGGTTAGATCATGCCATGATGATGACAGCGTGGCCAAGCATGCACTTTGATACTGCTGTATAAACACACAACTATATAATCTGGAAAACTATTTTGCTCTCTCTTTATCCTTTTTTTGTTTCTTTTGTCTGTCCTGGTCATTCAAATCAGATGTTCTTTTTTTGTCATACTACAGTGGAAGGCTACAGTAAAGGAAGTTAATAAAAAAGAATGTATAGCTCTATCGGACTAGCCCAGCCAGCTGTACAGTTGTACTCCGCTGTGCACAAAACACTTTCTGTCTGATAAACGCCTTAAAATTCTTCTTTTTACCTTAGCTTAGAATTATTAATTGTTTATTTAGTTTTCAATTACTTTCTGATAGCTTCTTTCATCCAAATAATTTGTTTATTCTTTCGTTTTAACTACTGTGTGCTCCTTTTGTCCACTTCTTCTTGTCCGTCCAGTTTAGACGGTGTAACCCTTCTGCAGTGACCCCTGCCAATTTTTAAGAGTGCAGACTATCACCCACAGTACTTCTACCTGTTGCTCTACAGTTCAGTAGCTGAGCTTCATTGTGTACATCATGCCCCAATCAACAGCTTCAATGGCTTTTTTCTTCTTTTTTTTGTTCACATGAACTAGCTAGAAATGAATTCGCAAGCTTGCTATCATGTGAGTGGGGACTGCCAAAGCAAGATGAGAAAATCTTCAGTTGCATCAATGTAAGATATGCCACATTATTGAAAATACATGGTGTGTAAGAGGATCATTGAGGTGCATTGGGGAGGTGCATTGGGAGCACAATCACACAGTGTAATATCGCATTGAGGACAGCTTTGACAGCACCCAGGGAGATGAAATTACCCTCACTGTTTCCTCTGCTAGTTCCACGCAGACGAGTGCACAGCTGGGCTACATCAACGCTAAGGTGACCCTTTCTGAACTGTTTAAAGCTCTACATCACTGTGTGTATTCCCCAGTAAACAAATGCTCTATCTGTCAGACTATGCAGTGCCATTTATATTGATATTGTTACCACAAGAGCAGCCAGTGAAGTTTCCAGCCAGCAAAGTTCCTCTTATGGCTGACTCTATTGGGCATGTGTTAATATGTGGGTGCTCCTATCACAGGGCTTATGCAGGAGGAGCACATTTCAAATCTCCTCATATTATCTGTGCAGGCAGAAACGGGGAATATATATATATATATATATATATATTATATATATATAAGCAATAGCTGTGGTATATGGTTATTTTATCACAGCTAAGAGGCGTTGTTCGGCCCAACGCGAAGCGGAGGTATAATCACGCCCCTTAGCTGTGATATAATAACCATATACCACGGCCTGAAGTGAGCTATTGCTTTTATAAAACGGTCACCGAGTATGGCAATATGAAAGTAATAGACACACTCCAATTTAAATAGTTTTTATTAATAAATAATAATGTTAAAAATAAAATAGGTCCTCCTGGCTGCCTGCACATAGTGCGAGGCAGTTGCTATGCAACATACACACTAACTATCTATCGTATTTTGTTAGGCTAACGTTTTTTTTTCTCAGACGCGGAGTGATACTGAATTGTGAAAAGGAATTAGACGTCATAGCCGTGGTATATGGTTAATATACCACGGCTATGAACCAATCAGATTGCCTGATTTGAGCTACCTCTTTTATAAATTATATATATATATATTCCCCATTTCTCAGAGCCAGTATTTGGGAGAATGTTTAGCAGTATATGAAAAATTAAATTAATTTGTCAGTCCTTATTCCCTTGTTAGTGAAGACTAATAACTTCCAGCTGCAATTGGTGCGTTCAATTTCTGTTTGAGAAATTCTGAAAAAGTGGTTAATTTGTTCCTGAAAGGTGATGTCATCTGCCAAAAATGTTACAGATCACATCGCCCATTTCAAAAGGTGGAACTAACTCCACACATCAATTTTAACAAGAACAGTAATTCATACAATCCATTCAGTTTTCCAGGATTTTTCTCTCTCCACTAAAGAAGGGCATCCTGAGCTTTTCTGGATACCATGAAGGCAAGCCACAGAGATGACCAGAAACGCAATTTGTTTAAAGTACATTTATATACATACATGTATACAAACTTATCACTGTGCAAAAACCTCTTGAATGTAATCATTCAGCATTACAAGGAACACATGATACTTATATCACACCAGCAGAGGTGGAAAGTCCAGGGATCAGAAAGTAAAAGTCCTGCCGCGTGTTTCTTCCTCCTATGAACTCAGTCAGAGGATTTAATTAATTAGTTCTACATCCTGGCTGAAGAATTGTGTTAATTAGCAAATCCAGGCCGATTGGAACAAAATACGGGGGAGGATTTTAACTTTCTGAACCTGGGTTTTCCATCTCAGCACTCCAGTTGGAAATCTAATTTTCCTGTAAAAGAATGCATGAGGACGCTGCCATCTTCTCTGGGACAATGGCATTACTATGGGTGTCCTGCTGATGTTTTCACTGGTGCCAAGGATGCAGCGGATAGCTCTACAGGTTAAAAGTTTTCTGCCAAAAAGAAACCTTTCATTTTGAGTTGGGAGGTTTGGGCCAAGAATGGGGTCAGATGCATTATGGGAGAGAGCAAGTGAGAGAGAGAGAGTGAAAGAGTGAGTGAGAGAGAGAGAGACAGAGAGAGAGAGAGAGAGAGAGAGAGAGAGAGAGAGAGAGAGAGAGAGAGAGGGAGAGAGTGAGAGAGAGAGAGTGAGAGAGAGAGAGAGAGAGAGAGAGAGAGAGGGAGAGAGGGTAAAAAAGAGGCCGAATGTCCCCTGCCCTCTTCCTCTTGGAGAAGAAGTGGAACTGGGCATTCCTGGCATTGCTGGCTGCTGACACACAATCCCAGCTCTATCCCCCTGTGCGGGGGTCTGAATGGGCACAGTGTCTGCGCTCCGAGACCCGCAGTTTACCCAGCGAGGGGGAGCCGCCGGGGGAGCGGCGCTCTCCGGGCGCGGCCCGAGCAGGCCGCAGGCCCCGTGCGGCTAAACCAAACAGAACCCCGTCTGAGAAGGCACTGTGGGAGCCGCGCGCGGGCGCGCCGACGCTAAAAGCGCGCTGGAAAATAAACGGGCCGCTCGAAGGCCCGGAGAGCAAATATTTGATCAATTTTCCGAGAGACGAAAAAGGAAGAAGCGGAACGGGGGAGAAGGAGGGAAGCGAGGGAGGAAGGGCAGAGATGAAAGGTAGCCCATCAGTGTTTATCCTCCTTTCATTTGGAACGCTTTATTATTTTAGGGGCCCCGGCCGTACGTGTCCACACCATTAGCGCGTTTGCTAATGATTATAACTAACCCCCAGCAAGGGATACAGTGTTAAACTGCACGAATCAATAAACATTTCACAATTTCTTTATGGCATGTTCCTGTGTAATAGTGCAAAACAGTGTAAAGGTTTTTGCATGTTGATGTCTTTTTACTTTTCTGTCTTATAATTCAGAATTTATTCCCATAAAGAAAATGTCTGATGTATCCCAGCCAATTCCTTATCATAGATAAGAAATTGCAACAGCAGCATCACACCCATGGCTTACATCTGGAATGTTTTCTTTTGTCCAGAGATAAAAATGTAAGAGAGGGAGAGGGAGAGTGAGAGAATGAGACAGCGAAAGAGAGAGAGAGAGTGTGTGTGTGAGAGTGAAAGAGAGACAGAGAGAAAGAGAGAAATTTCTGCTCAGTTACTCTGTCTAGAGGTCTTGCTTGCTGAGTCACGGAGGTGAGGATTGAGTTACCGTCCCTCTGCGACTTCACTGTGTTCTCTTTCCCGGACTTTTTAACCCGTCAGTTTCTCCAGACACCGAGAGACAGATCTTGTGGGCAGACGACTCCTGTGGAGAGACCAGCACGGCATCACACCTGAGTGTCGCAGAAAAGCTTAGCCGTCCACACTAGCGTGTCTGTTTCATGCATTTCTCAGCTTCTGTGTGTAATGGATAAGCCTCTCCACAACAGTGTCTTTGAATGAAGTGTCCCAAGTTCGTTTTTGAATTTAAAAGATATTCAACCTATCAAGTATTCACTGGGGGGGGAGGGGGGGGAGTCTTCTCTCTTCCAGACCTCCTGAAAGACATAACATATTCACTCCCTGGCAGAATGGATAGCAAAAACAATGCTGGAGTTTTACGGTCAAATAAAATATATGGTCGTATTATAGTGACTTAACGGCCAGTTTCACGAGTTGTATTTATTACACACACAAAAAAAACTGAAAAATGTTAAGACCTAATGTTTATTTCGATCTGTCTGGAAGAAGTATCATTGTGAGATATTGATATTTCAAGATTTCACATAGCCTGCTACTGAATGTACTAAGCAGATACAGTTTGACAAAGTTTTTTTTTGAGGTGTTTCATTGTAACCCCAATAATCACACCATAATTTAAGCTATTAATGTTGTTTATTTACTAATTTCTAGAAACATTAACATCTGGTTATCCCACATGAACAATGTCATATTTAATTCTAGTTCACTACAACTTATTATATCATCATTGGTAATGAATTAAATATCTTTGTAACACTACCAGTGAAATCATCAGAGCAGATTTCATATATATATATATATATATATATATATATATATATATATATATATATATATCTATTTTACTATATTTTCAATAAAATAATCCACAGAAATTAGCAGTATTTGCAGTATTTGTAAACAACAAATGGGATTACAACCTTGTCCAGTTCCTACTACACATTTTACAGTTAGCAACTGTACCCAACAAAATTAGCCCTGTCTGCTACAGTTTGATTAATGACACACTGTAACTAATTAACATCTGGCAAACTTTTGGGTCAGTATGGTGTTTACTGTTTTGAATGATAAATAGAACCTTCTAAGTCTAAAGGGGTTTCCAATAAGAACCTTATTTTGTTCAAAGTTTCAAGTCTTGAATACATTTTATAAGTGAAGGATTGTGAAAACAGTGTTCAAAAATGTCGGTTAGTCATTCAGTCTGTGAAAGGCAAAACATTTCTATAATGCACAAATGTGAACGGAAGACAGCTCAAGAGGAGAGACAGCTTGAGTGGAAAGACTGCTTATTCACAGAGAAAAAACTCTGTACGAAGACAACTGAGACTCCTTATGCAGAGCGATGGCTCATGCGGTGAGACAGCTTGCGTGGAGACAATTGATATGTTCGGATCTGGTTTGTCTACAGCGGTGGCTTGTGTGGAGAGAGGCAGCTTGAGCCTCTGAGACCACGGAGCTTCAGGAGCCACAGGCCCTGGAAGGCGCGCCGCTGAATCAACCGAGGGGGGAAACTGGCCGAGGAAGCAGGAGCCGGATAATGATCTTGGCATGGCCGCTAAATGCTTCTGACACATGGGAGAAGCTGCAGCGCTGGCAGGTGGTGTGAGCCGTCCCCCGAGGAGCAGACAGCGAGAGGAGAGCACTGAGAGAGATCACAGGGAGAGAGAGAGAGAGAGAGAGAGAGAGAGTGACAGCCAGGAGAAAGGGAAGCGCCACAGAGCAACGGCAGTGCAAGATGGTGAGGACACGAGGAGAGGTCACGCAGACGGACTGCAGAGAGAGCTGCGTGGACAGAGGACTGTGTATTGGAACATTAAATGAGAGAAACTATGACAACAGTCCATGGGGAGGGACAGAGACGAATGTCCAAGCAGCATTTAGAGGGACCACGGAGAGATAGTCAGACTGTCTCTCTCACTGCCTTTGCACCTCAGACAGATACATGTGGCTAGACTGCAGCGTTTCCCATCGGGCCCTGGTTCCCATCATCCTGGCCATGCTGACATATTTCAGTCAGGAGGCCTGTGCGAAGACGACAGCACATTTATTACACTTGGACATTCTGGCTGAACACAGCTGTGTGGCACTGACCCAGGCCTTTGAGGTCGCGTGTGTTCCGAGTGTGTGTCTGGATGTGCACCGAGTGATTTATGTCTGAAGAATGGTTCAGAGTCTTCTTCTTCTTCTGCAAGGGAGGGGGGAGTTCCACAGTGGGAACAGAGTGCACATTGTGTCTTGGACGAGGCTGCTGGAGAAGCCTCCGTTTTAGTCCATTCTGATGAAAATCACAGTGCCCCCCCCCGGTAAAGAGCTGAACTGCAGTTGGGTTTCTCAGACGCCACATCTTCTGAACTTTCCATTCACATTTTGAGAAAGACTGTCAACCTGTGTCCTTTGGCGACTTCATGCTCTCCCCCTCTCTCTCCCTCTCTCCCCCTCTCCCTCTCCCTCTCTCTCTCTCTCTCTCTCTCTCTGTATGGTGGTGTGTGTACGTGCATCAGCTGGGGTCAGGGGTCAGGGATCTGCGGGGTTTTCCGCAGGGGCTCTGGCAGGGATGAGTGGGGGAGACTGGAAGACCGCGGCAGTGCTAACTTTGGGCAGGGAGGGCAGTAGGGGGACGCAGGTCTGCTTTATGGAGCCTCCGAGGCCACAGATTTACTGCAGGGGCTGAGAGATTTATCCCTCCTCCTTGAGCAATCTGCAGCTTGCTGCTTATGCGTCATCGCCAACGTCCCCTATGGAGGAAGCACATATTTAAGCCATATATATTAGCCAAAGGCTGCTAAACGTCGTTGCTATAAATACATACGTAATGCGCTCTGTGTGCCCTGCGTCTCCTTGCCACAAGTCTTTATCATTTGTGCTCTCTGAGACGTGATATTTCTTATCAAATTGATCACACGGTTTCCCTCCCAAAGGTCCTTATTCATCCAGGATGCCACAAAATTAAATGTTAAATTAAATTAAATTCTAAATGTAATTCTGCGATGTAACTGCCGCGAAGTGCTACGCTTGAAAGAAGGACAGCGTCTGAATCCGAAAGGGAAATAACAGCGTCTGCAGACTGAGCCGGGGAAACGGTCTGTTTGACCGTCCTGGCAGCGGCGTGACAAGTGAGATTAGAACCGCAGCTCAGGGGAAAATGATGTGCTTCAGCCGTGGTCTCACTGAGCGCCAGGTATACTGCGCACGTGTGCTCAGGACTGTCGCGGTTTCTGTCGCATAAACACGTCTCTTTCCAGATAAACACGACACGATGGATACACTGGTACACATTCCCTGTGTATATATATATTTTTTTTAAACTATAAGTGCCGGTCTACACGTAGGAGGATGTGTGTTTGTCTGTTGGCTCTGACCTGAATGGGATATGTGCGTGTGTTTAGTTTAGAAAGACATTTACACTGTGTGTGTGTGTGCGTGTTGTTTCTGAATGGGGCTCCAGCACTGGATGCGTATCACCATATTGCTTGTCTCGGCGCACAGCGGGGCCTACCTGGCCCATGTTTTATTGGAGGAGGTCTGGTGATCAGAGATCTAAGGTCACAATGCAGTACTGCTGAATTCAGCTTTCCCAGTCCCTGGCCTTCAGGCATAGATTGAAATGGAGGACAGTGTTACCTGCTAGATGTGCAACAGTCCGGTCTCCGTTCATACAGATGATAACAGCCATGCATTCAGCTTTGATAAGTATGCATTAGTGCATGCAGATGTATCATTAATATTGCAATATATTTACATATATTTTTGTTTCCCCAGTGATTATCAGGAAGGAAGAGGGGGGCTTTGCCTTGGAGAAACGGGTTATCCCACGTAGTTATGGCTCTCCCTGCTAGACCTCAGCATTACTGGCAGTAATCCCTGCTGCCCCCCCCCCCCTCCCCGGCCCCCCAACATTCATACTTGAGCCTCCTCAGATCTCCAGAGACTGTTTGTCCCTGACCCCCGCAGACAGACAGACAGACAAATGTGGGACTGAGGGATGAGTCAAAAAGGAAAAAATGATAATGATTGGAACTACAACTGGAACTAAATCCTGTGGTAGAAGTCAACACGCTCCCTGAAACGGGATGCCCACCCAAGTTGCTGGAGCTCATATTCAGCACACCAAGGACACTGGTGCAAGCCAGCCAACCCTGAGCGGACTGAGAGAAAGAGAGAGAGAGAGAGAGAGAGGGAGAGAGAGGCAGAGAGAAGGGGAGGGAGAGGGGGATCCTGTAACTTCACTGGATGTCACTACTACTCTCAATAATAGTGAAGTGAAGACATCTGCTGGAACCATGCACACACACACAGACAAACACACAAACACACACACGGAAGTATACACACACACACAGACACAATCCCACAAATTCTTACATGGCCGCACACGCATATGCAGATCTACATGCTTGCTAGCACAGGCACACAAACGTGCACACGCACATGGGGCAGAAGGGACACGTGCACACGCACAGGGGGCAGAAGGGAAACGTGCACGTGCACAGGGGGCCGGAGGGAGACGTGCACACGCACAGGGGGCAGGAGGGAAACGTGCACATACACAGGGGGCAGAAGGGAAACGTGCACACGCACAGGGGGCAGAAGGGAAACGTGCACGTGCACAGGGGGCCGGAGGGAGACGTGCACACGCACAGGGGGCAGGAGGGAAACGTGCACACGCACAGGGGGCAGGAGGGAAACGTGCACACGCACAGGGGGCAGGAGGGAAACGTGCACAGGGGGCAGAAGGGAAACGTGCACGTGCACAGGGGGCAGGAGGGAGACGTGCACATGCACAGGGGGCAGGAAGGAAATGTGCACACGCACATGGGGCAGAAGGGAGGCGTGCACACGCACAGGGGGCAGGAAGGAAACGTGCACACGCACAGGGGGCAGGAGGGAAACGTGCACACGCACAGGGGGCAGGAGGGAAACGTGCACACGCACAGGGGGCAGGAGGGAAACGTGCACACGCACAGGGGGCAGGAGGGAAACGTGCACACGCACAGGGGGCAGGAGGGAAACGTGCACACACACAGGAGGGAAACGTGCACACGCACAGGGGGCAGGAGGGAGACGTGCACACGCACAGGGGGCAGGAGGGAAACATGCACACGCACAGGAGGGAAACGTGCACACGCACATGGGGCAGGGGGGAAACGTGCACGTGGAGGAAAGCAATCGCTCAGGACCCAATGAGGGTGAAGCAGCAGGAGCTCCTCACTGCTCAGTCTCAGGCTGTCATTCATCACTCGGCTCGCCTGCGACCCAGGGACCACCGCGGGGAGTTACATGTTACATGAGCGCTCGTTCCCTTCTGCGCTTCGGCCGCTTCGGCTTTCCTTCGATCCCTCGCTGACGGAAGGTCAGGGGCTTACGCCACTGGCTACTGCTGTCCAAAGGTGCCACTCAGCAGATATGCTTCTTGTGTAAATGTTATGATTGGCAGGGTCACTGGGAGGACAGGGTCACACCACAAAGATTTGTACAACCTGCATACCCAACGCTGAAAGCCTTTTCATTTACCCGAGTCTCCTGATTGAAACACAGAGGCTACGCTCAATTTCCCATCGTGCTTTTTAGGTCCGCATTTGCGCATTTGTTGCCTTTTGGGCCCCAGGGGTAATTTTGCATCAGCAGGGAATTATCGTAGAGCCAGCAATTTGTTTTTGTTAATCAGTGAAATTTATTGTACATGTCTGCTCTAGTAATTTTTTTTTTGCTCTCTCTCTCTCTCTTTTTATCTTTCACAGACACACAGACACAGACACACACACACACACACACACAATCTGATACAATCTTGTTAAGCACTGAGAACATATTTTCAGTGATGAATGAGGATGTAGAATCTTTAAACTGGCACCAGGGACATCTATCCTCACGCTCTGACCGAGGCGGAGCAGGAAGAAAGATCTGATATCAAAGATCCGTGGGCTTCAGGGCTTCCCCCAATCCACTTCATGAGAACTTCGTTCGGCTGAGCCTTGCTCTGTGGGGACAGTGTAGCTCAGCTCCACGCAGCACAGAGGATGTCAATGATGCTAGCAAGGTCTGCCACAAATTTGTCCCTTGTGGGGTTATGCCTTGTGTCACTGGATCTTTGCAAGCATTTATACATGTGTGTTTAATGAATGCCGAACCATGTGCAGTAGGGTGGTCCTACAAAACTCTATTCAATTTTCTCTGGATCTTCAATGAAGGCACTGGATTAAGTGTTATATGTGGGGGCTAGGCACCACCCCTCCCTTTATTATTGCCTTACATTTCTGCTCTCCACTTCATGCCCTCTCCTGCCTGTCTTTTTGCTGCATGAGAGCAGTCCTTTCAAGCTGTAATCCTTTTCAGCTCTTCAAAGGAGTAGCCAGTAGTTCTTGATGGATTGAAGACCCACCGGTATATAGCAGGCACTGAGGACTAGATAGAGGACCATTAAACGTTATTCTGTGTACACTTTCGTTCAGCCCGCCTTGGGTATCTGGGATCCTGGGTGACTGTCAGTAGTCTTCATGATGGATCTAGTTTGGCTAAATAAACCTTTCCCTTTTTCCACAGTATTGCCAAGTTATCAGTGAATGGGCTGCAGACGGATGGAAACTCTGAAATGGAATTACTTAGCAAACCAAAGTCCTTCTCCACAAGGGATCCCTCATATTTTGTTCTTAAGCTATAATACTGTTATTATTATATTTTCCATGACTTTTCCCTCGCCGAGATATCATATTTTTTTCTGCCACTTTCATATTATTTTATTACTGCCCCATGCTACGGATGAATGTTCACTGCTCATCTTATGACTACATATTGGAAAACCACTAAATGCCAAACCAAATACTAGAAAAAGATGATAACAGTTTCTCTCTCTCTCTCTCTCTCTCTCTTTCTCTCTCTCTCTCTCTCTCTCTCTCTCTCTCTCTCTCTCTCTTTCACACACGCACACACACACACACACACATGCATATACGCAATCACAGTAGCGTGCATGTTTTTCTATATGGAATGCTACGTGACAGAACTGCTCACTGAGGGTGGTGACAGGGACACAACGGGGATGGAGAAGCCGGCCGCGGTGCTGGGAGCGGAAACGTGACTGAACGCGGCGGCCGCCCGCTGAAAATGCGCTTATCCTACGGGCACGGAGTTGCTGCTCGGAGGCCAAACTGAAGGGGGTTTTGGGGATGTCTTTTGGCTTTTCAGGCCCTCTTTTTTCATTTAGATGACTCACCCCCTCAGTTCTATTCCAGATATTTATGGGGTTTGTCTTTAGTCCAGGAAACTTCCATGTTTGTTTTGGTTCATTTATATTCCCACATGGAGGGCTGGCCTTTTCCCTTTTATACTGTATCTTCCACGCCAACAGTAGTCATACATTATGGCAAGCCAGGAAGGCTAAGAATGTTATACCTATAGATGTGCGTGTGTGTGTGTGTGCGTGCGTGTGTGTGTGCGCGTGTGTGCATGTGTGTGTGTGTGTGTGTGTGTGCGTGTGTGTGTGTTTCTGTTTCTTTCTTTGTCCCTGGATAATATGCTGTGATCGAGTTTCTGACACGGTGCTTTGCTTTTTTTGCCGCGTTCTGACTGATCCAGGTAAATAAAGTGTGATTTAACTTTATGGCCTCCCGCAGAGGTCTCAACCTGACGCGACGTACTGCTGTTCACGGCAGTGCAGAGAGGTCGTTTGGAGAATGGAGAAGGGCGTCTCTCCGCTCTGAAGGGGGTCAGCCACGCTCACAAAAACGGCTCTCCCAGTAGCCAGCGCATTGTGTTCCGCGTATTTGTCACGCGAAAAAGTACAGCCGCCCAAATGTCACGGAATCTGTTTTCAAACTGCCCCCTGGGGCATTTTGAGCCGGCATCACTGGGCATATCTGTGTCAGGCGGCGTTGTCTTACCGGGGCGAACGCAGCCAGCGAGGCTATTTCTGCGTGTCCTGGATGGTTTCGTTCCGCCGCGTTTATTGTTTCTTTTATAATAACACGGTTCCCGGGGGGGGGGGGGGGCTGGGGACGAGAGCAGCGATTCCCAGCAATTCATCAGTTTGTTTGAGCTGGAAGACGTCCCCCGTCTCTGTTCCTCTGCTTCTTCCAGTGGAAAACTCCAATGGAGTGTTTTTTCGCTTTTATTATTTCAAAAAAAAAAAAAATTGTTATGGAACTCCACAGATGGCAAATTGCAGACTGCTGCATTTCCTCCACTGTCTCTGGCCTGTAGTTTAATTGCATTTTTCACTTTTGACAACTGTGACAGACTAGCAGTCCTGCAGTTTCCGGATGATTGTAATGATATTTTATTTTGCTGTAATTGGCCTCAATTCATTATAAACGGAGTCATTGGTTTATTGCTTACTAACCGTAAACATGTGTCATTGCCAGAGTTTACTCTAGCCCATTTAATTCTCATTAAAGGGCACCTAGGGTCATCTCATGAGAATGTAAAACTGAAAGTAACTATTTATGTTAAAGCCACTGACGTTATGGAATGCACAACTAAAAACTTAATTTGGGTTTAAGATTGAAGTGCTTAAATTTAAAAATAAAAATAAAAGCTCTTTGAGACTTCATTGTGCCTTTTTAAATGAAGTCAATTGGGATGACTGTCGATCAGTGATTCCCCAAACTCATTATCAAATAAGTACAACTCTCACAACACATTGAGCAAATGAAAGGACTTAGATGTGCCCTCTTTGTAGTGAGTCAAGGTACTTATGAGAAAGCAAATGGACTGAATATATCAGGCTTTGACTATTTATTTGTGTTCTGGTCTTTACACAACGATGCGAAGCACTGCTTCAGTGCTATTGCGTAACAGGCAAACTTAATTAAGGTTAAGCATTGCTAAAGATAATGTTTCGCAATCAAACTCAATCAATCAATCAATCAAATTTTATTTGTATAGCGTATTTTACAGCAGTTGTCACAATACGCTTTACAGACAACCCTGGCCTAAACCCCCACAGGAGCAAGCCTAAGGCAACAGTGGCAAGGAAAAACTCCCTGTGGCAGATGGGGAGAAACCTTGGAAGGAACCAGGCTCAAGGGGGAAACCCATCCTCCGCTGGTCGGCTCAGGGTGCCGACTGGTGTCAGCCAGTTTATGCACAAGATATGACATGTGATGTGGCTCAGATGACGGGTGGGGCCGGGTGGCGGTGATGGGGAACAGCAGGTGGTGGCAGATGTGGGCAGGATGGAGGCAATGACGAAGGAGGGGCTGGACCGCAGAGGTGGGGGAGACCAGACGACTCTCGAAGCACTCTCGAGGGTTGGGGCAAGAGCCCCGCCGGCAGCGTGGGGAAGAGGGTGGAAACGGCAATTAGGGAATTTGCAATATAGCAGACAGTGAGTAAAGTGGCAAACTAGTGCCTGAATGCTGATGTTATAAGCAGCACAATTACCTGAATGAGGGAATATCCAGCAAAGTAAAGTGTGGAATATGAAGCGTGATCTCCACTGAGAGTGAGAACTAGTGAGGCTACTGTGCCTTGCAGTACTCTGCTCTCGCTCATGGGCTGTGCCATGGAGCCCTGGTCTTCATGGGATTAGTTAGCTTGAGCTTCGGGGCCATTACTGTCTCTGTGTTTGGCAAGTGTCCCAGCATCCACACTTGCCCGCTATCTCTCTATCTCTATCTCTTCTTCCACTCTATTACTCTTCATGCCAGCTGTGCTCAAATACACACATTCACACACACACGCATGCACGCACGCACGCACACACACACACACAAGCGCTTCCTCTCGTCTGCTTTCTGTCTCACTTACACTTTACATTCTATCTGTCTTTCTCTGACAAACATGGGAAGCTAATTCACATTTTTAAAAATGAACGTTACCTCAATAGCTGCTCAGCTAGTTATTCCCTATGGCCATTAAAAAGTGAACCAAAGACGATACCATTTCAAAGGATGCAGACTTCAGTCATGGCCATAAATGCACAGTTGTCCCTGAACCTGAGCCCAACCCAACCCCCACCAGGTCACCATGACCCCTTGCCGGCTCTGCCCTATCCAGTTTCCACCTGCAGTGCATGTAAGAGCCTGTGTTACAGCTCTTCCTGTCCCTCTGTGAAACATGGGTAATTAAAGCAACTTTCAGCAGGGCCTGCCTTCAGCCAGTAACAGCAGGGGAGGAACCACAGGATGAGAAAAGCAGGTGACCTATTAAAAAAAAACACCACCAGAGAAATCGCCATGACAACCCACTAGCTGTTATTTAATGGCAGGGAGTGGGGCGGGACTGAAATAATAAGCTTACTGTGAGACGTGCTGTCCCATGTCACATGACAAGAGCCAGCCAGAGCAGCGAGCAATTCATTCTGCCGCATTACAAAAACAGAGCACATGCACACAAAAACTGTGCCAAGTTTTTATACAATAAAAAAAATGCGGAAGGACAAAGGTCATTCCAGGGGGCTGCTGCGTGGCTCATCTGCTTAATGCCCATATGGTGGGCAGTGGCATTGTGAATTGCTTCCCCCGGAGACTGACACATAATTGGCCGTAGTGCAGCCCAGGCTGGGTAGGATCAAAGTTGGAAGGATGTCTGTTTTAAACCTGCACTCATGACCCCTGTGGTCAATGCTGCACACAAAACTTGGTGTGACTCAGTGTCTGTGTGAGCAGGACTGGGGATCTGCAGAGATTCGAGAGGACGTTCCCAACTCTAAATGTAGTAAATTGTACATATTGTACCTACACTGCCTTTTTTTGAAAATATAATGATACACTTATTTTATGGCAGTGTATTTAAAAAAAATGTAATCTCTGAACACCGCAATAACTGTTATATTGTGTTTTAATATAATAATATAAAATTATATAATTACAGTATATTACATTATAAATACTATATTTAATATAAACATTTTTTTATTCCCATACACATTCACTATATTTTTATTTTTATTTTTGTAAAAACTGCATCAATGATTTTGTCTAACAAAGAAAATTGGACAAATTCACCCCCCGCCCCCCCCCCCCCCCCCCAAAAAAAAAAAAAAAAAACTCAATGTCTCCTGTGTTCAGAAGGCCCATATCTGCATGTCTGTATTTGCAATTTATATCGATAGTTTTTATGTTCATCCACAAGGGAAACCAATCTGAGATAACTTTTAATACAACAGATTAAATCCAGATGGCTCATGCATGTTTTTCTGCCTAGTGCAGATTTTGTGCTGGGGGCAGTGAGGAGAGCAAGCTAAGCATTCTGAGCAGAGCTACTGCCATGTTCATCTCTGATTTCCTTAACATATATCCTCAGCGCTAGCATTTGTTTTCCAGTTTGCGTGACACATTTACGCAGCTTATTTGCATCAAAGGCTTCAGTGCTTCATTACCTGACAGCGCCAGATGTGCTCCAACTGTTGCGGCTGTAGACAAATGCAAGTGTTGTGTTTTTCGGACCATTAAATCTGAGAGTCAACGCGATGGAGGAAGTGATACGGCTTCACTCACAGGTATGTCTCCAACGTGCATGAGTGGTGGTCGGCAACTTATACCAACTGCCTTCCCCCCAATTTCCCCACACAAACATGTGTTGAAACTAAATCGCTTCAAGGCAATCTCGGGGGGGGGGGGGGGGGGGGGGGGGGGGGGTCGGTGCTGTTTGGATTACTGCACACCAGTAGGACATTGATATATGAAACACCTCCTTGCTTCCAAGTTGCTAAAACAGCCCCTCCTCTCATCAGAGTCAATATTGGGGTAAGCTGTATGTTTTCTTTCGTAGGATAAATCTGGAATAGAACCTTCCAGCATCTCTCTCTCTCGCTCTCTCTCTCTCACTCACTCACTCACTCTCTCTCTCTCTCTATCACTCACTGACTCACTCATTCACTCTGTGTGTGAATTATTTTTGTCTGCATCCATGCTTGTCTTGAACTTTATTGGGATACCAGGCTGTGCAATGATAGATTTAAGGTTGTCATGCATATATTCTGTTCTCAATAACAAAGGAAGTTCAGCTCTGGGTAGACCAGAGACACTCTTGCGGTTCAGTGATTGGCACTTAGACGATCCTATGATACACCGGACAGACATGAAGCCTGGCCAGCAGACCCATCAGTGTGAGTTGTGGAAAGAAATTTAAACATTCTGTCTGCTCTGGGGGGGATCTTGAGTGAATAATTTCTGTTATACCACTGAGTGGGAGGCCAGAAAGACTGGAACTATGAAAGACTGAGAGAGACTAGAAGTAGAGACTAGAAGGAAACGATGAGAGACTGGGAGAGACTAGTACCATTTCACGCACAAAACCCTGAGTTGACACAGGATATTTAACACTGCTTCAACTCATATTTGACCCATTCACACCATAGTAGGGTTATGGGTAAGAACTGGGTTGTCACTGTTCACACAAGACCCTGGTCACTTCTGAACAGGGTTGCTGTGTTTCAATGTCATTAAAAGTGGATGTTTCAAAGTTTGTTAACACTGGAGATTCAACATGGTGGATGGTGCGTATGGTCTGGTGTTTGGTCAGGCAATCCTAGAATTTATGGTATTTAAGACTGAATGGTTTATTCAGTCTTAATGAAGGCTTGATGCAAATACGTACAGTCTGCAGTCATGTTCATGCATCTTTGTGATTGAAGAGCAAAATTTATGGCTGAGAGAGCTAGAAGTCGCTGCCAATATCTACAAAGGAGAACAGCCTTTCTGTGGTCCTTAGTGGCTTCTACAGTACTAGTGCACCCCTGATCATAACCAATAAGGTTCCTTTTCAAAACTCGCTTAAAGTAACCTGTGTCCACCAATGTCATACTGAAGCCAAGCTGTATCGAACCCACATAAATCCCAGACTGTGACCAGTTCAGATAACCCGGGTTGACCTATTCACACCAACCAAGAGACTGGAGAGACAAACAGAGACTGAGTGAGATTAAAAATACTGGGGGAGATTAGAAGAGACTGAAAGAAAGAGACTGGGTGAGACAGACAGGGGGACAGGATGAGACTAGGGGAGCAGCCAGTGGGAGAGAAAAGGAAGCGCTACTGTAGGTGTGTCTAAGAGATTAAGAGAGTTTAATGAGGTCTGGTAATGACTGTGAACATACAACTGCTGTGCTGCTGTGAGTATATCATATCTCTCTTGTAAAACTCAACTGTCTGATCTGAAAATCCACTTCTGACTAATCAGGAACATACCAACTCCAGGTGTTCCTAAGGTGTCCTTTAGAAAGAGCAGCTGTGGCGCTTCAGACAGATGTACAGTCTTCTCTCTCACCTATTCCCTCTCGGCGGTTCAGAAATCTAAAGCAGCTGTATCCTCTGCAGATAGGCCCATGTGTACGCACAGCGCTTTGAAGATGACTGCAGCCGCTCTCCCACAATAACTAATTACTTAAAAACAGCTGGTAATAACAAGCTAGTCATTTTTCCGGATTTGAAGTGAATGTAGGCACTGTGATGTCATCTAATGGAGAACATTTTTGAACCTCAAAAACAAAATTTATGAGAAGCATGAGTTCTGGTTGTCTGTTATGTTAGAAAACCCAACAACTTGTCATTTTATAAACGTTTAATAATGAAATGGCTGCTATGGTAATTTTTGTAGCTGTCGATTCTAAAACACATTCTAAGGCTATGAGCTGGAATAGCAGAGAGACACAGGGGGAAGTGAGGGTGCGTACTCACAAATCAAATGCAGAAACAATCATATGCAACGTTCGTTGTTATAATGCACACAATCAATTACCCTTGTAACTTCTGGATGTGTCTATGAAGCAGTAGCTGCTGTATATAAATTTGTATATGTTAAGACAGCAGTGTCAGTTACAGTTGCGATTTTGTTCAGGTAGACAAACAAATTTGGTCAGTAGTTCAGTTTTAGTGCATGCTTTTGATTTGCCCAGGAAGCTGCTGAATGAGGAATAATTTAAATACTGAAAGATGTTTCTGATGACCTTCTGGGCTTACAATGCCTATTAAAGGGACATTCAGGCATTTGTGGTTTAATGAAAGAAAATGCACTTCCAAAGCAGCTTGGTATACATATGAACAAATTCATTTTTATAGTATTCATGCAGGATTCTAAAATATTTTATGCTAATACTTTTCTTGAGCTCAGTAGTCTCAGGTTGCACAAGATCAAAGCAAGATTAAATGTAATTTTCTGAAGAATAATCAGGTAATATACACAAAATAAGCTCTGGAGGCCTACTGTGCTATATAAGCTGCATTGGAATTACTGGAAATGTGTTTTATTGAAGAACACAAACCCCCAAATGCCAGAATACCAGTCATTGCAAAGCCAGCAGGTCTTCAGAAACTTCTCAAAATGTGCACTATAATGTAAACTAAAGTGAAATATGGCTTTAAATGAATCTATATAATACTATATTTTATAATTATATCTATTAATTATTGGATGAATTTGAAAGTAGTGTGAGAAGTTTATGTGCTCAAATTGAAATTGGGAAAATTGTTTTGGCAACACTACGATACTGGACACAACTAAGCATTTGCTAATATGTGAACTATGTATAAATACTGAAGAATGAATGCATAAAAAATCATGATTAATGAAAGAATACGAATGAGAATGAGGAATACTATAAAAAAAACTAATGCTTACATCAAAAAGTAATGAAGCAGCAAATGGAGCCATATATGAAAGATTGTTAAAAAACGGTCATTGCTATGTATTGAAATTCCCTGTTAACATATGGTGTTAATTACTACTAATTAAAGGATGGCAAATAGCGGATAGCGATCAGGGTGGGGGGTATTTGCGGTAATCGTCGGCTGGGGGAGGGGGAGGGTGGACTGCTTTGCACATGCAGCAGCTATACACTAATATATGCTAAGGTGTGGCAGCTGCCAATTGACATTCCCGGTCTGATCCCCATTCGATTAAAAGACCCAACTTTGCATAAGGGCCTGGGTTTCAGATGATAGTGACCCCCTCCTGTAACAGGGAAGGAATGCTGTGTGCAACCCTGGTATGATGGCACAGTATGTGTGGGGCTAGGTGATCCCAGTAGACCCAATTAGCATATTGGCATGCGCCTGCTCAGCTACCAACATTGCACGTGTCATGAGGAGGGTAGCACACCATACACTTGAGCAGACCTGGGTCAAATACGGATTTGTTTTGGATTCAAAATACTTTTCTGTGCTCCATTGATCTTGCCTGGTGCAATTAAGCCTGCCAATATGACCAGAAGGTGGGGTTTGGACTGTTTGCACTATTTCATTGGTTCCAATACACCAGACAAGATCAGTGAAGCGTAGAGAAGTATTTGAATCCAAGACAAATACATATTTTACCCAGGTCTGCACTTGAGCCCTCTCATCTAAGGTGCATAAATATTAAAATTTCCATCTCCATTCACCCTCTGTGCCCTCATTAGGATTAGGAAAGCCTAGACTGAACTCCATTAATTAATAATACTAATTAACACCATATGTTAACAGGGCACTTTGTTAGTTGTTGATGTGTTAAGCATTAGTCAGATGTCTTCATTCATCTTGATTTATGCATTTGTTGAAATACTAGTAAATGCTTACTTGTGTACCAGTATTGTAAAGGGTTACCATTGTTTTTGACTGTCAGCACATTTTTTGTAGTTCATATAGTTCATATATTTTGCTTTCTTCATGGTCTTTATGTTTTTAAGCTCCCACACACTCAAAAGAGACGTGTTAAAAACAACACATAAATTTTTAGCACACCTCCATGTCTAGTTAAGTCAGTCTGTTGATGTTGGTTCACAAGAACCAAAGGAAGTGATTTGATGCCCTTAACCCCATGGCTGGGGGTGGACCTGGACCTGGAACCTGACACCAGCCACCCCTTTCCCCCTTCTTTGTCATCACTGTTTAACTGGCACAGTGCCTTCAGGAAACAACTCCAGTAAATCCACCCCACAGCACTGGATAGCATTGATGGTTGGGGGGTCCGTCAGGAGGAAGTCATCTCTCCAGTTATAGCAAGCAGGGGAGTCATGTGGAGGGTAGAGGTCAGAGGTCGAAAGATGTAGAAAATGACTCATGATGTCATATAGTAGTTCACAGTTTGCAGCCTGGAAAAGAAAAAAGCGGTTAAATGACAGTGAAGGGAAAGAGAGAGAAAACGAAAGAGATGGAGAATGGAGAAATAACTCATTCTCTTGCTCTCTCTGCCCCCCCCTCACACACACACACACACACACACATTTAATCACCTTTGGGGAGCACACGGGCCACGCTCTGCTCTGGTCTGTAAAGCTGTTTGTTCTCCGGTCCTGCACTCTCTTTAAAAGCACCCTGATGGTCACCACGGAGATGATGCCTGCGGTCAAGTTACCCTGAGCTTGCATCCAGGGAAGTAGCCTAGGTAAACAACATCTGGGGAAAGCAGGGTTGAAAAGTAACCTGAAAAGAACATCCAAAACACGTTTTCTGATTAAATTTCTCTGAGGAACTGCATCTTCTAAAAAATAATAAAATAAATTTTTAATAAAATTTTTTCAAACCATAAGCGTTCCCTAAGTTTAAGTGACCTGAAAGTTTATTTTACTGATGTTTTCAACACAATATTTGGTATTCGGACCTTCCAGGCTCAGTCTGTACCCCAAAAAAGAAAGAAAACCTGACTGCAGTTTTTTTTATGAATGTAATGTTTTTAGCTGTGGTAAAACACCACCAGAAATAATGCTACAGTGAAATAAAACATTTATTTCAGAGAGTGTTTTAATAGTTCACACTGTTTTTTCCAAGTTGTTCCACACAGTCACTATGAATGAAAAATTATAACAGCTAGTTATATAGTTCCCTTCTTTCCTTTTAAGAATCTCCATCACTCTCTACAGTTTGGTGGTTGTAGGGGGAGCTTGTATGAATCTCCATCAATGTGCATCACCCCTGAAGTTATAGCAAGCAGGGGAGTCACTAGCTGGATAAAACATGGCAGGCATTTTGCACAATAACTCTCAGCAGCACATCAGCAGACTATTAAAATCTGCTTACTACTCGGGCTACCATTAGTGCTGAGTAAGGCGCACCTTGGCTTCAGTAATGGCTTTTAACGAGTTTTGCACCCCTTTGAATGAGCCCCCTGCAAAACAGGATTGGCCATTATCCCCCAACCACTGCTGTTTTTACAGCTAAACCTCTCACACCTTGTTTAATGAAATACAACAGGTTCCATGTGCAGGGTACTCAAATCCTGCCTCTATCTAGGATGAATTAACATAGTTTGAGTATAAGACTTTGAAGCTGGATCATTTTTTTGCTGGTTGTTGTATAATATTCAACCATGAACTCTGCTCAAGGATGATGCAAAATTTGTGCCCCAACCAGGATTCAAAGCTTATTGTGGCTACAAGCCAAGGCCCCTAAGTTGCTACTCCACACTGCTAACCATTGTGAAGTGAGTTAGTTCCAATGGGCTGTGGCTCTTTGTTCCACCATAAAGACTGGAAGCCTTGAGTATGACAGCTTCAGTGTGTCACAGTTATAACCATATGTTTTGGTCGCCTTGTATATGGAGCCTGTACTCTATCCAAACCACCAAAAAGAGAAGGCTAACCACCATCCAATAAACTGAGGAGGTTTATACAGCCATAATACAGGTCAAGAAAAATGTTAGACCTTTTTTCCCCACAAAGCAATAAGAGTGCTGCCAGATCTGTCTGCAGAGCAGTCAAAGAGTGTTGCCAGATCTGTCTCAGCTGTGGACCAACCCACGTCTTCCCACAAATTAGATTTTCCTCAACTGTCCCGGTAGTTTAGGGGGAGAACTTTCCATGGTCATAAACACAACCAAGACTAGCAGAAACGCTTGTGTGCAAATAGGGAGAAAAAAGGCACAGTCGCACATATTCCCTATCCCTAACCCTCGCCAAAAACCTTAAGAATTACTGTTTACAGTTCTGGGTGAACAGTTAAAAATGTGTTTAGCAGTTGAGTCGGATCTAGCCTGGGGACTTCTGGGCAAGCCCCTGTGGGTTGTGAAGCATCAGAGGCATGCTGAAGATTCATGTTTCATAATTCAATCTCGTGAAAATCTGTGGCTTCCACTGCATATGCATAAAACACGTCATTTCAGGTTTGCTTTTGACCCGTGTTGCACCCCATGGGAAGAAGAACAAAATAGTATAATTTAATGAATATCCATCTGTAATGCTTCTAATATAAACTTAATATAAAAACCTTAATATCAGGGGGCTCAAGATCATAAATCTGGACAAGGCACTTTTCCATAAGGTAGAGATTTTTTTTTGATTCATTGGAGCAAATTTGTGCCAACTCTGGCTGGGAGTCATATAGCAGGAACACAGAGCTGACCGTAGCAGTTCCCAGGGTGGGAAGCTAACTCCAACTTTTTCACAAACAACGCCCCTGTTCTATTGGATAGCCTGTGCATGCTGTGCAGTAGCTGCGGTAGATTAGGTGGTTGACTGCAATGGAAAAAGGCGGTTAGCTGACTTTGGAGAGGCCCTGTCTTCTCCATCTAAAATTGATGTCTGTTGAAGTATGTTGCAATGATGGGATAAGCCTGGCAACAGTTGAACTGACATTCCAAACTGAGGAGAAAATTGTTTTTAAATGAAGGAATTATGGATGTATTCCACTTTTACTGAGGTTTCCATACATATGCCACTGAAAGACATATGTTGAGAACAATGAACAACCTTTATTTTGCAAATGAAAATAGCCTTTGGATATAAAAGTAGTGCAGTACGTCCTGGAGGTAAATTCCCATGCACCAAACAACACAAAGTGGCTTATTCCATAAACTTAAGCCACGCAAAACACTTGCAGTCCAGGATGACCAGTGGGACGATGAACAGCGGAGAGGCAGTGGCTGTTATTGTGACCATGAACCGGCCATAAGAAAGTGGGCTACGATTACTCAAAGGGCTGCTGTGATGTAAGACAGCAACCTCACTTCGTTTGACCCTTGGCTGGAGACATAGACAGTAGAAAGAATAGCCATACACGAGTGAGCTCACGTACAGGTTTCCGCCTCCCATGAATTCAGTATGTCCCCCTTTCCCAAAAAGGCCCTCACCCGCTGACCCAGTTAATCTCCCTTTTGCAATCTCTAGGATATAGTATGTCCTCACTGACCTTGGTTCAGCTCAGGAGTATGTCATGGCGACCTCTAATTCCACTGCAGACACTAGTCCCTTTTTCCTGTGGACTAACATGTCCCAACACCAAACTAACACTGCCTCAGACAAAAACAACTCTGTCATGCACTGCTTTGCAAAAACATCATAGATATGATCCATGAAAATGTATTATCTTCACTGAAAAAATATTGTGTCAAATATTGCATGCAAATCATGTCAAACTAATTGGTCTGTAATTGCCTCAGTTGATTTGTGAGCCTCTACCTTTTGTAAATAACCTGCCTTGTTTCCTGTGTCCTGGGGTTTCACCACTTCTTATGAATTGAATAAATTATTTTATAGAATTTCTAAAATAATTAACAATTCACAAATGTCTCAATAATTAATAACACTTATGTTTACTTCCGTATGTTTGATGAGTAATATATATTTACAAAGATATTAAATATATATTATTATATTTCATATTTTTTGTACTTTGAACTCAGGAGACTAAAACGATTGACATAAATTGGTAATGCATAAAAATATACATATTATTATGCCAAATAAATGAATGACATAATGCAAAGCAAAAGATCCATCTGAGTCTATGAACCAGGTTGGGCCTGTGCACTTTTTCCTGTTAGTGTTGTCTCTCGACCCAACCATCTCCCTTGTATTGGTCAGATGAGCCACACATATGGAACATGGATATCCCCAGGGACTTACAGAATTGTTTTATATGACGAGAGACTAGGGGAAGATAGTGGAAAAGAATGAGGGATAGAAAGATGGGAGAGGTGACTGGTGAGAAAGAGGGGAGTCGTAGTGTGCTTGCTGGACCACAGTGCCCCCTATGGGGATAAATACATACAAATCCTGCATAGGGACAGAACATAGCAAGCCATTCTATCATTTTATCGATATCAGCGCGATAGCACTATGTTAACGTTAGGCTGCATCACGCTACTGGTATCTTGCACGACATTGCAGGTAAAAAACAAAGCGTGGCTTTTGAAATTAAGCTGTTATATGAGAAGCACCTAACAATGCAAACAAGTTATGCTGATCAAACAACCTTTTCATAATCGAAAAGGGAAAATGTAGTTATTAAGAGGATAAATGTTGCATTGTGAAGAGAAAGTATTGCTTTGAGACAAAGTGATGTCGATAACGAGGTATGAGACTGTATTTTCAGCCTGCAGTGACATGCATTCAACCAGTAAAGTGATCTGACCAAATGTTAACGTGATGTAATCACATTGATATCGATTAAATGGCTTGCCATAACAGAAAGCATCAGGCTCTCCTGTGGCATTGGGTATGAGCTTGAAGCTCTACCCCCAAGGGAAAAAGCTCTGCTGGGATACCCGTCTCATTAGGTCACCCCTCTCACTGCCGGTTGTTTCCACAAACCAAAGGGGGGCCCTGTAGTTCTTCAAAGGGAGATTCCGTCAGCAAGCGCAGTATAAAACTCTCTCAATTTCCTCTGAGCAGCTGGAACCTCCCATCTGCAGTAAATCCTTTCCTTCCTAAAGCTGAGAGTTGTTTGGATTGCCCTGATGGCATTTTATATCATATTCAGGTGTTTTTTCCCCCGCATATCTCTGCTTTCTTTCTTTTTCTCTAGGAGAATATGGTAAAGCACTGGGCATAGGACTTCTCCAAGACACTAGAGCTGTCAGTGACTTAAGACTTGTACACACTAGCATTAAGGTGGTAACATTTTGGTTTCTTAGAACCATCAAATTCACACTGTCAGGGGCTGCAAAAATGCTTTAATTAAAAACCCCTCGGAGCAAGGAACGAAAATGTTATGAAACCCCTTCACTGGTTTCAGTTGTGAACATGTACAAGATCGGTTGTCGAAACCTCCCTGTAGATTCATTTTTCTTGCATCATAACTGCAAGAAAACTGGACAGTTAACATTGAGAAGTCTTTTATAGCACTAAAAAAAATATTTGGCTGCAAAGACGGAGTGGAGCCTTTTTTCAACACTTTTGTATGCCCTGCTGAAGAATTACATGTAAATTTCATTTGGACCCGCTTCCCTTGATGGAGGCTGGGTTTTCTTCATTGGTGCTCCGCCCTCTCGGGCTGAGAAACCAGCAAGCTGATCGATTGGCATCCCAGCAAACGGGTTCAACCATGAACATCTTGCCCTGCTGCGAAAGCAGGTTTCATAAAATGGATCCCTGCCAATCGCACCTCGGGAAGGACACTGTGAAAGGAGAAGATGGAGGAGACGCCGATGTGTGAATGAACCCTCCGCAGACGAGACCAGTGCTGGCGCCAGGTCAAAGAGGCCAGGCTGGGCCGTGGGAGCCGGGGCCAAGGAGTGCTCAAAAATACCATCCCATCGCTTCGCTGGCAGATGGCCTGGTCCGATGCCAGCGAGTGTGCCGCCAAGAGGAGAGGCGCTACCTGCCCCCGGCCCCATGCCGTCAATCGAGCGGCAACCACCGCGGCGCTGCCAGGCACCGCTTCACACTTCTGTCTGGAATCACCTGGCCTGGGAGAGAGAGTACACAGACTGACCCGGCCTTCAACTGACGCTGCGATTACCGCATTGGCCAAGGTTGCAGAAGGCTGTCGGGTCACCTGTGGGACACCTGGCCATGCCGCTTCGAGAGAACATTTTTTTTTGTTGATTGAACCATAGTTTTTCCTACTGTTTTTTTTCTCCACAAGTTTGAATCTCCAGTATTGCCGCTCAACAGCTGTGCCTCCTGGTCTCAACACAAGGGGCACTGTAGCACATGCAACTGTCTTCCACACACAAGATCACACAGTACTAATTAGAGGAGAGGAGCATCACTGTCTGAAAACAACTCTTTATTTCATGTGTTTTCGGGAGGAAATAACGCTGTGGTAACCCAGGGAGAACTGGCTTGACTTAAACCCATGCTACTCCTAACGAGACAAAGCCAACCGGCTTCTGCCGCAGTGGACTCCCAGTCCTGGGCTAGCCCAGCTCCAACCTGAAATATCCTGGCGATAGGTCCCAGAACGTGTTGAATGCCTTTACCAGCTGAGCCACTCGAGAGTGGCTGCGTAGGAAAATTACAAGATATAGTGAGAGACGAAGCACACCAGCAGGAGCCCGTGCAGCGAAGGGTAACGCATGCGGTGAAAATTATTACTCGTTTATCTCTCGTCGAAACCAGCGGCCTTATTTTTCCTTTGGCGAAGCACTGCGGCAAGCTTCTCTCGGAGCAGGGTTTGGCGACTCCTTCTGTCACACAAACCTTAAATCACCAATCCCCCCGGCCAGGGCCTGGACCCCACACAAGTTCCACTCGGAGACAGAGTCGTACCTGGGCAGGGACCACCGTGTAGAAAAACACATTAAAGGGGTGGGATGAAAGGTTTCCTCAATATGGACTGGAAACAAAAGAGGCAGTTAATATTTCAGCGTTTACGCCCATGAAATAGACACCTAGCCTAAATAATTGGGGTAGACTGGGGAAAAGGACGGAAACGAACTGGTACTGAGGGATGGCTAAACCTTCGGCAGCTGTCTTCACCATTATGAGCCTCATGGGAGGGTTATAACTCGGCTTGGTTTGGGTATTGCTATTTCAAGCATCAACAGTCGGTCAAATTTCCTGATGATTATTAATTTCAAATGGAAATACTGGCTGTAGACCAACTTAAAAACTAGTTGGATAGCCTATAATAATGATAATAATAATACTCAAAATCATAATTGGAACTATCTATCTAAAGAACTATCTTGCCCCACAAATGCTCAGTTTTTTGTGCTTTTTTTTGGCATTTTAGGTGAAACTTATTTATGCATAGAAAACAAACATAAACATAAATCTGTTGCATTCCAATACAGTTTCCTCAAGGAAATATCATTGGAGCAGGATAATGAAACACTTAAAAATATAACTTTCCTTAGGTGCACTGCCCATTATAGACTACTACTTCAAGCCCAAAAAAAAATTATAGTCTAATATTATAATCAAACTATAACATTCTATCTATCAAATTCTGTCCAAATTACGATGAAAGTGAGATGGAGGAGGAAGGGTGTGCAGGTGAAGGCAGAGTGTTTGGCCACATATGTGTGGTCTCCCATTGTATTACATTACAAAAGCAAATTAATGGGAAAAACAGAACACCAAAAAATATTTGATACTTCGATATTTTATGACATCCCTAGTTATAACACACACACATGCAATTCGCACACACATGCACACAAGCCCCTTTGCATGTGCACACACAAACACAGGCAGGTAGAGCTGAAGGACTAGGAGGAAAGCCAGAGCAATGGCAGCCAATCTCCTGCCCGGTCTCATTAACCCCGCCCGACCCTCTGCTTCCATTCACAGGGCCACAATGACCTCACTTTGGCAATAGAACAGCACCTCCCGCTTGTAATCCGCAGGTCTGTCCCATTCACTCTTCGGTCGCCGCGTCAAAGCCACTGACAGTTGACACACCCCTCTGTCACTATATCCAATTGAGAGTCAATGTCTACTGAGAGTCCCCATTGAATCTACGCTCCAGTGATCCCACTAACCAACAAGAGCAAATCCCAATGCACCTAATTGGCAGTCAGTGCACCACACCAAGGATCAACACACACTCCACTGTCACTATACCACACTGGGGTCAAAACAGCACTGCCGTCAAATCCCAGCAAGATTACAAACCTTCAACTGAGGGATCTCCGTCAGTGCCAAATTCTTCAAAATCTACTGTCTATTTTTTATAAATATGAATCAACATTTAATCAGTATCAGAAACATCAGCTTATTATTATTATTATTATTATTATTATTATTATTATTATTATGTTTTCCAGTTCCAAAAATAATTCAGTCTCTGAGGAAACACACACCCAGCAGGCGAGTCCCATCCTGTTTAGACGCTAGCTCTCCAAGGGGTTTGGTGTTTGGGTTCGAGTGGATGCGCAGGAAGAGCAAATTCCTGGTAGAGACTGTTTGACTGTCTGTCTCCAGTGCTTCTGCATTTCATCATGGAACTGCTGATGCACAGATGTCTGTTCGTCTGCCTCTGCCAGGCACACACACACACACACACACACACATAGACGCACACACACACACACACACACACACACACACAGCCTCACGCAGACACGTGCATATTTTACAGACACACACTGTCTTCCACAAACACATGCACAATTTCACAGAACTGCAGGCACATATAAGTCATTGTAATGGACTAATATGGACAGGCAGGCAGATGTATGATGAGCATATTTTGTAGCAGTGAAGGCTAAAGAAAACTGAAAGCACTAGTCCCAGAAGTGCCAAAAGTTAAAAAAAAAAAAAAAAAACTTTAAAGGATCAGGTTGTGTTTGAGGAGGATTAAGATGACAAACTCACACAACTGGGGATTGACTGGTATAGCTATGAGTTTTGCTGAGGTCTTCTTATGGGGCCCCACGGGGTGCATGGAGCTCTTACCCAGGGTTCCACATTCCTGCAGGATTTTTAATCCATCACCCAGACAGCGCTCAAACTGACGCCAGGCATTCTGACCAACGGCAGGGCAGAAACATGACCAAGCAGGACTGAGTTTTCAGGGGAACTTGGTCCAAACACGTGTGTTTCCCTGGTGTCTGGTTTGAGGCTGCATTTCACAACGGTATCGTTCACACAGTCCGTATTTTTGGAGCTTCAACTGTTTTTTTTTGGAATTCGAAAGCAAACATCCCCTCGGAACTAAACACAAAAATGACGTGTGGCTAGTGTGTTTTTTTTTTTTTATGCTGCTTTGGCAGTGTAGGTTTGATTAGGGGACATGGTTAGTGAGAGCCACCCCACCTCACCTTTTCCAATAGGAAGGCTTTGTTTCTGGTCTGATGTGTCATCTGAATTAAACCTTTGAGCTGTTCCTGTCAGGAGCTGGGACGGGGGGCAAACACAGCGTGTGGAGAACGAACACAGCCAGCACGCTGAAAACCACAGGACTTCTTTGGGACCGCGGCACAGGGATGATTCAGCGTCCGCCTGCGACCGTATGCAATTAACCGCTTTAGGTAGGTAGCAATAAAACTGTATGTATTCCTGTTCCGAATTCCTCTTTCAGCCGGGAGAAACTGATTTGCTCGGCTCTGCATTGTGTTCGCCTTCCTGTCTCCCCCTCTGGCTGTGGCTTGTGGTTCGGACCGTGCAGAAGGTATGCCTGAGTGGAATGGGACATTGTGGGAGGATGCGGGGGAGGGGGGGGGGGGGCAGGGATTAAGACGGGACCTGGAGCATCATGATCAGAGGGCATCATGTGGCAATGAAGAGAGGAGCTCATGCCAGTGGAGGATCTGAGCGCCAGAAATTCTGCCGGAGAAGCCCTTAATTTCAGGGTTTTGATGAGGAGAAAAGTAAGAAAAAGGACCCATGGAATCTGTAAGTAGAGAAGTGTATAATCACAAAAGAAAAAAAAAACATGCTGAAAGCTTTAGGCATCCCAAGAAAATACAGAAATAGATGGAGTACTTGAAAGGCACAGGGCACTGTCAGAGATATCATGTAAACGAAAGCATAACTGTAAGAAAATGTACAGAAAACATAAATTCTGCTGAATTTTTAAATAAATACTGTATTGTTTGTGTTTACTTCTCTTTTTACAGACCAACCAGGAAGTTCAATATTTTCCATGAGCTAATCCTGACCTGGGGGACCATCATGGCTGACAGGCACATAAAACTACAACTGCTTCCACAAGCAGTGGAGATGAGGTGGAACCTCGTAATAAGTGCACAACCAAAGGTCATTGCCAAGGAGACGAATAAGAGTGACAGGATAGGAGGGACCCTATGAAAAAGAGGAAAGTTAGGCAAAGCCTGGCAGTTACACTGGGAGGAGACAAAAAAAACTGCATAAATTGAATGACAAACGGCATTAATCAGCCCCCAGTGGAGACAGACTAACCGCTGGACAGAAACTGGCCTTTGGCTCTATTTCAGGATCACATAGTTGATTTGTTTTTTTCATGAATAAAAAAATGTTATAAGTACTCTTGGTGCGTGGAGGATCTTTCTACTCAATGGAGGCACATAGCAGACTGATGAGCTTGCCAAATTTAACCAACCGTGGAGTTTTGGCTCTGGAATGCACATGTTTTGTTCAGTCCGTGGCTGATGGAAGACGGTTGGTCCACCCACTCTCGGGTTCACAGAGCTTCGCTCTCCCATCACTGCAGGATAACTGTCAGCAGATGCAAAATCCAGACACATTTAAAAAAGCAACTGTGAGTGCTAGGGATGTCATCCAAGTGAACAGTCAGCATAGTCCCAGGGCTATGAAGGGTCTCTCCCTCGACAATGGAGTTGGGATACTTTTTAGAACAAGGACAAGAATCACAAACAGATAAGGAAGTTCACATCTGGTCTGCAGTTCTAGTTAATTTTTTAAAATCCCCAGTTCTAAATGTGGTCCTGGATGACAACATGGAGGGCTGAGCCACATGATCATTTGTAAGCGCAGCTGTTTCTGACACAAAGAATCTCACAGATCCAACTCATCTCATTAAAACTGGCTATACTCAGAAAGCAAAAGTGATTTGGTGGTCAAATGGGACCTGAGTCTTTCGGACTACGGGTGGGGGCGTATTTATTGAAAATCATGCTCTGTGTGTGTAGTCTGCCCAGGTGATTGGTGACTTGTGCGTAGTAAAACATGTGAACGTGTGTTTGTGTACTAAGACGTACGTTGCGTGACAATATACGTATGTTTATGTTCATAGGGAAAGGTGGGCATGAAAGCGTGTGCGTGTTTGCGCTGGGCAGGTGTGAATGTGTGAATGTGTATTTGCCGGGAGAGATGTGTGAATGTGAGCGTTCATGAGCACTGAGGTTAAGGAGCTGTGTTGAGACAGGTGTGCGTATGCCTGAGGTTTGACAGGTTTTTTTTTTCACCCTGATGAAAGCAGTAGCTAGTGGAGAGAGAGAGAGAGAGAGATGATTAAAGCGTCTTGCCCAAAACCACTGCCAGTCAGGCTTTCTCATGAAGGGGGCTCCTTTGTCCCGGCTGGATTTGGGAGCCGGGCTTCACAGAACGCCGACATTGTGATTACGGCGTCCCGGCCCCGCTGTAAGTGGGCCACTTCAAATGGGATGATTGGCTGTAATGGAGGCGCAGGGCGGTGTGGGCAGGACAGATATCAAATGGCTCGGAACTGCCGCACATCCTTTCACAAACAGTCTATTCAGTAAATAACTTTATTTTCTCTCGGAGCCAATTATAGACACTGAAACCCAGCAATCGCAATAACCAATCATTCCAATAGCCCGCTAATAACAGAACGCATCCATCTGGCTTTGAGCTGTGAAACCAAATACCAATAACATGTGCCGCAAAGGGAGAGCCTGCGGAACGGAGCAGAGGGGGAGGAGGAGAAAGAGCAAGTCCTCAAAACAGATGACCGTGTCCTGAATGAGAGCACACACAATTGTGTGCAACAACTACAGCTATCCAACTGTTATTGCAGTCCATTTCATCACATTGGCCACCAGAAGGAAAGGAAAAGAATCTGGCTGGCCTGGTTCGATTTGCTCTTTGGTAAATGTGGACAACTTTTCGGGTAAAGCTCCAATCTCTGGCCAACATTTGCTGCTGACCGATACATATTCAGTCCATCCATCCATCTATGTCTTTCACCCAATGCACACTGGGATAGGGATGCTGGAGCCATAGACAGTCATATTAGATATATGACTGAATTGTTTTATAATGCTAATCTCTGACATAGAGCCAGTATTACATTGCCACAGTTGGTAAATGCATTGTGGGAACATACATTGGCTCAAGATAGATTTGATTACAGCACAAGCAGTTATGTACATTCATGTTAGACGGGGACACTTTTTTCCGTGGTCTTTAAGATGTAAATCTGCTATCATCATAAGATAGATCAGGTTTTAGAAAATAAATACAACTACAGGCTGTACATTCCTGCTTATTTCCCAAGGTTTTATTCGTAAGGAAAACAGAGACATTTATAATAAGTAAAGAGTGAACGAATCCTGGATTTGTAATTTTCTGTGTCTCGCAGTCTCAAACAGGCTCTCTCCCAGCCGGGGCTCCAGGCTGCACTACAGACCACCAGCGTTCCCTGCTGGTAGCTTCTGACAGTGTCAGTTCAGTCATTTGTGTTGTATATTTTCACGCCATCATCACCATTACAAGCAATGATGACATTAAAAATATGTAAAGCTGTTGAAAACAGAGTATCTCATTTTTAAAGAGCTGTTATTGGCCACTCCAGTTGATTGTCACCTCATTTCAAGGAAATCAATGTAAGCCCCCACCATTTCAAATAATTAAAAAAAAATATTTTTAATTAAGGTGTAAATAAAAATCCACAAAAATTCATTAAATACCACCCGTTCATTTAGTGAGGAACTGAAGCTTACATAATATGACCAAAGCTAAAACATTTTACGGAGAAGAATGAAGAACACACCATTGCAGGTGCCTTTCCGCAAAGTCCTTGGTAACACCAGATAACAAATACATGATGTAAATAATGTTTTGACATAGCTTAAATCGTCGAGATAAACTGTAAGCATTACTGCAGTCCAGTGACGGGTATTCCTTCATGAAACCCCTAGCCAGTTAACAATTATTCATAAACCACGCACCGTTGGTCTGCCTTAATATTAATTATTATATGATCGTACTTTTTGTAATTCTGTGGTATGTCTTAATTTTTCATTTACATTTGTTTGTATTTGCTGAAATCTGGGCTCCAGACCAAAGCGAGAAAGTGAAATGAAGTACACCACGGGCTCCGTGTACAGAGCATTTTTCCATGTGTATTCTCAAGTTGACGGAAACATTTGCTTTCCTTGCTTTGAAACTCCAGTCCAAGGTCATAATATGTATGCTGAATGTGCATGCCCTCCAGCGTTAGTAACATCCTTCAGCTTCAGGGACAAGCAAGGAGACTCTTTAGTGTTCAGAAATTTTTTATCCCAGCCAAACAACAAGACTGGAGCCCAGACTCCAAAAAGAGCACAGCCTTGACCATAGAGGTTAACCTCAAAATAGCGCCGTCACAATCTAGAAAGAAATAAAAGAGTCAAAGTACTTTAACTGCACTACTATCAACACACTGTGACGGTGATATGCTGCAGATACGATCGAGGCCATTCTCGACACTGCAGGCTTTCATTTGGCCGGGGGTCCACTGGGGGATGTGCCTTGGAAGGGCCTATACTGATGCGGAGCCAAACACATGCAGACAAACACCTGTTTGAAGCACTAAACCCATCCTTGTCGGTTATGTTTTAAAAACCTTTGACCTACATCAATGGAACAAACAATAATTGCCCAGCGTTTTTTCAGAATTCAAAATTGTACATCTTGACAATACTGAATGCATCACTTAAACATTCACAGACTAGGTCGGAAAAGGTATGCGAACCTCTAGACTAATGACTTGTTCAAAAGCTAATTGGAGTCAAGCGTTCCAATCAATGAGACGAGATTGGAGGTGTGCGTTGGAGGTGCCTTGCCCTATAAATAGGCACACAAAGTTTGCTTACTCACAGTCTGTTCATGTGAACAATGTCCTCATAAAAACTATTTTCAGAGGACTTTAGAAGAACTGTAGAGATGCAAAAAGCTGGAAAAGGCTAGAAAATATTTCTAAAGGCCTGGGTGTTCATCAATCTACAATAAGACAAGTGTTGTATACAAATGGAGGTATTATGTACTGTTGCTTTCCTCCCTAGGAGTGAGCATCCTGCAAGGATCACAGCAAGAGCACAACATGCTATGCTACAGGTGGCCAAAAAGAACCCTAGCTTAACAGCAGAGGACCTGTAGAAATCTCTGAAGAAACTTGCTAAAGTCTCTGTCCACTATCAGAAAAACACTAAACAAGAATGGCATTCATGGGAGGACACCACAGAGGAAACCACTGCTCACCAAAAAAAAAAATGCTGAAGATCTCAAGTTTGCACAAAACCACCTGGATGTCCCACAATGCTTCTGCCATAATGTTTTATGATGGGATGAGACAAAAGTTTAACTTTTTTGCAGAAGGAAGGCAAAAAGCACTGCTCACCAACACAAATCTCAACATGGTGGAGGGATCATCATGGTTTGGGGCTGCTTTGCTGCTTCAGGGCCTGAGCAGCTTGCAATCATTGAGGGAACAAAGAGTTTGAAATGGTATCAAGAACTTGAGCAGAACTGTTGAATGTCAGGGTAGCGGTAACCCAAAACTCATGAGTAAATTGACAACAGAATGGCTTAAATGGAATAAAATTCATGTTTTGGAATGGCCAAGCCAGAGTCCAGGCCTTAACTCAATTGAGATGTTGTGACATGACCTGAAGAGGGCTGTTCATGCAAGAAATCCGAGAAATATCAATGAACTGAAGCGGTTTTGTAAGGAGGAATGGCCTATCCTCCTAACCATTGTGCAAGTCTGATCAGCAGCTATAGGAAACATTTGTAGGAGGTTACAGCTGTTAAAGAGGTTAAGATACAGTTACTACACACAAGGGTTCACACACTTTTTGCAGCCTGAACTGTGAATGTTTAGACAATGTGTTCACTAAAGACATGAAAAGTGCAATCGATTGTGTGTTCTTAGTTTAAGCAGAATGTGCTTGTTAATTATTGTGACTTAAATAAAGATCAGACCACATTTAATGAGTAATTAATGCAAAAATTCCAGGTAATTCCAAAGGGTTCGCAAACTTTCTTACAACTGTATAACATTAAAATGTTAATTACTGAAACACAATTCAGTCTTGTTCCAGAACTGGATAGGTATAGGTGTAATTGCCTCAGTTGAATTGATGCTCTGACCAAATCAGCAACCATTTCAGATCTGAGAAATCAGGTGATGAGCTTCAAGCATGGAGCAACCAGGAACAAGCAGGTTAGATAATGGATGGATGTCCATCAGAATAACTTATCTTCAGGCTAAGATATAGAACTGCTATTGTGGATGTGAACATTTTTACTAAAACTCAATGCAGGCATTTTTATTTTACAGAAAGCAATGTCATACAAGGCAGTCTGAATTTCTGTAAGCCTTTAATTTGAATCTGCAGTGACCATTTATAGCTCAACAGACTCTGCTGTCAGTTTTTCCATACATTTTGTTTTATAAAAAATAAAATGTACAACAAAATAAAATAAAAAAGCAATGTGCATACTTGTATAGCCCTTTCTTTAAAATTCAATTGAATCCTATGCCGTTTTCCTTTATAAAAACAAGGCTATAATACTTTTATTATTTTTAAAATCCTTTTTACAATGAGAGGTCAAGATATACAGAACAAACTGGTGTGATTATTGTTTATGAACATAGCAGAAATGTTGTTCTGGTCCAGAGCACTATACACATTTTCTACAGCAGTCAAACATTTTCCCCAGTCAATCAATTGCACTCATTTGGACTTCGGTTTACAGGTTCAACATTTTCTTTCATTAATAAATTTTCTGATAAGTATTACGTCAGGTAATAATAAAATATAGCAAAAACGGGAAAAATACAGTAAAAAGGCACTTTAAGTTCTGCTACTGGTTGTACAAGTAATAAACGGATGGCAAAAAGAGAACCAGACTGCATCTCTATCAATGCTATTATTTCACATGGGAAACGGTAAGATTGTGATGCATAAGTAATGTTTTTTTTTTTATCACTAAGCTTTTCAATCTTGGGCTTAGAAAAAAAACACTGCCAAAATGCTCACACACTTACGTGTACATGTTCTGCACATACAATACATGCGTACAATTGCAACAGGTACACATATATATTTGGACATTTTATCATGTGCTCTTGTATACAAACACGTGCACACGTGTGCGTGCACATGTGCACACACAGACAACATACAATTCTCGCAGAATTACATCTCGTCATTTAAATAATTGCCATCGTCACTTGCTATCAATTAACATTAATGCTATCAATACTTTTCCTGAATGAATAAAAGAGAGTCAGAGTAAAATAAATGCATATAAAAGCCACCAGGACTTTTCCCTTTGAGAGAGCGATGTGACAGCGCCCCCTGCTGGCCTGGAAGCGTAGCACGGTTTTGGAGCCTCCCCCTTCTGCTCTCCACTGCATTGGCACTACATTCCCCAAGATTCCCGCAACGCAAACGCGTTGCGTCATAAGCGTCCCGCTGCTCCTCTGTGACATCATCAGGAGAAGGAGTGGCACTTCCTTACGTGCACAGGGTTCATTGCCATGCCACCCACGAAGGAGAACCAAGACCAGATGACTCGCGCAGACTGTTGCTTCGTTGTCTCCCCAGGTGCTAAGTGCTTGGCTATGGCCGATGGAATCTGCATGGGAGGAGGAAGAGGGCAAACAGGAGACTGAACACTTGCAGAGATTCTCAATCAACGCTCACTCACCTATTTGATCAATATATCGTTATGAAGGACAGAAACACGCTCTACATGGATAAAGGAAAGTACTGCTTCTGCTTCAATACACAGCAACACATGCCCATCTTCCATATGTCAAATTTAATGCATATATGATGGATTCTACTCTACAATTGATGCCCATAAAGTAAATGTGCCACATTGTTCAACGGTAACAGCGTGACAATGTTTGGGGAACGTGGCCTGGGCCGAACGTTAATCTTTATCGCTTTCCACTCTCTGCTCACCTGGTGTAGATCCGGCTCTGCTCGTGCACCTCCATCTCAGTGCTCTTGAAGTCATTGAGTTCTTTCCGGATTGCCGCCTGGAGGACGGACAGCGTGAGGGGTGAGGCTCTGTGTGCCAGTGCATGCAGTACAGAGCTTCCTGATGTCTATGTGTCTTAGCATGTCACGCAGAACGGAACACATGCTGTACACTTACGTCAGTCATAACACGCACTTCTTAAGGCAAAATTCATACCACAGCAGCATGTATTTTCTTGGACATAAATGAAGTTGAATGAAGGTACTGTACGTTTTTTTAATATGCAATTTTAGGATATAAATATACGTTATGTGTATATAGCAATATTAATATTACTGGATATAAATATTAAAGAGGTGTACTTGGAAAATGAAAATTTCAGACTGTTTGTACTATGTCAATAAAGTTGTAGGTGCTGACTGTTTAGCTGAGTGAGATGATGTTTGGACGACCCTGTGATTTTTGACAGAGGGAACGGCCTGCTCACCTTGTCAGCAGGGGTGAGTTTCGTCCAGGGCTTTTCGCCACGGCGGTCGTAGTCCTGGGCGTCGGTGCACTCCACGTACTCATGGAAACGCAGGATCTTCCGAGCCTGCAGCTCTGCCACCGTGGGCCTCTGACTGAGCTGGAGAGAGAACGAGGCAGGGTCAGACACACACACACACGGTCACTTATACACAACACAAACGCATGCGCACACACACGCACACACACACGGTCACTTATACATAACACAAACGCATGCACACACACACGCACACGTATATACACACACACACACACACACGGTCACGTATACATAACACAAATGCATGCGCACACATGTATATACACACACACACACACACGGTCACGTATACATAACACAAACGCATGCGCACACATACGCACACACACACACACTCGCACACACACACACGGTCAATAACGCACAACACAAACACATGCGCACACACACGGTCACTTATACATAACACAAACGCATGCGCACACACACGCACACACACATGTATATACACACACACACACACACGGTCAATAACGCATAACACAAACGCATGCGCACACACACGCACACATATATACACACACACGGTCAATAACGCATAACACAAACGCATGCGCACACACACGCACACATATACACACACACGGTCAATAACGCTTAACACAAATGCATGCACACACACGCACACACACACACACACACACACACACGGTCACTTATACATAACAGAAACGCATGCGCACACACATACATACACGCAGTCAATAACGCATAACACACATGCATGCGCACACACGCGCACACACACACATACACATAACAGACACAACCAAATTTATCAAGTAATAATTGTATCCCATTTCCTCTTCTACATTCTTTATCTTTTAGAATGTGAGTTTTTCAAGCCCAGCAGGAAGTGTGCTGCTTTCCATGAGTGTATTATATGGGGGTGTAATTGTGTATGGAACATCTTGGACAGGTAAAAAGCAGCCATATTTAGCATCTTACCTTCCTGGTGAGCCTCCTTTTGATCTCGCTCCGCTCCGCCCGCCTGTCCGCCTCATTCTTGGCTGGAAATGAGAACAACCAATCAGCACAGAGGACACTGGGAAAACAGCCAGTCAGCAAAGTGAAAACAGTAGCCAATCAGCAAAGTGGAAACAGTAGCCAATCAGCAAAGACTGAAATGGGGCTTTGCAGAAAAGGAACAGAGAAGGCAAAAAGTTACATTACATTACAGGCATTTTATTTTTCAGAACGTGATTTTTTTTCCAAAGCCCAGCAGGCAGTGTACTGCGTGCCATGAGTGTTTTAGATGGGGGTGAAATAAAGCTCTTAAAGCTCTCTGCACTTTAGGGCCCTTTCCAGATATTCAGTCATGATATTTTTGTTGGAATTGGAAGCTGACTGCCTATACATGCTCTAGATATAACTTCAATAGTTTGACTCTATTGATTTTAAAATACTAATAATAATAATGCACACACATGTTTTGCACCTGTTTCTGTACTCGAATAGATTTGTCTGTTTTCCTTGATTTTTAAAGTGAATGCACTAATGCACAGGAATGTGAGGGGCTGATAAAAGCCTAAAGGTAAATGCATCTGCTGTGAGGGGAAAAGCAGTGCAGCAGAGGGGTGAGGGACCTGGGCTCGCGCAACCTGGTCGCACCAAGTTCCGAAGCGGACCACTTCAAAATTAAACGGCACAATAAACACTTGTATGTGTTACCGGATTTGTTCAAATTAAATTTATTCAAAATCTAAATTTAAGACGGGGAGACTGAAACATATTTTCAAACATTTAATTATAAGAGTGCCATAGACTTTTCCAACAAAACATTTATGGAATAGCATGAAACATCCACAAGAGGGCGATATAGCGTCATGCTGCTACTTAAAACGAAAAGCTCAACAAATGTTAGAATTAGGAGTAAAAAGACAGCAATAAATTGCAATAAAAACTAAAGCCAACTATCAACAGACAAACAAAGGTGGTGTATGAATGCAAGCAAAACTACGGCTCCACTCTAACCTCTGGGAGAACATTAGCAAACGGCTCTCCATGTCCTTCCTTACGAAAACTTACACCTACACCAAAGACAAAACGCATCTGTGCTAGTTTTGGCACCCTTCAAAGGCATCTAAACCCTCCATTTTGGTCTGCACTGTGTGCTCCTGCGTACGGTATTTTGAACTCTTCTGGCTTGCAAGCAGAAGTGAGAAGTTCTTCTAGCGCTACTGTTCTATGCAAAGCAAAGCACTGGTTTGCCTAAGTAATATATACAAGCTCACAAATTAATATGCAAATATACTTCAACATGCCAGGATTATCCTGTTTAGACTAATCACAGGTGAGCGTCTCCGGTTGGAGAATCCCAGTGTGACTGGATTTAGGTGATGGGTGAGCGGGAGGGGAAAGGAAGCGAGGGAGTGTGAGAGAGAGAAGGAGGGAGAGGTGGAGGGAGGAGGGAACTCACGCTGGAGAATGTTCCTCTGCTCCAGCTCCACCACTGTGGGTCTCTGGCTCAGCCTCCTGCAGGTGACACAGAAAGAACAGCGGGTCAATACGCATGGAGAAAAACACTCACACACCAGCTGCACAGTGAGAACAAACTCCATATACTCAACACACACATACACAGAGCACACCGGCAGCACACGTGGCAGATGCAGGGAACACGTCTTGCTAGGATGCGGCTACGTTAGCGGTCGGTGGTTATGAGAGCCGGACTGACCATCATCGGCAGCAGAGAGTCTCCCAGGGAAACGAACCATGGCCACAAGCTTTCGGCTCTAAAGTCACTAAGACCATCCCTGCGCTCACGGTCACAGTCCCAAAAACAGCTCAGCACAGCAGTGTCGAGTCAGGAGGTAAAGTTACAGGAGGCGAAGGCAGGCATAGACACACAACAGAGTTCCAAAAGTGAAGGGTTCTGGTGATTCGCTAACGATTTGGGGTTAATTTCCTTAGCATGGTTTTGATGCGCTTGTACTGTCCCAAGGTAAGATCAATGTCAGTCATTACTTAATGGTACAGAGAGATCATCTTCCCCCCATGTTAAAGCGTTCTTTCCCTGCAGAGAGGGGCATCCTGAGACACCGCATCACCAGAGCGAGGCTGATCGCTTCAGGGGTTTGATGAGCGGTGCACTGAGGCCATCCGTACGCCAGGGCCAGCTCCTTCACTGGTCCCAATTACAATCCAGCAGTCACAAGGCATTCTGGGAGGACGCCTAAGACGGTGTGTTCCACTTTCATCAGCTGAGTGCGAGCTGACTGTCACGCTCACGGAAGAGTGGCGTTATGTTTCTTCTGCGTAAGTACGGTCATCTGTAGGCTGCCCACAGCATGCAGGCCACTGACCGCACGCAGCGGCTCAACATGCTATTAAATGACTTCACGTTTTTCTGTTCACTGCCCGAGATTTCTCCTGTAGTGTGCAATGTGAAGACACAGACCTCTCTCACAGTGTGTAATGTACAGACCGCAATGTACAGGGTCTGATTCCACCTGCATTGTATAATGTACAGATTGCTCTTATAGCAGGCTATATAATGTACAGAGACTGATTCCACCTGCATTGTGTAATGTACAGATTGCTCTTATAGTAGCCTAGATAACGTACAGGGTCTGATTTCACCTGCATTGTGTAATGTACAGATTGCTCTTATAGTAGCCTAGATAATGTACAGAGACTGATTTCACGTGCTTTGTGTAATGTACAGATTGCTCTTATAGTAGCCTATATAATGTACAGAGACTGATTTAACCTGCATTGTGTAATGTACAGATTGCTCTTATAGTAGGCTATATAATGTACAGAGACTGATTTCACCTGCATTGTGTAATGTACAGATTGCTCTTATAGTAGCCTAGATAATTTACAGAGACTGATTTCTCCTGTAGTGTGTAATGTACAGATTGCTCTTATAGTAGCCTAGATAACGTACAGGGTCTGATTTCACCTGCTTTGTGTAATGTACAGATTGCTCTTATAGTAGGCTATATTATGTACAGAGACTGATTTCACCTGCATTGTGTAATGTACAGATTGCTCTTATAGTAGCCTAGATAATGTACAGAGACTGATTTCTCCTGTAGTGTGTAATGTACAGATTGCTCTTATAGTAGCCTAGATAATGTACAGAGACTGATTTCACCTGCATTGTGTAATGTACAGATTGCTCTTATAGTAGCCTAGATAATGTACAGAGACTGATTTCACCTGCATTGTGTAATGTACAGATTGCTCTTATAGTAGCCTAGATAATGTACAGAGACTGATTTCACCTGCATTGTGTAATGTACAGATTGCTCTTATAGTAGGCTATATAATGTACAGAGACTGATTTCACCTGCATTGTGTAATGTACAGATTGCTCTTATAGTAGCCTAGATAATGTTCAGAGACTGATTCCACCTGCAGTGTGTAATGTACAGATTGCTCTTATAGTAGCCTAGATAATGTACAGAGACTGATTTCACCTGCATTGTGTAATGTACAGATTGCTCTTATAGTAGGCTAGATAATGTACAGAGACTGATTTCACCTGCTTTGTGTAATGTACAGATTGCTCTTATAGTAGGCTATATAATGTACAGAGACTGATTTCACCTGCATTGTGTAATGTACAGATTGCTCTTATAGTAGCCTAGATAATGTACAGAGACTGATTTCACCTGCTTTGTGTAATGTACAGATTGCTCTTATAGTAGGCTATATTATGTACAGAGACTGATTTCACCTGCACTGTGTAATGTACAGATTGCTCTTATAGTAGGCTATGTAATGTGCAGACACAGATTTCTCTTACAGCGTGTAATGCACAGAATCAGATTTCACCTGCAGTGTGTGATGCAGACGAAACCCTTGAGTGACAGCGAATAGAAGACGACGCCTCACGCAGCGCTCTCCCAGCATGCACCTCTGCCGCAGAATGCCTGCTATGTCCCAGACATGACAAAGCCTGCTCTGAGCCTCAAGGTCCCTCCCCACAAAGGGAGGAATGCAGTACTATCTCTCCATCTCTCCTCCCTCCCTCCCTCCCTCCCTCCCTCCATCCTCTTTTCCTCTCAGCACTGGCTCTTCCACGCTTCAGAAATCTGAGAGGAGGCCTACAGGTCCACGCAGCTTTAATCATTAGAGACACGCTTAGCCAGTCGTCAGGCACAGTTCCATTCCGCAATGAGTCGTGAGAGCCGACCTCGCAGAAAGGGCTGCGAACCCGAGGCTAAAGGGAGCCACCGCGGCGGAGACGGGGACAGACAGGAAGTGAGCGGCTCGGCGTATTCGTACGTGCCGCGCTGCCCTGTAGCACGCGGGCACAGGAACTCAGACGCTAGGTCACACACGCCGCACCGTGCCAACCTGAGCGTAATGCCTGCACACTGCACTGTGAGCACGTCCCTCCAGCGTGTGCACGTCATTTTATAGCACGTGTGTTACGGGACAGTGTGACAACACGAGTGCGCTCAGGATTGTGTGCATGGTTTTCTACTGTGTTGCATTGGTTTGTGTATGTGAGCGTGTGCGTGTATGTGCATGCGGGCGTATGTGGGCGCGTGCATGTGTGTGTGTATAAGTGTGCATGTGTGTGTTTGTGTATGCATGTGTGCGTATGTGTGTGTTTGTGTATGCATGTGTGTGTATGTGCGAGTGTGTGTGTTTGTGTATGCGTGTGTTTATGTGCATGTGGGTGTACATGAGCGTGTGCATGCGTGTGTATGCGCATGTGTGTGTGTGCATGCATGTGCATGCGTGTATATGCGTGTGCGTGGATGCGTGTGTGAGCGTGTGCGTGGCAAGCACGCGTGCCGTCAGGCTCCGCCCATCATACCGTGTAAGCGCCGTGCCGATCTGCGAGCGGACCGACTCCCACTGCTCCCTGCTCTGCCAGGACGTCTCCTGCAGCTCCCGCTCCTCCTGCTCCTCCCGCGCCTCCCGCGCCTCCCGCGTCTCCTCGGAGCCGGAGGACCGGCCGCCCAGCCTCAGGGCCAGGGTGTCCTTCCTCTGCACCTTGCTCGCCAGCCCCCCTGCGAACGCGCACGCGGAGACGCACACCCGCGCGTTTAGTAAGGCACAGCCTCCAGGGCTGCCGCCGCTAGCCACAGCTAGCCACAGCTAGCCACAGCACATGCAGCTCACTACAGACTAAAGGCTAAATCACATCAACTCTGTACAGTACCATTACAACCATAACTAACCGATCAAAAAAGTATCAACACACACTACACACTATAAACAACATACACCACAACCAGTTTCCCAGTCATTGACTAAATATGGAACACAGGCATAATCAACTCAGTTTTCAATATATAATAAAGGTTTCACTCTTGAAAAGGGATTTGTGATACTTGACTTCAAAAACCCACTATTTTTTGTCATTGCCATGGCAGCGCATGCTTTCTCCTGATTGGTGGGTCAGGTTTTGCCCACCATGAGGCATTCCATTCACAATTTATTATTTTTTTTTGGGGGGGGGGGGGAGGGGTGGGGGACGCCTGAACACGTACCGAGCGGGACGTCCTCGTCCTCCTCCTCCTCCCCTCCGTTGTCGTCCCTGTAAAGGACGGGCCCGTCGGCGTCTGAGTCGCTGGCCCCTTCCTCCTCGTCCTCCTCGCTGATGGAGGGGCTCGGGGCGCTGGGGATGTAGCTGACGCGCACGTCCCCCGCCAGGCCCAGCCGGCTGCGCGCCTCCAGATCCCGCCGGGCTGCCGCGCGCCGAGTACGCAGCTCTTCCTCCATGTCAAAGTCATCATCCTCCTGCCTGCGGGCAGAGAGAGGGAGGGAGAGGAAAACTATTCATTATCACTATCATTAGTACTGTTCTTATTATTCACATTTAACCAATGATTATTACTCTTATTACCTATGATTATTACTCTTATTACCCATGATTATTACTCTTATTACCCATGATTATTACTCTTATTACCCATGATTATTACTCTTATTACCTATGATTATTACTCTTATTACCTATGATTATTACTCTTATTACCCAAGTTTAACCTATGATTATTACTCTTATTACCCATGATTATTACTCTTATTACCCATGACTATTACTCTTATTACCTATGAGTATTACTCTTATTACCTATAATCATTACTCTTATTACCCATGATTATTACTCTTATTACCCATGTGTAACCAATTATTATTACTCTTTTTACCCAAGTTTAACCTATGATTATCACTCTTATTACCCATGATTATTACTCTTATTACCTATGATTATTACTCTTATTACCCATGATTATTACTCTTATTACCCATGATTATTACTCTTATTACCCATGATTATTACTCTTATTACCTATGATTATTACTCTTATTACCCATGATTATTACTCTTATTACCTATGATTATTACTCTTATTACCTATGATTATTACTCTTATTACCTATGATCATTACTCTTATTACCTATGATTATTACTCTTATTACCCATGATTATTACTCTTATTACCTATGATTATTACTCTTATTACCTATGATTATTACTCTTATTACCTATGATCATTACTCTTATTACCCATGATTATTACTCTTATTACCCATGATTATTATTCTTATTACCTATGATTATTAGTCTTATTACACATGATTATTACTCTAATTACCGAGGTAATAAGAGTTATAATCCCTTATAATTTTTTACTTTACATATCTAAAGCTTCCGTATGTGTTATGTTGTCTTATGTCTGCATTGTTAATCACTTAGGCAATACTGTTATTGTTGGCAGTTAGATTAATTGTTTATGCATAATGGACATCTGTGAAATGGACAAGTGGACAAGTGTGAAAGAAAAAAATCTTATTCGCTAACAGTAATACATCTCTGACTGTTTTGCGATTATGTAGGATCTATTATTAAGTGCTACATTGTACAATGTCTATTATGTATGTGTGTATTATGTAACATGGCCAAAGTGCAAAGGGTGTGTGTGTGTGTGAGAGAGAATGGCAAGCATGCCTGCCTACTGGGATAAGGTCGTCTAGGCTGTGGGGGGAAAATGGAAACATCCAGTTACTCAACAGGTCGTGGGGGAGTGTTTGACGGAACAGGCCGTTCTCGCCCTAAGCCGAATTTCGTCAGTCAACTGATGTTTGTCTGTTTTGTGATTGCTGGCCTGTTTTTCCCTTACACTTCCTCCCCACTTCTGCCCGGTACTGATGTCTGCCGCAGAGAGTTGACATCACACACGCGACACCAACGAGTCAAAGCTGTCTGAGTCACTGAAGCACCCGCCAAACACGCCCCGACATCACCTCCTTCAAGTGCCACTCGCGTCCCCTCCAGCAGCCATGGTATATATATATATATATATGGCCCTAAGCATGCTGGGATTTCATTTGCTTAGTTAATAAATGAACCACAGCACGGCGGCAGAGCGTGCCTTGTAAAACAAAACAAAACAAAACAAAACAAAACAAAACAAAACAAAACAAAACAAAACAAAACAAAACAAAACAAAACAAAACAAAACAAAACAAAACAAAACAAAACATTCTGTTCTTAAATGACTCTGGTGCAGGTGGCTGTACACCCCCTTCATTGTGCGGGTGGTGTGTTGCACATCTTTTGTTCAACTGCTGTCCACTTTGTACAGCTGAGTAGCGGAACGCGTATCAAAATGAGTATGGTGGGGGTGAAGGTGGCATGAGGAAGGGGAGGGAGGCGAGGAAGGCTCACAGTCTGATGCGCTCGACGGTGACGGGCAGGGAGGCCCTCTCCCCGGGCGTGGTCAGGTAGGTCTGCGGCACGTCGAAGAGCAGAGAGTGGGCGCGCTTGGACCGGTCCGAGGCGGGGGGGTTCCGGCCGGGGTTGGCAAGCGCCCGCTGGATGAGCAGGTGCAGCGGGATGGGGGGCTCCGCGGGGGGCTGGGTGGTGGGGCTGGGCGGGTCCGCGGTGGGCACGGCGACCGGGGCCGCTTGCGGGATGGGGAGGGGGTGGTGGTGGGAGCGGGGGGAGGAGGGCGGGAGGGGGTGGTGGTGGGAGCGGGGGGAGGAGGGCGGGAGGGGGTGGTGGTGGGAGCGGGGGGGGGAGGGCGGGAGGGGGTGGTGGTGGGAGCGGGGGGAGGAGGGCGGGATGGGGAGGGGGTGGTGGTGGGAGCGGGGGGGGGAGGGCGGGATGTGGGAGGGTGGTCGGGCGTCGGGGGCGGGCTCAGGCTCCGGCGGCGGAGGCAGTGATTCGCCGGCCTTCTCCTCGGCCTGCGCGGGGGCGGGGTCGGGGGCGGGGTCCGGGGCGGCCGGAACGACGTGAGACTCCTGGGAGTTCCGCTTGGTGACGGGGGTGGTCCTCTTGGGGGGCATGGGCGGGGAGCGCTTGACGGGCGCGGCCTGCGACAGCTCCGCTGCGTACGAAACAGATAAAGAGTCACACACCACCCCTCTCGTCCTCACACACAAAAACAGCACAAACACACACCTTCCTGAAGTGGGCGCGCCAAAGTGCACACACACACACACACACACACACACACACGCGCACACACACACACACACACACACACACACACACGTGAGCGCTGAGATGAACACACACTGCAGGCTTGGTAATGGGGTTTAGGTGTGTTCACTGCAGGCTAAAGAATAAAGACATAAGCTGCACTCAGTGTCACTGCAAGCTGAGGGATAAAAGTCTAAGCTGAACACAGTGTAAATGCAGGCAGCAGCGGTTAATGGGGACAAAAGGCACGGCACCAAGTTATGTTCTCCAATGGAGATCGTCACCATCCACCTTGTTTCAGTGTACAATAAAGGCCTACTTACTCAAACAGGGATGAGAGAATCTATAACGAGCATCCGTAATGAGCCAAAAAACCTCACAGCAACACACACTCCAGAGCGCCACGTCTGAGATCACTGAACACACACTCCAGAGCGCCACGGCTGAGATCACTGAACACACACTCCAGAGTGCCATGGCTGAGATCACTGAACACACACTCCAGAGTGCCACGTCTGAGATCACTGAACACACACTCCAGAGCGCCACGTCTGAGATCACTGAACACACACTCCAGAGTGCCATGGCTGAGATCACTGAACACACACTCCAGAGTGCCACAGCTGAGATTACTGAACACACACTCCAGAGTGCCATGGCTGAGATCACTGAACACACACTCCAGAGTGCCACGGCTGAGATCACTGAACACACACTCCAGAGTGCCATGGCTGAGATCACTGAACACACACTCCAGAGCGCCACGTCTGAGATCACTGAACACACACTCCAGAGCACCACAGCTGAGATCACTGAACACACACTCCAGAGTGCCATGGCTGAGATCACTGAACACACACTCCAGAGCGCCACGTCTGAGATCACTGAACACACACTCCAGAGCACCACAGCTGAGATCACTGAACACACACTCCAGAGTGCCACGTCTGAGATCACTGAACACACACTCCAGAGTGCCACAGCAGTCAGTGATCACTGAACACACACTCCAGAGCACCATAGCTGAGATCACTGAACACACACAATCCAGAGCGCCACAGCAGTCAGTGATCTGAACACACACTCACAGCCCCACAGGACTGAACGTGCTGGGTTCCGGTGGGCAGGCCATGCAGCCGCTCCAGCCCGCGTCTCTGTGAGAGTGCCGTTATGGTAAATGCTCTCCCGGGTCTCAACACGCGTGCAGCAGCGACACCATTCCGCGGAGTCCGAGGCTTCCGCCGTCACCGTGGCAACAGGGACCACTCTGCCCGTACCTGAGCGGGGGCCCCGGGGGCGCAGGGAGGCGGGCGGGGATGAGCGGCCGTCGAGCCCGCCCCGGTGCCGCGGGAGGCGGGCGCTCGCGGCCCCGCGCGGGGCGGAAGCTGCCGGAAGCGAGCGGGAGACGGAGGCTTTCAGAGCCCTGGCACCGGCGGTGTGACCGTGAGAGCCGGCTAGCGACGGGACAGACCCGGCTGGACCGCGCCAAGAGTGGGTGTGCAGGAAGGGGGGGGGGTGGGCTAATTTGGAATCGTCCCCTTGGGAAAGGACTGGCAGCTGCCCCCTGTATTCAGCACGGCTGGTCTGTGCCAGGTCTCTTAGGGGAAGAGCACTCCTGCGGAGGCCAAGAGCGCATTCCTGCATCCCGACTGGCCCAGGGAACACTCCGCCACTGTGCGAACGGCTCATTAAATATGCGAGGCCTCCGGGAGGATGTCTGCGCTTAACAAGAGCGCTACGTAACCAGGCTGGCTGTTACCCAGCGCTGGGCTGTATTTGTACAGAAGGAAGGGGGGCTGGGGGGGGGGGCTGGGCTGGAGATAAATACCCAGGCTTAAGCCCAACGGGACCCTAGAAACACTGCTGGAGGACACACAGAAGGCACAGAGAGGCTAACGGACATACCACTGCAGGCCCAGTGAGACCCCGGACTGAGAGGTCTGGGTTGAGGACCATGACAGAAGCAGCAGTAGCAGCAGTAGGGTCGGATCCCCGCCTGCATCACTCTGGGGGGGGGCTGTGGAGGAACACTATGAGGGGAGGAGCGCAATGCTGCTTTCAGCTAATGAAGACCGGAGAACATGCCTGATCCTGTCCTGGCTGAGTGTGTGTGTGTGTGTGTGTGTGTGTGTGTGTGAACGTGTAAGAGTGTGTGTGTGTGAGTGTGTGTGTGTGTGTGTGTGAATGTGTGTGAACGTGTAAGACTGTGTGTGTGTGTGTGTGTGAACGTGTATGAGCATAATAATGAATGTGTGTGAACACGTATAAGTGTGTGTGTGTGTGAGAATGTGTGAATGTCCGTGAACGTGTAGGAGTGTGTGTGTGTGTGTAAATGTGTGTGAACGTGCATGAGTGCGCGTGTGTGTTTGTCTGTGTATGAATGTGTGTGAACGTGTGTGTGTCTGAGTGTGTTTGTGTGTGTGTGTGTGTGTGTGTGTGTGTGTGTGTGTGTGCGTGCGTGTGTTCTTACGTGTGTGTCTGCGAGTCGGTCTGTGTGTATGTCTGTGTATAAGGGTAAGGATCGCTGTTTGCCCTGCAGTCGGGGCTAATGAGAGCAGCCGAGCATGCTGGGACACACCAACCTCCCACACTGGATCAACAGCAGCGACATTCCCCCACGGACAAAAATAACCCCCGACAAGCCCATTCTTCACTGTGAGGAGCCCACAGCAAACCTGCACACAGCCAAACAGCCCCTCCCACAGATACACACCTCAAAACCTAAAACAGCCCCTCCCACAGATACACAACTCAAAACCTAAAACAGCCCCGTCCACAGATACACAACTCAAAACCTAAAACAGCCCCTCCCACAGATACACAACTCAAAACCTAACACAGCCCCTTCCACAGATACACAACTCAAAACCTAAAACATCCCCCCCACAGATACACACCTCAAAACCTAAAACAGCCCCTTCCACAGATACACAACCTAAAACAGAATAAGATCACCTTGGATACCCAACTCAAAACAGGAATTGCTGGGCTTTAATATAAATGATCATCTGCAATATATATGCGCTGTTTAAACTGATTAACTCTGAACGGGCCTAACAAGGTTATCATCAGTATAGGGTGAAACACTGCGAAGACTGAACATTTAGCCAGACACAATGAAAATAAATGCCAATCCAGTCAACATCCCCACCCTTGGGGATCCAGTGCGCTTCTCTAAGAACTCAAGAAAAAAAAAGACCACCTGGAGCCATCACGCATGAGTCTGTCTTTGGCAGAATCCTCATTGCACCTGTACTGACCAATCAGGCTAAGCCTCAGCCAAGTCAGCCGCAAGCCGATTGGCCCAGTGGCTCAATGACAAGAGCACTAGGTAACTATGACATCAAAGCACTTACCCAGCAGGGCAGGACTGCTGAAGCGGTTGGTAGGCTTGGGTGGAGGCACTGGCGGCTGCTTGGCTGGCGGGGGGGCGGGGACGCTAGCGGAGGTGGAGGGGGCGGAGGTGCCAGGGAGGGGCTGAGGGGCGGGCGCGCTGGCGGGAGGTTCGGGGTTCGCGATCGCGGAGGAGGTCGCCGATGAAGACGAGCAGGAGGACGAGGAGGAGCTGCTGCCAGCGGGAACCTTGGGAGGCTCGGGGAGGGAGCCCTGCCGTATCGGGGGCAGGAGGGGCAGTTTGGGGAGGGAGCCCTCCCTCGGCGGGGGGTCGGGGGGGTTCTGCGACCGCGGGGGGAGACGACAACCTGTGGAGCCTGCAGGAGAGAGAGGAGGGCCAGGTCAGCACAGACAGACGGGCAGACAGACACTGATAGGCAGACAGGCAGACAGACAGACAGGCAGACAGACACAGATAGGCAGACAGGCACAGATAGGCTGACAGGCAGACAGACAGACAGGCAGACAGGCAGAGAGACACAGATAGGCAGACAGACAGGCAGACAGACACAGACAGGCAGACAGGCAGGCAGACAAACAGACACAGATAGACAGACAGGCAGACAGACACATACACACACACACACAGACAGGCAGACACACACAGACAGACAGGCAGGCAAACAAAGACAGACAGACAGGCAGACACAGACAGATGGACACACACACAGACAGACAGACAGGCAGGCAGGCAGGAAGGCATACAGGCAGACAGACAGACAGACACACAGGCAGACACAGACAGGCAGGCAGACAAAGACAGACAGACAAACAGACACACACACACACACACACACACACACACACAGACAGACAGACAGGCAGACACAGACAGATGGACACACAAACAGACAGACAGGCAGGCAGGCAGGCATACAGGCAGACAGACAGACAGACACACAGGCAGACACAGACAGGCAGGCAGACAAAGACAGACAGACAAACAGACACACACACACACACACACACACACACACAGGCAGACACAGACAGATGGACACACAAACAGACAGACAGGCAGGCAGGCAGGCATACAGGCAGACAGACAGACAGACACACAGGCAGACACAGACAGGCAGGCAGACAAAGACAGACAGACAAACAGACACACACACACACACACACACACACACACAGACAGACAGACAGGCAGACACAGACAGATGGACACACAAACAGACAGACAGGCAGGCAGGCAGGCATACAGGCAGACAGACAGACAGACACACAGGCAGACACAGACAGGCAGGCAGACAAAGACAGACAGACAAACAGACACACACACACACACACACACACACACACAGACAGACAGACAGACACAGACAGATGGACACACAAACAGACAGACAGGCAGGCAGGCAGGCATACAGGCAGACAGACAGACAGACACACAGGCAGACACAGACAGGCAGGCAGACAAAGACAGACAGACAAACAGACACACACACACACACACACACACACACAGACAGACAGACAGACACAGACAGATGGACACACAAACAGACAGACAGGCAGGCAGGCAGGCATACAGGCAGACAGACAGACAGACACACAGGCAGACACAGACAGGCAGGCAGACAAAGACAGACAGACAAACAGACACACAGACAGACCCATCCCACACACCTGAGCGTGTCCGCGCTTCGTCCGATGGAAAGCAGCGCGGGAGGGTCGACCTCTGCTCAATCTCCGAGAGGGGGCGTGTCCTCCAGGCCTCCTCCAGGACAGTCTTCTGCCTCAGGTCCATTTCTGAGAGAGGCCTCCATCCGTGGCCAGGCTTCCTGTCCAGCTCTGCCGGAGCCTGGCTCTGCACCCCCTCTCTCCTGTCCTTCCCCTCCCTGCTCTCCCTCTCCCTGTCTTTCTCTCTCTCCCTCTCGCCATCTCTCTCCCGCTCTCGCTCCCTCCCTTCCCGGCTCTCCCTTTCTCGATTTCTCTCCTGCTCTCTGTCGTCTCTGTTTTCTTTCTCACGGTCTCTCTCCTCTCTCTTATCCTTCTCTCTGTCCCTCCCCCTCTCTCTGTCTCTCACCTCTCTCTCTCTGTCCCTGTCCCTCCATTCCCTGTCCCGTTCCGGGTCTCTTTCTCTCTCCCTTACTTCTCTGCTATCCCTTTCTCTGTCCCTCTCTCTGTCTCTCTCCTTCTCTCCATCTCTCCCCTCCCTATTATCCCTCTCTCTGTCCTTCCCCCTCTCTCGGTCTCTCACCTCTCTCTCTCTGTCCCTATCCCTCTCTCTGTCTCTCTCCTTCTCCCTGTCTCTGACTCTCTCCCTCTCCTTCTCTCTATCCCTCTCTCTTTCCCTCTCCTTCTCCCTGTCTCTCTCCCTCTCCTTCTCTAGGTCTCTCTCCCTCGCACGATCTTTCTCCTTCTCCCTCTCTCTTTCTCGGTCTCTCTCCTTCTCTCTTTCTCGATCTCGCTCCCTCTCTCTTTCTGTCGCTCTCTCCCTCTCTTTTTCCCTCTCTTTCTCCCTGTCTCTCTCCCTCTCTTTCTCCCTCTCTTTTTCCCTGTCTCTCTCCCTCTCTTTCTCCCTGTCTCTCTCCCTGTCTCGGTCCCTCTCCTCTCTGTTCTCCCTGTCCTCCGTGTCCTCCCTGGCGCTTTTCCGGTCTCTCTCCTCTCCCCTCTCCCTCGCCTCCTTCACCTCCTCCAAGCTGGAGCCCCGGCGCCCGGCCCCCTCTCGGCGGTCTGCGTCCGACGGGATGCGGGTCCTGCGGTCCTCGCCCTGGGGCAGCCAGATGGGCCCCACCCTGCTGTCGGAGTCGGCCCGGAGCCGACCGTTCCTCAGGTGGGGGGCGCGAGGCTGGTCGCCCTCTGTAAGGCACACACGGACGGGACAGACACAGGCACGGGTCGGGCTCTTAGTCTACCTGCGGATTGATTTTGCAGGTCAAGGCAATCTCTCGCACACCCAAAAGGCTGACTGCACCCTTGTGGCTTTCACAACTGACACGTGATCACGTGACATTCTAGCAACATCTCGATGACCATTGAGATCGCAGTTTTCAAAGAACGGCAAAGCCAAATTCAAGTTACATGCTGGGGACGGATGCCAACTTTTCTTTATATTTTGGGAGAACTTTTGGGCGCTTAACTTCTGCCAGTTAACATCTGTGGCAGTGGACATTTGGGGGTTGACATCTGCTCTTGCCATCTGGGGAACTCGAACCTTGCATCTGGGCCTGGCGCTTTCTTGGTGTTTGGGGCTGATGTTTCGGTCCTACAGCTCATTCGCCATTATCATCCCCGCCTTTTTGGAATATTTTGCTGTTTTTTGGTTTTAGAATCTTGATCTTGGTTTTATTGGGACTTACTATGGGACAAATAAGTTGTAGTTTCGTCTTTAGACTAGATGCTGAATAATTTGTTGTGATTTAATAAATTTCTTAATTTTAATCTGGTTGCGAATTGTACATTTCGATAAAGGTTGATCCAACAGGTTGCTCTGCCTATCATCAAACTTGGTGATTTAATTGATAATTGATATCTTTAATAATAATGACCAAATTACACCAAATGAATATATTGTATATGTTGGATAAGTGAGAAGTTTTAACTGTTGATGCACTTGTGTTCGGTATTCAGAGAGTCGAATGTTAAAGGAGGGTGTTAGCCATTAAAAGCCGCTGGATTCAGAACATAAACTCACTTCACTCGATCCACACTGTCCCGACAACATCCAAGCACAGGAGAAGTGCTGTTAGGTAAATATTCGGAAAAATAAAAGGGGTGCTTGTGGACCCCGGACCCTTCGGACACGAATGGCTTTTCATACCAAGGCTGCATTCAGAGCCTTGCCCTCTGCAGACCTCTGAGAAGTGAGTACTGTACCACCAGAGACACTATGGCAGGCCATCCCCAGACCTGATTTACATCATTTTTCATTCTTAAAATTCTCAATTTTTTTTAACTTAAATGTTTAAATTTACATGATTAAGACATTTGAAATAAGGCCAAATTATGCATGTCTGAAGAAAATGTTTGTTGAGTTTGGTTATAACTCAGTTCAGGAAGGCAGCTCAGACCTGTATGGGTGAATTTCGGGATTACAGTGTAACTTTAGAAATGGGACACCTCCGGCCTGGAGATTACTGCAGGTAACAGCAGGGTATTGTGTACACAGCATGCAGTACTGAGATCGCGATGAATGCCTGCTTTCCCCGCATTCTTTCCTAGAAATGTTCACTGCTTACAGGCGACATTTTTTAAAGGGACTACGAAGACAAGACTACACAATGTTCAGAAACTCCTCTATATTTTTTACTATGAAGCGGAAACTTGGAAAATTATTATTCTATAAATGGCAACATATATGAACTTGTTTGATTAAAAGTATACTAAAATAATGTTAAATTAACTTTATAATAAAAATAATAAAAAATTAACTTTTTAAAAAGTTCTTCAGGGAATATTATAACCTAACTGAAGACATTTTTTCCTTCCAAATGCGAATACATCAACATTGCATTGACTTTTTGGTGCTTATTAACGTGACCTAATGCTAACAGGATAATATGACTTCCTGTTTGTCCTCAAAATGACTTCCTGTTTGCTATTTTCTCCCCAGTGACCTACCATTTTCTGGGACCTCCTTCAGCAGTCCTTTGTCAATCAGCTCCTGCCTGGGCTTTCTCACTGATATCCTTCTCTCCAGAGCTGAAAGAAACCAAATGTAAAAAGGAAGTTCAGTGCATTACTTGCTTTCTTTCCGGACACCTTGCTTTCCGATTTTTGATTGGGTACAACGGTAGTGCCTCAACAAGGAGCTGTACCTGTAACTTCTGGTCTATAGTCCTAGTTTTTACAGACAGGAAAAACCTTTTAATTTCAAGTGAGAGGCTATAATATTCAACTCTGGAAGCTACAAAATCCAACAAGTAAAATCAGTGGCATTAACTCATACATCTCAAACTCATTTTTGAAAGGAGCTTAACATTGTGCGTATTGAGGCAGCACAGCAGTTCAGGCACCTTCTGACGTTTCCTGGAACTTCTCGCTGGTCTTCTTCTTCTTCCACTTCCAGGGCTTGAAGAGATTGCCGAAGAGCTTGCCCTTGCGCTTGTTAGGGGGGGTGCTTCGCTCCGAACTGCCCCCCACACTCCCCGTCCTGCTGCGTGGTTCGTCCACTTCATCATCTGGAGGTAGGAAGCAGGGGGGCATAGAGAAGGGGGGGAGGGCAGAGGGAATTGCTTGATCAACCAATCAAAATTCTACAGTGTCATTAACAATCAGCCACACACACAGTGCTTCAGAGAGGACTTTTTCCTGAGCAAACAAAACCAAGAATGAGAGGGTGAAAAACAATGAGCAACTTTATCATTTCAAATAAAAGGGTAGACGTGTCTTGAGTGTAAGTAATGTGGAGCCCAGAAATGCCATCACGCTCAAAAGCAATAAACTAAAGACAAGTCTGGCAGTACATAAACTGTCAGTCTCGCACAATACATTTCAAAGAAAAAGTGGTTTATCTGAGGCAGTATGTTCCGTCTTTGCAGTGAAGGGTCTACTAATCACCTTATTTGTATGAAGTTGTTGCCTGAGGGACTTTTATCATATTTATCATTTTCCCATACACGACACTGGACCACCATGACAAACAAACGGACACAGACGTCTACAGCAGGCAGTGCACGAAGAACCAGAGATGTTAACCTTCATTTGGAATTGCCTTCCACTATTTTTGACGTGCATCTACACGAATGAACGAAGGAATGATACAAGAAATTAATCAATGAAAGGGGACTATAGTACAAACACAGGAAATTATTCCTTCTTTAAAATGACTCAAAGTGTTGAGATTGACTGTTATTCTCCAAGACTACCTGGACATTTCTGGCACGTGTAAGATAGGGTTTTTGACTGAAACTACAATATTACTGGAGTTGTTCACCATCCAGTCTGAAAGCCACCAGCTGCTGTTTAACCCAATGCTCACAAAAGCAATCTACACTGAGACAGAATAATATACTTCCCCTAGTGACTCTGAGCCTAGCTCACACAAAGCCACTTCAGGCTCCTCTGAGGGAGGGCCTTGTCCTCACCACACCACACGCCCTCTCATGAATCACTGAAAAAAACATAAGCGCCTACTCACCCTTACACAATTTCAATATCCTTGAAAATACACTGAAATAGCTATGAGCAATATATATACTGCTAAAGATATTGCAATATATTACACTGCTATTAAATATATTTTACAGAAAGTCCACATATTTACAATGTATTTCAGTATATTTCCATGTAATCACAATTCAATTCAGATCACTAAGGAAATATATTGAAATTCACATTTTTAATTGAGGTGTTTTAGAGAGCAGGGCTGTTCTTAGTCATTCAGGCATTAATCCTGCTGAAGACCATCAGGCACTCCATTGGCCAACATGCGCAAACAATGAAGCCACTGAAACTGTCATTGTACAAAACACAAATCCCGAAACAAAACGCGAGACGGCAGATACTGACACTGTGACTCATCACTGAATGGAATGGCATCACCAGCAGCTGTTTGGAGGTGGGTGATGAGTCATGTTGAGTGAAGCAGGAGTACCCGGACAATGCCAATAGCCCACAGGCCACCATACGATTTCTATTCACTGGGGGGCATTACATTACAGGATATATTTGCTTAATCTTTACTCAGTACTTAAATATCCTATTTTTATATCCACTTTCAGTAAGGAACAATGTCTGGGAGGATCAAAGGGTAAGAACATATCCCAATTTCTGTGGTATTTTAAGTCTTGGGTATAGCTCAGCTGGGAAGTAAACTCACAACCTGTCAGCAAACACCATCAACTGTGTTGAAACTGCATACACTTTGCAGAGCCAAAATCAGGTGTGCCTTATTAGAGTTGAAATGAAAACACAGGATGGTAGATCTCCAGGAACTGGTTTGGGCAACCCTGTCAGAAGACATTCCATTTAGCCACTGTCAAAACACCAAAGCCTCATATTACATGCTCCCAGGGTCAGGGATACAGCGGGGGAGGGGTGTAAGAGGTGAGCTCCAGCACTGTAAGGGAGGCAGCGCCATCCCTTGGCTGGGAGGAGAAAGGGCAGAGAGACCACTGGACTAGATCTGGAATTCTTATTCCCCCAGACACACTACACAATAATAACCTTTAACACAGCAGAAATACACCTCTGCACTGCACTGAAGACTAATAGTACTACTACTAATCCCTGAAACTCTGCTAAATAATAATCTGTAGACTTTTTTGTTGATTCTCTGCTTCATGCACTCCAAATGTGATCTAATGTGTGTGTATGTATCATGCCTGTATAATGGTAAGAGGGAGTGCTTTCAGAAGCAGTAGCTGGATCAATCAGTCATAACTTCATTCATTGGATGGTGCGTGGAACTTTCTGAATGGTACTCTGGTGGGTGATGGGCAGACATTTCTAAAAAAAACCCTGCCACATGTCCTTTTCATCAACAATGAGGTCACGGGTATTACAGAGAACACGAGAGAGAGAGGGAGGGAGAGAGAGAGAGAGAGAGCTCAGGAGATTCAGTTTTTATTTCTGCTCATGATGACAAGAAGGGAGGGAGGGAGTGAACGAGTGAGAAAAAGAAAGGAAAGAACTGGTTTGGAGGCAAGATGGGGCAAGTAGCATACGGTGAATAAATCCCAGGAAAATGGGCGCGCCAATATCCCTCCAGCAGGAAATGGCGGATACATCTGCTCCAGGAACAGGCTTTCTGGAGGGACCAGTTTCACTTTACTAGTTCTGAAAAGCAGTGGGACTGGCGTGACAGAGTCCATTTCATAATGCCCAGAACTACGAATGTGAAACATTACTGCCATTGCCACAAGACAGATAGCTAACATTATACAACGGTTCATTCCGGTTAAGTAATTTTTAGTTGATCAAGAGACAATCCGCGAGTGCTCATCGGGATGGAAAGTACGCCGTCCGCCAAGTTACGGCTTGGTGGGGCGGCATGCCCCATACCTACAGCATACAGCACCGAGAGTTCGACTTTTCAGGGTTTCATAAATAAATAACCACAATGACCACTCTCAGCTCTTAAGATCATTAACATCTGTACCTTCTGAACTCGTGTAAGCAATCAAAGAATCTTTCTCCTGCCAATTTTGTCATCACAAATGCTTCAGTCATTGGACATTTACATGTAGCTACATCTTCTGCCATTCTGTCGATAACAATCTGACCAAAATGACCGGATAACTGCAGGATACAGGCAAAATGGACATAAAGAAGTAGACATGTGATGCCATTTCAGCCAATAGAACATGTTTTTAAAAACAGAGCGGTCGCCATCTTTGTCTTGTGTGTAAGCTAGCTTGCTTGCTTGCTAACTAATACTGTAATTACCAAGAAATTTAAACTATTGGTTTTACCGCTGTATAATCTTTGTGAGGAAACTCCTATTTCTGAAATGCATTCTCTTCATTATTTCACATGCACATAATAGTTTTTCATTACTAAGGATGGGTATCCTTACTACACTTTAGACAATTTTGCTTTTGATATTTTGACTGAGTTTAACATCAGCTAGCTTGCCAATGGTATCTGCTGTCGACAAAGCAAGTATAACGTTAGTGAACTGAAGCACTGTAATCTGTGTTGCAATTTGGTCCAGGAGGTACCAGTAGTATGATTTTTTTATTAATGGAATCCTGAAGGAGCCATATCTGTTAGAGGAACAGAATAAATGACAAACTAATAATGCTGTCTCAATCATTACCTGACAAATAGTTAATAGGCTATTAGAATGGTTGTAAAAAGCATTATCGCACTCGAGGTTGTGCTGTTATACTGTATATCAGCACGGCTGTGATTGCCTTTGGCAGTAGGCCAGCGGCCTCGTGCCTACGACCGTACAACATACAGTACAACAGACAGCACTCCCTTATAAGTGAACTCAAGCCCTGGACTGCCCAGAGCTACTGACCAGCATGCGTACCACATACTCCCCAATGAGCCTTCACCACCATTTCTGAATATTTTCGGAATATATCATCAAAACGTTCTTTTCTTCCGATTTATACCTGAATCTATGCACACCACAAGCAGTGCAGCATCAAGACATGCCCCGCCTTTCACGTTTGTCACCAGTTTCGCAACATCCTGACAGCCAGTTTAGATCAGGCCTCAGTGTCTTTCACAATCTTTGGCCATTACACGTTTACGATTTAACAGTGCGATTTCACATCCGACCGCAGTCTCAGAGCAACGGCTTTCTATTCTATTTAGTGCTTTCTGAAAGATGCAGGTCAGTTTCTGTAGTTTTCCACAGCCTAAAAAAAAAACTGGCTGTGGGTACTTTAGTTTGGGACAAGAAAAACAAGGAACTCAGAAGCTCTCATATTCAGCCAGAGACTGACTCAGGTGGAAACCGCACATTAGCCAAGACGACTCGACTCTCCATCCAGAAACGCAGCTCAAGAAAGCAAAGCATCAGACAGCGGACGTAAATGTGAAAAACCACGTTTCCCATGTGGAAAAGCACAAAGGAACGCGCGACATTTTAGAGCGTTCATATCATAGGTCCAAGTTCCAAGTTTCAAGTATTTGTTGTCACAGTTCACAGAAGCATAAAAGCGAGTGAAATTCTTGAGTGAAGCACTGCTCAGGAATACATTAGCAGCAAAATAAAATGAACTGCAAGAAAAAACATCAGGATTAAACATTAACATGATGCAGTACTTGAAATCAACAGTGTCCCTGTCAATTGATGCTGGTAATTGGTACATAAAAGTTCAAGAATCAGAATTAATCTGCAGTATATTAATTTATGTAGCTCCCTTCAAGAGGTGCTTTAACAAACAAAACATCAAAGATAAAACATGAAAATTTCTATGCATGGAATGTTCAGTGCCTGCAGGTTTTTAAAGTGCAAGGATGTAGACTGCAAATATGAAAAATAAAAACAAAAAGTATAAAAAATTAAGGCGTGTCATTGCAGAGGGACAATGTGCAGTTTAGGTGTAGAAGGCCCAGGGTGTTTGTAGTATTCAGGCCACAGGCTTGTGTGTTGGACGTCATCTTCAGCAGTACAGCTAATTACACACATCACTGTGGGGCTGCTGTTTGCTGGCCACAGTCTGCACTGGTCACGTTTATACAATCTTGTTCTGATACTAAAATGCGCCAACATTGAAATTACCCAAATACTTAAACAAGACTAGCCACCCCAGCAGCCGCCCCCCCCCCCATGAACGCAATGTTCTAATTAAGAGACAGAGAGCACTGCTTCGGATAGCTGGGGCAAAAACAACGTTACCCAGGGGGCATGGAAAACTGGAGCGCACGTCACGCCCGGGTAGCGCAGACTGCAGGTACATGACCCAACAGGAGTCAATGCTGAGGGCAGAGTAGGCATCATTAGTTCTACTGATGGACAGTGTTCTCTCCGTAAAAGACACACATCGTCCCAACGAGCAATTGGGCGTGTCCCAGGAATCCTGCATTATAGTGAAGAGCACAATTCCACTCAATAAAACACGTTCACAAAACCATGAACACCATAAACGGCACAGACCATTAAAAAAAATACGAGAACTTAAAGAACAGGTAAACTGATTTATTAACATTAGCGGATGTGGAGAGCCAACACTATCTGTATATGTTCAACCAATTACACTATCTGTATTCAGATTGCACTGCAAACTATTAAATTCATCAGTCAAAGTGCAAAGAAATGCTTTAATTCAGTGAAATACATTCAAGAAATACATTCTTTGTTTCGTAATCCCTTTCTCTGCTAATCCAATCTTCAGAATATCCTCCAAATATCACTGTAAACGTCTACAATGCATCCGCCATTTCTTAATAGGGTATTGGGGTTCGGATATAACTGTGCTGTCAAAAGATTACAAAGCAATACATTCACAGTGTGCTTTAGGGTTCATTAGACTATACTCAAGTTTCAGTTGAATCAGAACTTTTAATACGTCAAAGTCACTGTTGCTCAGCTTGATGGATAGAAAAAGAGAGGTGGATAAAGGATTATGGTCAAAAAACAGCTTTCATAACTGATCAATGATTAGTGAATCAGACCAACATGGCTCCCAACATTACGAAATATTAACTGATTTCTGAAAGAGCAGCAAGAGGGTGACTTAATCACACATCCACAAAATCCAGTAGTCAACAACATACTGCTTCCTTAAAGCATAATATATAGTTGATTATTTCTCTATCAGCAAGAGTGATTAGTCAGGCCTGTCATCAATGTCATCGGTAATCACCAGACCAAGCTCTCCTGGCCATCTATATTCAGGCACAGACATTTAACAGACTGGTTACAGACTAAACCTCCATTACAGTATCCCGACTTCACCAACACAGAGCATTTGCAAAGTGCACTGAGGTTCTTCCACGTGGACTTCTACATCTTTGTCTGTCACAGACTGGGGAATTTCACCTGAACCAAACGAGAATATTGCTGCTGCTTTCACTAGTCAGGCACAGAAACACAGTAGAACCGCAACCAAGATGGCAGACAAACTCCAAATCTATTTGCAGTTCAGCCCACCACTGTTCCAGCTCATTAAATATCCTGCGGGTTTCCTGTGTGTGATTAGGAAGGAACAGCAAAGCAGGCAGTCTCTCTGGTGACAAGCAGTGGCTGGTATGAACCCTCTAGAAAATTCTATATCTACGTCAGTCCTGCCCTGGCGATGGCTGGAGTAGGGTCAGTATGGAAGCCACGCGAGAGTGACGAGGCGGCTGTGGAAAATGCCGGTCTAACAGCTGCTCCTGACACTTACTGATAACGCTGGCTGAGGGGGCGGGAGCTTGGGGGCGGAGACAGCCGCTCATTACTATGCGGCAACAACCCTGCGTTGCCACGGGTGGGTGTTAACGCGGGGAGTCGGGTGTCAGAGCGCGGCTGTAGCGCGGAACGGGGCCGAGCCGGGATACCGCCGGTGAGATGGCCGACGCTACGCACAGACGTGCTAACGGCCCGACGCTACGCGCACACGTGCTAACGGCCCGACGCTGCGCGCACACGTGCTAACGGCCCGACGCTGCGCGCAGACGTGCTAACGGCCCGACGCTGCGCGCAGACGTGCTAACGGCCCGACGCTGCGCGCACACGTGCTAACGGCCCGACGCTGCGCGCACACGTGCTAACGGCCCGACGCTGCGCGCACACGTGCTAACGGCCCGACGCTGCGCGCAGACGTGCTAACGGCCCGACGCTGCGCGCAGACGTGCTAACGGCCCGACGCTGCGCGCAGACGTGCTAACGGCCCGACGCTGCGCGCAGACGTGCTAACGGCCCGACGCTGCGCGCAGACGTGCTAACGGCCCGACGCTGCGCGCACACGTGCTAACGGCCCGACGCTGCGCTCACACGTGCTAACGACCCGACGCTGCGCTCACACGTGCTAACGGCCCGACGCTGCGCGCAGACGTGCTAACGGCCCGACGCTGCGCGCAGACGTGCTAACGGCCCGACGCTGCGCGCAGACGTGCTAACGGCCCAACGCTGCGCGCACACGTGCTAACGGCCCGACGCTGCGCTCACACGTGCTAACGACCCGACGCTGCGCTCACACGTGCTAACGGCCCGACGCTGCGCGCAGACGTGCTAACGGCCCGACGCTGCGCGCACGCGTGCTAACGGCCCGACGCTGCGCTCACGCGTGCTAACGGCCAGATGCGTGTGTGCCCGGTGAGCCGTGGCGACCGCATTATATCGCCGTTATCAATAATGCACGCTGACATTTATACAACGGCCCCTGCCCGGAACCCAACTGCCAGCGTCGGTGCGACGACCCACGTGCTGGGGTACACCCTCTCACGCACGTGAAACGCAGTTATATTCATAAAACATTACTCATTATGTGTACAACAACAAACGCAGCTCCGCCTCACTAAAATCAACCTGGGCTTCTGTCTGTCAATTACTGCAGTGCACACACAGTGTTTTAAGCACTTTGATAAAAACACACAGAAAAAGAAAAAGGAAAAGAGGAGCCACACCGTACAGGTAAATAAATGAAAAATATACACAATATTCCAATATTCAAAAACACTATAAATGCTACACACAGTACAGTCGTATCAGACTATTATGTCAGCCCCATAGAGACAGGTATAGTACATCTTGCATCATCGCTTGACCCTTGACCCCACTGTATCACGACCTGACCCCTGACCTGTCACACCCACACAGACCCCATGACCCCACGAGCCCAGAGCCCTACCCACTGCACTAGTGGAGTCACACACAAGGACGTTCTCGCAAAGGTTCACGGACGGTACTGGAATTGTCACGGATCAATCATTAAAAACTTGATAAACACACACATGCACTGCTGTGCACACAAGAACTCGTTTGTAAGCAAGCAAGAGATAGAGCGGAACGTGAGAGTCGACAATCGGAAAAGAGGGAACAGTTGGCAATTGTGCAATCTCCACATTCCACCAACACACGTATGTCTGCACACCTGCCTGTGTCGACCCTTCTTTTCATTCTTTTTCTCACACACACACACATACACACATATACACACACATGCACACACACACACAGACACACACACACGCACACACACACACTCACATGCGCGTACACACACACTTCACACGCTGTAGTGACTTGCGGGGACTCCGCTACAGAACTCACCGGAGTTGGGGACAGGCTCCTGGGCAACAGGATCACTGGCAGTCTGTCCCATACTACAGCTCCTGCCCCACTGGCCTGTCCTCCCCTGCCTGGGCAGGGAGAGTCGGGGGTGGGGGCGGGGGGAGGGGGGGTGCGGCGGTAAAAATGGACCTGCTCTTCTCCCGATAGCCGTCCGCGCTAGCGCTTCAGTAACTGTAGCCCCCGTCTCCTGCGTGCATGCGCCTCTATCCTTCTCCCCAACTCACTCACTCACTCACTCTTTGGTCCCTCCTTCGACTTCTTGTGCTGTGCCCTTTCCTTCCCTCACTCTTTTCCCTCCCTCTCTCCCTTCCTTCTTGCTGTCCCTCTACTTCCCTCCCCTTCTCGCGCTCTCTCTCCCCTCCCTTCATAAATAAGGTAGCATGGCCGCATTCACGGGTGGCTGCTCCTCATGCCTGAGCACGGCTGCCTGGCTGGGGGAGGGGCGGGGTCAGAGCAGCTGAGAGGTATTTTTGCGGGGCGTCATCACACCCCCCCCCCCCCACAATGTCATGCGACGTGCCCCGACAGGCAGGAATCGCCAGGGGAGAAGCGCAAAGTAACACAGGAAACTCGCAGGCGGGGCCAAGCCTCAGAGAAGAGGAAGTGATGTCACGGAGGTGTCCACTGACACGCGTATGCAGCAGGCTTTTGTGCATGCGTTACGTGATATTTGCGCGTTTTATTACACGTGAGCCGACGCACTGGGTAGCACACCCGATACTCTGCGGTTAGGACGAGGCATGCCACGCTGTCTAGTTAATTTTTAACCGCTTCTAAGAATGAAAGGCAAAAAAAAAAATGTTTTAACCACTTCTCAGAACGAAAGAAACACAGACACGGTCACGGTTCTTGGCTATTGGCTGAATAACAATCGCGTCACTGTGATGACGACCGATACAAAACACTGTTAACGGCGAATTAGCAGTGAGGGAGAGGCAGGACGGGAGACACCACGCATAAAGAAAGTCCCCCGCCTGGCCTCCAAGACTTTCCAATCCACGCCCCAGCTAATGCTGAAAATTCACAGTGCTTCATTAACGCCGCAATAACGTCGCCATCTTCCAGCTACAGAGGAACAGAGAACCAGTCATCCACTATGAGGACCGCGATTAGACGCTATGATAAGAGGACGCGGACTCCCAGCTGTGCACACACTACTGCGTGCGCATTGCAGGAATACCTGCGCAGAGAGTGAACAGGAAACGGGAAGAACGAGGTGAAGCTGCATTCTGGCTGATTGCACGTCCACCTTAATACCAGCACTGTTCACACAGACCCAAACCGAGCCTGGGGCACACTGGGTAACTGGAATCCGGTTCTCAGGTGACACCCAAGAGCATCCTGAGACAGCAGCTGCTCTAGCACCCTCTGGAGGTCAGAGCAAGGCATAGCACCACAGCTGAAGACAGCTGGCAAGGGCTGGAATTCCTGGAATGTGTGGCTTTGCAACAGCTTGTTGGCCAGAGAAACATCAATGGAGCTCTTCCTCCCAGGGATTCACAGTTTAACCTTACCCACAACATGAATCCTTCTGGGAGGATGCTGGCTGTGGTCTTATCCGGAATCAGTCAGCAACGACATAATTCAGTCTACCTGAGCTTAAAGCGTCTCGCCAGGTAGACAAGTGCAGCCAATTGTGGCCACTCCTGGTGGAAGACTCAGTGAGCAGCGCTGGAGCAGCAGTTTGACTGATCGGGCGGAATGAGGATGAGTACGAGGAGGGGTACGGATATCTGATCTCTCCCGACGAGACTGAAATCACTGGCAGAAACACAAGCAGTAGGGTCTTGGGGTCAGTGCTAATATGGAGCCAGTCTGTGCACCTGCAGACATGTTGGCATAGAAGGCTCACGTCTGGCAACCCCACAGCACACAGGGCCTCCTTCACATTTCAGTGTTCCTCTTAAAGCAGTAACACAGAAACAATGCTACTGTCTGTGTCATTCTTCATGTATACCTCCATAAACAGGGGCTTTCAGCCTTGTTTGATCCTGGGACCCTCACCCAGGCTCAATGGCATCAAGGGGACCCCCGTCATAAGTTAAAAATGGCTATATTTAAAAAAAAAGGTTCTGTATTTTGAAATATTTTCCCAAATCTATAGAAAGTCATTGCAAATCAAGTCTGGCCAGAGACCACCCAACAGTACCTTCAAGGACCCTCCAAGGGTCAGTGGACCCCCTGTTAAAAACCCAGACTGCATAAGAACACAAAGTGATCACACAGATATTGGCTGAATGCATAACAACAACAACAACATAATAGCAAAAACACAATATGGGAGTTTTTTTTGCCAAACTGACATCCAAGTAGCAGAGCATGACAGTCCAGTGTCGATAACAGAGCAGATGTTTCATATGCATGCAGCGAGCGACTCAAGGTGAAAAATTAGCAGCTGCCAAATATGTAAAGGTACAATTATTCCAAATGCACTATGAAATTCAAACGCTTCACAGGAGATCACGTGATCAGAGAAGAGTGTCACAGATGAGGTTTAAATAATGAATTTCCTGTCAATCTATGTGGGTGCTGCAGACACACAGGTACAGAACTGGGATGAGAGGACACGTCATTTACCTTTAGTCTCCATGACGATGTCAGAACCCCAGGGACTAGCAGGTCCTAGGAAGGATGGAGAGGGAAAGAGACTTGTGATTTTCTTTTACATGCTCACTTTTTTATTTCACAGCTGTAAAAAATAGCAAAACATGGAAAATATGGAAAGACACAAAGAAAAAAATTGATAAACATTAAAACCTGTTTACAAAAGACAATCAAAAACCTACATTGTCCAGATATGAAAATAAAATTTTAAATAAAAAGTTTTTACTAATCAAATCCTAAACTGGGTCAGAAGACTTTTCTCTACTTAAGAAAATTATGTGATAAAATTCATTTTAGGGCAACTAAAGCCTTTAAAACCTCTGAGGTGTACTTTTGAAAGTGCCTTCTATTGACAGACTGGGTGTGTGTACTCCACCACACCCAAGATGGGTTCACAGGCAATGGCGTTCATTTTAGAAGCAATGCAGAGCAACCACTGGTGAGTCACCTAATAACCACGGCAACACAAAGGCACTTCGGCTTGTGATTGGACAAAAGAGGGGAGGGCGTGGGACATAACCAGGAAACGGGAAGGGTGAAGGCAGCCACCTGCGTGGACTTTGGACATGTAGCAACGGTGCAAAGTCCTGAGCCCTGTGGGCACACGCGTGTGTGTGTTTTTGTGCGTGCGTGCGTGTGTGTGTGCATTTGTGTATTTCAGTAAGTCAGCGCAGCTGGGTGCTGGAAAGCTTGAAGAGGATCAAAAACATGGACTCAAGGTAACAGAAAACCTGCTGACTTATGCAGCTTCCCCAGACAAACCCCAAGGCTACAGGGCACAATGTAGTGACTGAGAAAGAGATTGTAACTGACCCCTGGGGCGTCATTAGCCCTGAAACGTTTTCCTCTAAACCCACGCATCTGCCAACAGTTTTAACTCCAAATGCTCAAAGCCCTCCACTGCTTTCTTCTCCTGCCCAGAGAGAGGTGAAAGCAAATCAGCTCCAAAACCCATATACACAGACAACCTTTCCCCTCGTGTTCAGCAAGCATCTCTGGCTAAGATGAATTTTTTAAAATTGAACCTTTTCCAGTGCAAGGAGATGGAGAAAGGCTGTAGTGTGATGTGCTGGATCCCCACTAAACAAGGCTCCACACATGTACTCTTGCTTTACAGAGCGAGTGGTTTTAAAAGAGCTCTCTAGCAGAAACAATGGCCATTTTACCACAGATGTCTTGACAGACAACAGGGACATCATTCATCTGGACTGGTGCACTCACACTCAGTCTACCTCAGTCATTACGTCTGTGTAATCAGGTCACAAGGCAGGGCACACGGCTCCCGTGTCCCACAGAAACCAGAGATGACTCTTCAAGTGTTAGACCCAATGTCATAAAGGTGGCTTCTGAAAGAGTCCCAATCAGCCTGTGAGCGAGAGCGCGGGGCGGAGCACAGCGCCGTGTGGATCGGACTGCCCCCTGGAGCTCAGCCAGGAGCGGGTCACGCCCGCGAGGCTCTGCCCCGCTTCAACCCGCGCAACGAGTCACCTGACCGCAGTAAGAACACAAGCAACACCGAGGCTCCGGGAAACCGGTTGCACAGGTTTTTTGGATGCAGGCTGATTTTTTCGTAGTTTTGCACACCCTCATCAGCGACAAGTATAACGACAAACAAGATGGAGAAGAAAAAAAGAAAAAAAAAAAAGGAAAAACTACAAAGCAGACGACAGAGCCAGGCACCTCTGAGGCGGCTGGAGGGCACCCTTGATCAAGATGCCAAACCTGTGTTAGTTCACCCTGAAACATCCCACCTGTATGAGCAACGCTACCCAACTGTTAAAGCAGTGGTATTCGGTGCAGTGGCGTGCTCTGGGGTCTTGTATAATGCCAGCCCGACTGTGCTTGGAAGCCCTAGCGGGCGGCACACGGTTGGCACAGGTCACCTATGGCCGTGCGGGGGTCTGCAGCCAGCCTGTGACAGCCGGGCATGAGATGCACTCCCACGATGCTACGACCAACTCATCGGGTAGTCTGCAGATTCGAAAGCAGCCCGCTCTCGCGAGGAGAAAAGCCGCGTTTGCCTGCATGCTTTCAGATTGAAGGAGGATGTAGCAGTGATGGATCAGGCCCAGAAATAAGACTAGGCATTACAAATTGGGATGAAAAAAAACAAGGTGATAAAAATTCGGGGGGAAAAACAGGATAAGATGACACACCGGATAAGGGCAAATTCACCAATTTATAGCTACTGAAGAAAAGAATGCCAGCTTCAGACAATAACAGTCAACTATTGCATCCCATAGATCAAAGAGGGTCAAATTTAATGACACCTCTTCCCTGTCTCACAAAGACTGGTTATCAGCCAAACCAGCACATAGAAATATACATGTGGTATAATAATCAACACACATGCGAAAGCACACATAAACATGAGGAGACAGCGTGAACCCTTCATGATTCGAAGCCGTACAGAGCAGCAGACTGAAGGCTGTGGCAAATTAGAGAGGGCAAGAAATTCCTTTGTATTGCTGGACTCTGGGACTCTGGGAAATGGAGTTCAAATGTAGAGCGGCCAACATGTACCAGTATTCAGCACAGGGCACCGTGCTGTGGAGAGCATGTCAGGACCTGCTGAGGAAAGCCAAGAATGCAAGAATGCACAGGGAGGGCACCTTGCCTTACAGTAAGAGGACATCATCCCAAACACTCAAATTGAGGCCATATTCTTATTATCCAAGAATAATCAAAAGCATCCCATCCAAGAAATTCACTAACACACTTTTCACACCACAGGTGCTCTATTGGTACACTCATGGAAACATGTAGCTCCAGAGTTTTCCCCACTACAAATTAGTTTAAAAAAAAATTTAATCCAATTTCTGATTGATGGATAAGTGAGTCTTTGTACTGTTGAACACCGCGTATAGAAATGCTTGACATTCAGAAAATGTAGCCCTTTGTTGTTTGAATTTGCCAAGTCTGCAAATTTCAGGGTTAACCTTGAGAATCCTGTTGTACAGGGGAAAATGGGGGAATAACATTTTAATGCTAACTCAACAGATATGTTTGCAAGCCAGCAGAAAACACTACCTGAAGCATTTCAAACACACGTCATTCAGATTTCCACATTTTCTCAACTTGCAGTTTAGGTTATGTGCTGTGTGCATGTCAAAAACCACATGCACAATATAGAGTAAATCAACTTCCATCAAGAAAACTATGGATTTACTCTCGATGCCAAACACAGGAATGTGGTTGGGAGTCTCTGCCCTTAGGAATAGAAGAAGTGATTTGATCGGCTTGGCTCGGTGCACAATCAAATACCATTGTAGTTTTACTTACTGATACAGTCATTATCCATATTTAACCTCATATGTTCTACTTTTGGAGCTTTGTACTTTCCCAGAGAACTTTGGTACTCATTAAGGGACAACCACAAAGTCTTGGCTTTCAAACCATTAGCCCAGGGGGCTCCCAGTGGTCTTTGAGGGCTACAGGGTCTTTTATTTTAGTTGCTAGGCAACACTTAATTGATGAATTCAACCAGCAGATAATAGATACCTCACATGGTGCATTAGGACTGAATATGATGCTTAGTTTAAGTCATAAACAAAAACCAGCTGACCTTAAGGTTTTTGAGGACCAAGGTTCAGGACCCCAGTCTTATAATTAGTCAGCTCTCTATATTGGCCATTTTAAACGGTAGAAAACATTTAAGGATGATTCAACATACGAAAACGAGGAATAACTACATGCAGCACGCTAGACTGAGTACATTATCTTAAGGCCTATATTAGCGAGAGCTGACAAGTGCGTGTTACAATGAGCTAGCGACTGGCCACTGATTCCACAACGAGGAAACCGTATGTTATAATGGTAGTACAATCGCTCACATATTCCCATCACCCGCATAACGTTACAGTAGTGCTTTAGTTTACAAGTGTAAATAAAACTATAATGTTACAATTAGTTTTTAGCATCTGGCACGCGGAATTATAACGTTTTGCTTTTAATTCAAACCTGCTTTATCCAGGATTACAAGTATGTTGAAACTACAACAACTGTCATAAACATCATAAAGGATTTGGTGGGACAAATTATGGAGGTTTAGCATAAACTGTGCCAGAGACCAGTTTCGGTTGAGGCCGAGCGAAAGTCTACCTGCACAGTGCAATGTGATCGAGATCCGTACACGTTTAAATCTCGAAATGTAAAACCAATTTGAACTACAATGACATTAACTGAATCAGGGGTGCTAACACCGGCATTTAAATTCACTTTTCCCATCACTCCCAAGAACCATACCAATCAAAATGATAAGTGATTACTATCCCGCTTGTAGTTGCATGGTATTGTTCGATAGCTGTACTCACGCCACTCCAAAAGGAAAAGACAATAACCATTCGAAACAATTCTCACCTTCCTCGCTGATTTATAAGTCTTGCTTCCTTTCCTTTGATTGTGGTTTAGGTGATCCAAATCGTTAGGAAACTTTCAGCAGAAACTTTTCTCTCCGGCATATGAGCTGCTAGAAACGTTCTCACTTCATAACTTCCAGGGAGGCGACAAAGTAATTACCTGTAGTTCAGGCGAAGTGCTCACCTTCCAGACGGATACCCTACTTCTGACCTAAAAGACTTCAGGAACCATCAACCTTTGCAAACAAAGCACATGCGCATTAAATTCGGATGATACGTGAGTGACGAGTTTTCGCAGTTGATCAATGTTCCGATTTAATGTGATACATTCCAAATTTTGCCTAAATTATAACTTTCTCCCCTGACAATCCAATAAAAATTTTTAAAGGTATGGAAATTGTGACAAAGTCTGTTTATTTATTTATTTTTTTATTTTTTATTTATGTATTTATTTTTTTATTTTTTACATTTTTTGTACTTTTGAATTTTGATGTTGTTTATGTTCTCTACTTGAGGATTCTATTCAATACTGTATTGAAATATATCCTATACGTATTTAAAATGTAATTCATGAAGTTTAAATAAAGTTGGAAAAAAGATTTAATATGATGCTACAATAAATAAATAAATAAATAAATGAGATCAAGATTTATTTATTTATTTTTTTTTTGGTTTGCTTTATCTGGTGTTATACAAAACAATAAAATAAAGCTGGGAACGTTTGTAACGTTTGTGGGCCTACCGTATTTAATGACAAGGACTGACCACCTCCTCCACAAAATTGGTTGATGAGCCCACAGCTGAATGTCCAGCAATCTCTTGAAGCACTTCTACTTTCAGTGAGGGTGTCACTGGGACCCACACTCATATCTCTTTCATATGTGTTGCCCAGCATATTCTCAGTCCGTGGTAATGGACTGATTATTAAAACAGAGGTCTGAGAACAGTGTAAATATGGGATGAGTATTTTAATGTTTAACTCACAGGAATGACCTTCACCTCAGCAGGAATATCCTATGAAGTAAGGAATCAAATCCAGAGATCAACTTAGCTTGAGACACTGGATATCCGTATAGGTATTCGTGAACTATAATATATATATATATATATATTTCACAATATATTTGTTAGCATTATCTATATTGCAACAAACATTTTAAACCATCATGGGCCAAATTAGATCAATACTTGAAGAAGATATTATCCGATGAAGTCATGGAATTGTTGGTTGGCCATTTTGAAAACCGCTATCACAAGAGTTCTACGTAACATCTGCGGTATTCCGAGGGCTAAAATGTTTGCTTAGTCTTTGTTCTACCTGTGTGAGAAATTGTGTGCTTGTATGAGACATTATTATTAAATTATACGCAGATTTCCTGCACCTGCTGACTCCTCAGGCAAATGAGTGTTTAGACGTGCTCTCATGGAATTCCCATGCAATTCCATAAATTGAACTAAAATATCTTGAGCAGGGGTGTCCAGTCTTATCCAAAAAGGGCAGATGTGGGTGTAGGTTTTTCTTTAAGCCCAGCCCTTCGACACCTAATTAAACTAATGAACTTAACATGGTTTAATTAAGAATCTTTCCAGATACGGTTTGGCATCCCTGCTTTTGAAAACCTAGATATTCATGCAGCTATTTTTAAAAAATGTTTTTGTCCTCTATTTAAAAAAAAAAAAAAAATTGAAAATCTGGCATATTTTTTATATTGTTTACAGCACAATGAGCATTCTAAGCCATATTGTGCCCAAATAGACCAAGATTTGACCAGGTTATGCATCATTCAACTGATTTAATGAAATTGTATGGAATCTGGATTAAATCTGCAATGTCCCAATAGATTAAAATTTGCATTGGTACTTGTTCTACCTGTTTGCAATATTTGTGTTGCTGTGCTGTATAACCACTTGTAATATCACTCAATCTCACAACTGCAGTGCTACCTTGTTTGGCCACAGGGTAGCACTAGAGCACTGCTAACAAGGAGGAAAATCACTAAAATGTTCACAGAGATCACAAATTCAGTAGTTCCAAACAAGATGGTTATGGAGGATTCACAAGAAGGACATGTTTAAATCTCAAATGAAATGCTAATTAAGCTGCTGCATTCTAAAATTCTATTTACAGTAGTCCAATGCATTACAACTGTAGGGACACAATTTTCACTACTGCAGAAATTCCAGTTTGCGTTATGCATCGCATGATATTCATGTCTGTGTGAATGCCACTCATTAACTGTTCACTATTACACACAGAATTCATTTGAAAAGGTGCAAGCAATGTTGTGTGCTTGAATTTATACAGTGCCGGCCATAAAATTTGGGACAAAGACATATTTTCTCTTGCTTTGGCTCTCTACTCCAAAAAGTTTAGATTTGTAATCAAATGATTCTCATTTGGTTAAAGTGCAGAATCTTAGCTTTTATTAAAGGGTATTTTTAAAATAGATTTTGGTTTCACTACAATAGTGTTAATACATAATCCCTCCGTTTTAGGGCACCATTATGTTTGGGCCAAATGGCTTCAGAGGTGTGAGCTGTGACAGCACTTCTCAATGCCTGCATTGCTAGCATCATTGTCTAGAATGAACAGTTTGTCAGGCTCCACCATTGCCAAGACCAGAGTGGGAACCAGGGCAGTGCAGAGGTAGCAAAAGGACTGGCGGCAGGCCAGAGACCACTGAAACCTACCACTCACTTCTCAGCAATGGCATGCAGCAGAGCAGCGGTGGGCCAATTCTTTACTGCCTCTACAATTGCTGAGTCAGAAGCCACCCCCCTACGAGAAGCTAGTCTCTCTCCGAAACAACTGCCACTGAGCTGGGTTATGTATGAGGTTAGCTTTGCTAATACGTTTCAACAGCGCAGATTAGCTAGTTCTGCTTCAAAACACAGGGCCAGCACCAGTATATCATCTGAGCATGCATGCTGTATCTGGCACTCCCTGAAACACTCACTCCATTAGCCGCTCGAAGGTGGCTGGGCCCAAACAGCACCACGTCAAAGTCCCAGAAGTCCTCTCCCCACAGTAAAGGCCATTTTGACTGTCCCAGTTGAATTAAACCTGTGTCAATTAGAGCAGTTACTGGTGTGCCAGCTTCCCCACAGCACACCTAAATGCTATTCTCTTTGCAGCCCAGGCGGCCCACCCTTTTCTTTTCAGGGCACTCCTGCCCACAGGCTGGCTGCTGCTGCCCTTTGTTGTCATCTTCTTCTGAGCCGACCGCACCATGAGCTGTCAGAAGAATGCTGCTTTGCTGGTCGAGCGGGGTTGGCTCTAATGCTGCGTTCTCATCGGTTTCAGGCGAAAACGCGTGGGGATGCGCCGGGCCCTCAAACTGTCCGTTTGACGGGCGGAATACGAACAAGTGATATAGCCCGCCATGGCACACTTCCAGCACCTGATTGGACAGATGCACCGCGGTCCATTTTGCGTGCAGATGCTCTAAGATAGCTGCTACAGTAGGTTCAGTGTCCAGATGAAATATTCACATACAGTAAAATGCTCAGTGTACATTTGAGGCCTATTGAGACCAAATGTATGCTGTACGAGTTGATTTAACCATGAACATTTTACAGTGCATGAACATCCACGTTACAGGTTTTGAAATGAATGAAGTCAGATAAACTTTTTTTCCTCACTGTGACAAAATCCAAACCCCTAGACATATTACCCTCTATGTGCCACTCTGATGAAACAAAGGAGAACCTTTAGCAACAGACTGATTACACTGTGATTTACCAGAGACCCTTTCTGGCTGTGACCATTGGACTCCACATTTCCACTTGCAGCTGCCCGGATAGTTTCGACCAGAGTCAGCCTGGGGCTCCTGAGATTTTACAGAACTGCTACTTGAACTCTGCTGATGTGTGCTTTCCCTCCCAGCACATTTCGATATCTCTACACTCAGATTTGATAGATCTATTTCCACCGCAGGAACTATACCCCGGAACTAGGAACCTTTTGAGGAACTCAGTGCGTTTCCACCGCAGGAACTAGGGTCTAAAATTAGTTCCTGGGGCTTTATTTTACCCCCCAAAAGGTTCCTGCTCGGGGGGTAGTACTTTCCGAAAGTACAGGAACCTTTTGGGTGGAGCGTGCAGCGCTGAACATTTCTGATTGGTCGAGTACTCGCAGCATTTGTGTTGTATTTATTTATTTTACTGCCATTTTTCAATTCCACGAAAAGACCAGGAAGACTGGACTAATTTATGGTGCATGGTTCGCATCTGGAGGGCACACTTCGCTGCTCGGCTAGCAGTAACTTCGAAGGAAAGCAAACGGTGGCTGTACCACTACTAATTTACATTTTCACGCAAGTCCGAGTTTTCGTTCTATTCTTGTCATTTTGCGATTAGCCTATATGGAATTGACGACGAGAAAGTAATCAAACAGCAAATTGTTTACAACGTGTGCATGTTTTCTGCTGTTGTTGCCAGTTATATTGGAAATGTGAATGCATTCTGTCGCTTCGGATGTCAAGACATGAAAGCGAATGTTCGCATAAAAACATAATGAATGTGTTTGAGAGGATATATGAAAATCAATAAATACAAAAGTAACCATATATAGTCATTGTTGGTAACCCGTTGTATATAAGTGGAATAAACCCCTCCGGGCTGTCCCGGTTATTAGAAAATAATGTAGGCTACTTCGGTGGTAGTATGGGGTTACAGAAGAAATCATATGACAGATGGACCGACGACAACGTCGCTTTTTCATACGTCAGTGGGCTAATTTGCCTAATCTTCGCGGTACTTTAGACCCCGGTGGAAATGCAGACAACCATTGGCTGAAGGAACCTTTTAGTTCCTGGTAAAGTAGTTCCTGGGACTGAAAGTTCCGGGTAATTTTGGTGGAAACGCGGCAGACACATGTTCTTAGTTAAGATACAGTAAATATGTAAATATTCTATGGCATGCTAATCCCTATGATTGAACAGTACGTATTTGCTTACTTATTCACTGTGAAACACGTATTGTGCGATGCTTATTTGTTCTCTATGAATGGGATCATAGCCAGTCAACAGCACAGATGTAGATATGCACCCCCATGTTAAATAGTATCACTGCATCTCTTCGCATTACGTATTCATGGTTGGATTCACGTTTTCACTATGCAATACTATTGACTGCCAACTTGTGCGTACAGTGCTAAGACTCAAATGCCATATGGGCTCAATTAAGGGCAACTGCAATGACTTGATGACCTGTGAATTCTTGATGACTTGTAACATTTTATAATACTTTTAAGTGACTTTCTTATGCTTATGCTCTTGTGTAAGTATACTCTTGTAAGGATGTACTGTTCTATGCCATGTTTTCTTGTTTTTGGTGCTCCCTTAAGCTGCTCTAATGCTTCAGTTTCTCCGTCGGTTTAATTAAGCACTATTTTATCTTGATATAGATAAACACCTTCACTGACTCACATATTGGTTTGTGTGCCTTACCATGTCAAAGAGGGGACTATAGGGATGTGATTTTCCCCATGACTGAAATGTCAAACTTCTGTCTCAAACGCCTGTATGCTCAGTTAATCACTCTGACTAACTATTGTGTTTTCTGACATCTACCCACCACATCTCACCATGTGCGCGTCTGAGAGAATGGCGCCCACCAACTCCTTCTGTCCCCCCTCCACAGCAGGGGTAGCCAGCACCATGGACAGCACCAGCAAAACCAGGGGAAACTTCAGTAGCCCCGCTCCCAGCAAGAATCCTGGACAGTGCCACGAGGACCAATTATTGAATAAGGGAGCCAGTTATCTGAAAACCACAGGGACACCTGAAGCCCGTTCAGATAATTAGCTACCTCCTTATAGAAAAAGCCCTCAGTCTGCCAGAGAGGCAGTTGGTTTTCTCAGAACTTACTGACATTTTGCACTCTATCCTACCTCCGTAGTCTTGTGGCACTATACAGTGCCATAAAATATTATTTGCCCCGCTGCTGATTCCCTCAGTTATTGCACATTTGAACCCCATAAAGATGCCGTGGCAGAAACTTGCATTTACTGCTCGATAACCTTCCAGTTTGTCTGAATTAAACCAGTTCTGCAAGGAAGAATGGGCGAAAATTCCTCCACAGTGATGTGAAAGACTGATCAAATTACAAAAATTGTTTGGTTGTGGTTATTGCTGAAGGTAGTGCAACCAGTAGGGCAATTATTTTCTCACATTGGTGATGTGGGTGTTTGATAACCTTTTTCATTAAATAAACGAAATTACATTTTTTAAACATGTGCTGTATGTTCACGCTGGTTCCCTTTGTCTAATATTACATTTGGTCCAAAGATCTGCAAGTTAATTGTCTCTTTAAACAGTCTGTAAGACTCAAGAAATTGATGTAATGACTTTTTAGAAGCTTATGATGGCTAATTGTCATAATTAGGAGTTAATTGGCACCTATGGCTGCATTTAAGGGCCTACCTTTAGAGCCACTGCCTTTTTGCCTTTGATATCATGGAAATATCCAAGCAACTCAGCCAAGACCTCAGAAAAAAAATTGTGGACCTAGTTTCTCCTTAGAAGCAATTTCCAAACAACTGACGGTATCACAAGCATCTGTACAAACAATTGCATGCAAACACAAAAATCTTGGGACCACACAGTCACTGCACTGGAAGGAGGCACAAATTAACTCCCAGGGCTGAACAAACTTTGGTCCGAAAGGTTCAACTGAACCCCAAGACAACAGCAAAGGAACTAGTGAAGGAGTTGGAAACATCAGTTACCAAAGTATTTACATCCACCATTAAAATACTCCTACATTGTCTTGGCCTGAAAGGCTGTTGCGCAAGGTAGAAGCCCCTACTCCAAGACCGGAATAAAAAAGCCAGAATGAAGTTTGCAGGTGATCACCAGGTCCTAGACCTAGCCTTCTGGAGTAGTGTTCTCTGGTCAGATGAAACAAACATTGAACTGTTCGGCCATAATGATCAGCGCCATGTGTGGAGGAAAAAGGGTGAGGCTTTTAATCCGAAGAACACCATCCCAACTGTGAAGTATGGGGGTGGTAGCATCATGTTGTGGGGACGTTTTGCTGGAACAGGGACTGGTGCACTTCAGAAAATAGATGGCATCATGAGGAAGGAGGATTATCTAGAAATACTGAAGCAACACTTGAAGACATCAGCTAGAAAGTTAAAACTTGGTCGCAACTGGGTCTTCCAGCCGGACAATGATCCTAAGCGTACCCCCAAAGTTGTTACAAAATGGCTAAAAGACAACAAAGTGAAAGTATTGGAGTGGCCATCACAAATCCCCAACCTGAATCCCATAGAAAATTTGTGGACTGAACTGAAAAAGGGTGTCCATGCAAGGAGGCCCACAAACCTGATTGAGTTACACCAGTTCTGTCAGGAGGAATGGGAAATAATTCCAGCAGAGCATTGTGAGAAGCTTGTGGAAGGCTACCCAAGTGTTTGATTGAAGTTAAGCAATTAAAAGGCAATGCCACCAAATATTAACAAAATGTATGTAAACTTTTGACCCACTGAAAATCCGATATAGTACATAAAAGCTGAAATAAATCTGTCTATTAGCTATTATTTTGAAACGACCTCTTATGGAAATGAAGTTGATACCCTAATTGACTTAACACAGGAAATATATGGTAGCATGGAATGAGTGGAGTTGTGAAAAATTGAGTTTGAATGTCTTTAGCCTAGGTGTATTTAAACCTTTCGCCTCTACTGTATATATAGTATAGTGTATAGTATACTATAAGTTGTGATGTTTTACTGTCATCTTAACTTTGATGAGAGGCAAGAGAGGTGTGTTTGAATGTGGTATGTACTGGTGTGGCCAGCAGGTTCCACGTTCCCCCATGCATGAGCACCGACAATGGAGGTATAGAAGTTACACACACACACACACTTATGCACGCGCACACACACACACACTTACGCACACGCACACACACACATAGACGTGCACACACAAACACGCACACACACACACTTGCACAGGCACACACACATGCACGTGCACTCGCACACACATGCACATGCGTGTACACACACACATTCACGTGCACACACACACGCACAAGCGCGTATACACACACACGCACGCACACACTCACACACTTGTGCATGTGCACTCACACACATGCACGTGCACACACGCACGTGCGCTACACACAAACACACACACGGATGTGCGCGCACACGCACACAGATGCACATACACACCCACATGCACACTTGTGCACATGCACACACACACACACGGACGTGCACACACAAACACGCACACACAGTTGCGCACGCACACACACACACACACACACTTGCGCACGTGCACACACACACACACACATTCACGTGCACACACACACTTGGACATTCGCATACACACACATACACTCATGCATGTGCACACACGCACGTGTGCATACACACAAAAGCACACACACACACACACACACACACACACACGGATGTGTGCGCACACACACAGATGCACAAACACACACACATGCATGCGCATGCACACACGCACTGACACAGGGCTGGGAGTGGCCACTGTGTCATGTGATGAACAGACAAAATAAATTCCATGAATACTTGGCCTTTCATCAGTTCCTGAAATAAAAATAGAAAATACATAAAGCAAGCAATGCGGAAACGAGAAACAAAAGTCTACAGGCCAAGGCAGGGCAAAAAGTCCACAACAACAAACAAGGTCCTGCAGCTCTCCCTGGTTGGTGGAAAAACTGGCGTGCTCAACGAACAGTGCACCTCATCCCTTCCTGGTACTACAACACCTATGTATTTTTTTATCAGTGGTAGCTGACCCTGGAGATCTCCCATTCTGTAGGTTATCACTCCAACCTTTACAAAGCACACCTCATTCAACAGCTAGAGAACAGGTTGAGCAGCTTTTTAGTAGAGTCATGTGTGCCAATGGGTTGAAATGAAAACCTACAGGACAGAAACAGGGTTGGTTACCACTGTTATATATTCACTTTGTTACAGTAATCATTCACTTACTATGATACTACACCTGATTACTCTTTTGCACTAATTGGATTGATTTTGCAATTCTCTCCTTCTCCTGTCTCCCCCCATCTCATCCTTTTCCGTTGCTCAGTAATGAGGCCTTTGTTCCCAGCTTCTTTTAGTGCCCTATCTTCCACCCCTCCAGCCTTGAATGGGAGGAAGAAGGGAGCACAAGAGATGGCATGCTTGAACCTATTCCAGCATGCATTGGGTGAGAGACAGGAATACACCTTGGACAGGCCTGCAATCTACTGCAGGGCATACACACCATTCACTCACCATTCACTCACACACTCATGCCTTCTATATTTAGAGTCTCCAATTAGCCTACCTGTATGTCTTTGGACTGTGGGAGGAAACCGGAAGCTGGAGAACCTGGAGGAAATCAACATGGACATGGGGAGAACATGCACATTAACAGATTCTCACTTAACAGGATCTGAACATCCTGAACAACCAGAGTAATATAATTTAAATATCATTAGTTTACAGACTTTATAGAAACCTCTTATAATGATGTTATCTTTGAGATGGTTACCGTCATGAGCAGAACATTGAGCTCTGTGGTCGCTATCTTCTCCCAAGTGCTTGTATTACAATTGCCTGTGAACTGCATCTCTGTCTGAACTTTCCTCAGGCTGCTGTTTGTAACTGAACTGTCTCTCACTTGGTTCCCCCCCAGTTCTACAAAACTTTGTATTGCAATGTATAGTACTGAGTTGGTTTAATGTTGGATAAAGTCATAATTTGGTGAGATAGGGGCATGATATATAGTAAAACAGATACACTATATAACCAAAAGTATCTGGACAGTGATATGGTCTAATGGCCATAATTTTGGATGAGATTTTGGATGTCAGGTGTAGACATACTTTTGGCCATGTGGGGTATTTTATTCCACATGCGATAACCCATATCAGTGCACCAAAGCTACAAACCACATATAGCTATACCCCGTTTCTATTTATAAATCTATTGCCTTGTTTTGACGTACTAAATATAGATTGTGGAAGAAATAGGCTACATTACCATACAATAAATACAATATGGTATAAAATATATGCTGATAAACATGGGACATTTTCAGTATTTATGAGTCATAGAAACCTGGTTGCTAGCCACGTGTTAAAATCTGTACATTTAAATTGGTTTTTAAAACAACAACGAAGCGAACTAGACTATTTAAGTTTCGTTTTTCAGATTCAAACGTAATCAGTGGGACGGACAATAAAACGAGCCGCGCAACGTATATAACCGCTCGCAAACATATAGTGAAAATAGTTTACTTTTTCCGTTTAGAGAGCATATCTTATGATCAAAAGAGGAACAGAATGAGCAGAAGTGGGTCTATAGATAACAATTATTTGTTTAGCTTGACAAATTACTGTTCTATATGTCTGTGACGATGAGTAAAATAGCCGGATTTAGAGAGAGGTCGCTGTACGGTACCGCTTGAAGAACGAGTAAATATATATACTGTAATATAATCATTATCATAGTGTCTAAATTTGTATTAATTTTTCCAGAATGGAATCCCACGCTGTGGAGCAAGACTTTCGACCAAATGTTGAAAGAAAAGTTGGGCAATGATGACAGCTGGGAATTTCGGTCCAACAACAGCCTGGAAGAGAATCTCTCTGATGATGAGAAGAGCTTGGGGTGGAAGATCTCCAGCTGCCGCTCTGCCCACGGAACGTACGTATGGCTTCAACTGTCTTTTTCGCGAGAAAGCATTATTCTACACACTGTGACCATAATTAGCCATCTTCCTTGTATGTATAAACAAGCAAACAAATAAATGAATACATTTACAAGCAGCAATTAACCGTCCGAGGACAAATATTCACCACACAGCTATTGAAAAAGTATGGTGACCCATGTGGGAAATCAGGGCCATAGTTGGCCAATAGAAACCACGTATTTTTCATGCAGAATTTAAAGGCAATAGGCCAGTGTTTATGGGTTTTTATCATGCAGATTACTGCTGCAGTCTCATTGGATCAGATGCCTTTTCCTAATGTTTTAGAGGACCTTAAAATGAAAAATTCGTTTAAAGTTCCATATCCATATTGTTGATGTGGATGTGGATGGTCTAGGACAGGTCTTTTAAATGTTTGTCGAAAAACTTAAAAATGGAAGTAAATTCAGTGTGCTGCACATTATGACTTCCAACCACCTATGTTGTCCATGAGGAGAGACATCTTGTCAGCTTGGTCTCCAGCCCACAAGAGCTTTCATTTTTAAAAATTGGAAAAATTTATTTTTTGTGAATTTCTGATTTTAAAAAAAGATAGTTTACAATGGGCCAATTTAGGTTTCTGCTGTTGATGTGAGTGCCAATATAGCTGTAGTTTAATACATTTATGTCAAACCACAAAGGTTTAAAAAAAAAAAAAAAAATGTATTATTTGTTTTGGCATTTTTGTGATAACCCAAGTCTACATCAATTTTTATTGGATTACTGTGGCCACATTTTTTTCAGTATCAAATTTCTTTACAATAACATTTTAAAGGACCTTCCTGTAAGGGTACGGGTGCTGGGACCCAGGCGCAGAGTGGAAAAAAAAAACACGAAACTCAAAAAGGGGAAAATTAACAAAGACTTTACTTACAGGGCAAACAACCAGGGAACATAAAAGGACACAAAGGGCAAAAACACCAACTCAAAAAATATCTAAATAAAACAGAAAACAAGAGGAACTCACAAACATGGGCAGGGCAGAACACAGGCAGGTAGAGGACAAGGGCAGGTCAAACAGAGCACAAGGACAGGTCAAACAAAACACAGGCAGGTATATTCAATCCGAAACAAAACATAAGTCAGAACAAACACAACTCGGGGACAAACACAAGTGAGAAAAAAACGCAGGCAGGTATAAAAGGTCTGAACATTCATGGGCAACAAACACAAGGAACCAGCACCCGAGTCAAGGGAACAGAGAACTTAAATAGACAGGGGTAACAAGACACAGGTGAACTCAAAAAGCAATCAAACCAAAAGGAGGGGATAAGACACAGGTGGGAACAATGACGGGATAACGAGACAATGAAACAATCATACAATTAACAGGGGGGGAGCAGGACACAAAACAGAAGTGCCGCCATCTGGCGGCCCAACAAGGGAAACACAGACAGGAAAACAGGACCATGACAGTACCCCCCCCCCCAAGGGACGGCTCCTGACGTCCCAGGAGGCCGACCCGGGGAGGGAGTCAACAGAGGATGGGGGCTAGAGGCAGGACAAGACAAGAACAGGGACAGAACACGGGAACAGGACTCAGACAGGAATAGGGACTGGACACAGAGCAGGAACAGGACTGGGGCAGGAACAAGACTGGACAGGACAGGGACAAGACAACAACAAGACTCGGGGCTGGACTGGGCAGGACAGGAACAAGACAAGAACAAGACTCGGGGCTGGAGGGGAACTCGGGGCTGGACGGGAACTCGGGGCTGGAAACAGGACTCAGGGCAGAAACAGGACTGGACAGGAACGGGACGCAGGACTCGGGACTGGACTCGGACGGGGGGAACAGGACTCGGGACTGGACTCGGACGGGGGGAACAGGACTCGGGACTGGACTCGGACGGGGGAACAGGACTCGGGACTGGACTCGGACGGGGACAGGAACAGGAGGACGGGGGAAAACAGAACACAGGAAAACTTGGGACAAAACTCAGGAACTAGGAAAACAGGGCGACACGGGGAGACTCAGGGCTGGGCAGGACCCGGGCGACACGGGGAGACTCAGGGCTGGGCAGGACCCGGGCGACACGGGGAGACTCAGGGCTGGGCAGGACCCGGGCGACACGGGGAGACTCAGGGCTGGGCAGGACCCGGGCGACACGGGGAGACTCAGGGCTGGGCAGGACCCGAGCGACACGGGGAAACTCAGGGCCCGCACATCGGGCGACACGGGGGAAACTCAGGGCCCGCACATCGGGCGACACGGGGGAGACTCAGGGCCCGCACATCGGGCGACACGGGGGAGACTCAGGGCCCGCACATCGGGCGACACGGGGGAGACTCAGGGCTGGGCAGGACCCGGGCGACACGGGGAGACTCAGGGCCCGCACTCGGGCGACACAGGGGAAACTCAGGGCCCGCACATCGGGCGACTCGGGGGAAACTCAGGGCCCGCACATCGGGCGACACGGGGGAAACTCAGGGCCCGCACTCGGGCGACACGGGGGAAACTCAGGGCCCGCACATCGGGCGACTCGGGGGAAACTCAGGGCCCGCACATCGGGTGACTCAGGGGAAACTCAGGGCCCGCACATCGGGCGACTCGGGGGAAACTCAGGGCCCGCACATCGGGCGACTCGGGGGAAACTCAGGGCCCGCACATCGGGCGACTCGGGGGAAACTCAGGGCCCGCACATCGGGCGACTCGGGGGAAACTCAGGGCCCGCACATCGGGCGACTCGGGGGAAACTCAGGGCCCGCACATCGGGCGACTCGGGGGAAACTCAGGGCCCGCACATCGGGCGACTCGGGGGAAACTCAGGGCCCGCACATCGGGCGACTCGGGGGAAACTCAGGACCCGCACATCGGGCGACTCGGGGGGAAAATCAGGGCCCGCACTCGGGCGACAGGGGGACTCAGGAAACCAGGGGGAACTAGGACAGGGGCAAGGCAGACATACAGGACTGGACTGGGGCGAGGTGGACACAGGACAGCAACGAGACGGGGCACGACAACACTGGACTGGGTTGGACAAGACTGAGGGGGAAACAGACTGCCAGATACTGGCACAATAGGGAGACCTAAAAAGACAGACACAGGGACAAGCAGGCGGGGAGGCACACGGCAACACCGATGGACACACAAAGGGACAGGCAGACAGGGAAGGCGAGGGGGGAACCCAACAACTGACATAGGGACTGACACACAGGCAAACAAGACAAAACACACGCGGACTGGCACACAGACAGACAGGCAGACAGGCGGGCAAACACGTTGGCCGATGGGCTGACGGCCTGGGGGGCAGACAAACAGGCCAACAAACTGGCTGACACACATACGGGTAGACTAACAGACAAACAGGCGGGCAGACAATTAGACAGGGGGGCCGGGGAACACACGGACACACGGTTGGGAGGACAGACACCAAAGGGAGAATGGACACCAGGGGGAGCGACGAGACCGGGGGAGGGATGACCACTGGGGGGAGCGACGAGACCGGGGGCGGGACGACCACTGGGGGGAGCGACGAGACCGGGGGAGGGACGACCACTGGGGGAAGGACGGACACCGGGGGAGGGACGACCACTGGGGGGAGCGACGAAACCAGGGGAAGCACGAACGCCAGGGGAAGCACGAACGCCAGGGGAAGCACGAACGCCAGGGGGCAAGGTGTGGACACTAGGGGGAGCGAGAACACTAGGGAAAGAACGGACACTGGGGGGCGCGAGAACACTAGGGGGAGCACGAACGCCAGGGGGAGCACGAACGCCAGGGGGCAAGGTGTGGACACTAGGGAGAGCAAGAACACTAGGGGAAGAACGGACACTGGGGGGCGCGAGAACACTAGGGGGAGCACGAACGCCAGGGGAAGCACGAACGCCAGGGGGAGCACGAACGCCAGGGGGAGCACGAACGCCAGGGGGAGCACGAACGCCAGGGGGCAAGGTGTGGACACTAGGGAGAGCAAGAACACTAGGGGAATAACAGACACTGGGGGGCGCGAGAACACTAGGGGGAGCACGAACGCTAGGGGGAGAACGAACGCCAGGGGGAGCACGAACGCCAGGGGGAGCACGAACGCTAGGGGGCAAGGCAGGTGGCTTAGCCTGCGGGGCGGCCAGAGCAGTCTGCGGCGGCCCCTGCGGGACAACAGATGGAACCGTTGTCCTCTCCGGGGCTCTGGACGGCTCTGGAGGCCTCTCCGGAGCTCTGGACGGCTCCGGAGGCCCCCCCGGGACTCGAGGCGGCTGCGGAGGCCCCCCTGGGGCTTGAGGCGGCTCCGGAGGCCCCCCCGGGGCTCGAGGCGCAAGTAAAGCCCGAAACTTGGGTGTAGCAGGCGGCCTTCGCGGAAGGGTCAGAGCAGGCGGGGCCTCCGGGGCTCGAGGCGGCTCTGGGGGCCTCTCCGGGGCTCGAGGCGGCTCTGGGGGCCTCTCCGGGGCTCGAGGCGGCTCTGGGGGCCTCTCCGGGGCTCGAGGCGGCTCTGGGGGCCTCTCCGGGGCTCGAGGCGGATCTGGGAGCCTCTCCGGGGCTCCAGGTGGCTCTGGGGGCCTCTCCGGGGCTCGAGGCGGCTCTGGGGGCCTCTCCGGGGCTCGAGGCGGATCTGGGAGCCTCTCCGGGGCTCGAGGCGGATCTGGGAGCCTCTCCGGGGCTCGAGGCGGATCTGGGAGCCTCTCCGGGGCTCGAGGCGGATCTGGGAGCCTCTCCGGGGCTCCAGGTGGCTCTGGGGACCCCCCCGGGACTTGAGGCAGAGCAGGCCGTGAAGGCCGCTCCGGGACTTGAGGCAGAGCAGGCCGTGAAGGCTGCTCCGGGACTTGAGGCAGAGCAGGCCGTGAAGGCCGCTCCGGGACTTGAGGCAGAGCAGGCCGTGAAGGCCGCTCCCGGACTTGAGGCAGAGCAGGCCGTGAAGGCCGCTCCGGGACTTGAGGCAGAGCAGGCCGTGAAGGCCGCTCCGGGACTTGAGGCAGAGCAGGCCGTGAAGGCCGCTCCGGGACTTGGGGCAGAGCAGGCCGTGAAGGCCGCTCCGGGACTTGGGGTGGAGCAGGGCGAGGGCCCTGCCGTCTGGGCTGGGCAGGGGACAGGAACACAGACCACAGCTGTAGGGAACCCGGCTGGGCAGCCGGACGGGACCGGCGAGACCCCCGCGGGCCGGACCCTGGGAAGATCGCCAGTCGAGACCCTTCAAATGATGCAGGGCCGGGAACCGCTGGCTGGGCAGCTGGAGGTCTGGCCAACCGGGAGGCAGCCCGACCACGGCGCCTCCGTGACCGTCCGCCCCGGGCGCTGGGAAGCTCAAGGGCGAGGGACTCCCAGTCGCTGGGTGGCGAGTCCTCCGGGTCACTCCACCACCCCGGTGGCATGATAAACAAAAAAAAAAAAAAAAAAAAACTCTGCTGGGTCCCAAACTGGCTGGTTCCTTCTGTAAGGGTACGGGTGCTGGGACCCAGGCGCAGAGTGGAAAAAAAAAACACGAAACTCAAAAAGGGGAAAATTAACAAAGACTTTACTTACAGGGCAAACAACCAGGGAACATAAAAGGACACAAAGGGCAAAAACACCAACTCAAAAAATATCTAAATAAAACAGAAAACAAGAGGAACTCACAAACATGGGCAGGGCAGAACACAGGCAGGTAGAGGACAAGGGCAGGTCAAACAGAGCACAAGGACAGGTCAAACAAAACACAGGCAGGTATATTCAATCCGAAACAAAACATAAGTCAGAACAAACACAACTCGGGGACAAACACAAGTGAGAAAAAAACGCAGGCAGGTATAAAAGGTCTGAACATTCATGGGCAACAAACACAAGGAACCAGCACCCGAGTCAAGGGAACAGAGAACTTAAATAGACAGGGGTAACAAGACACAGGTGAACTCAAAAAGCAATCAAACCAAAAGGAGGGGATAAGACACAGGTGGGAACAATGACGGGATAACGAGACAATGAAACAATCATACAATTAACAGGGGGGGAGCAGGACACAAAACAGAAGTGCCGCCATCTGGCGGCCCAACAAGGGAAACACAGACAGGAAAACAGGACCATGACACTTCCAATGAACAATTTGTTGAAGGTTCCATGTCAATATTAGATTACATTACATTAAATTACACACATTTAGCAGACGCTCTTTAGAGTGACTTACAACTTTTTTTTTTTACATAGCAGCAGGTGTCAAGTGATCTATGGGGAGATGTCCTTTAAATGTTTTTTTAAAAAAATGAAAAATGGCAGAAAATAGGGTGGACATGATGAATTTGAATCGTTCATGTTGTGTACGAGTATAGAGACATCGTGCGACAAGTCTCAAGCCCACATGGGACAGGAGTTATTCATTTTTTTAAATATTACTGAAATATAAGCCTTGTGACATTTGATTGATGATAGAATACTGCCACCATGTGGCTCAAATGCTGCCATTTTCAGAAGTATTTTGGAAACACAATGGGCTATATTTTAACGATCTAAGCGCACGGTCTAAAGCGCATGGCGCAAGTGCATTTAGGGCGTGTCCAAATCCACTTTTGCTAGTTTAACGTCAGATAATCTGAGCGCAAAGTAAGCCACATGGTTCAAAGGGGTTGTACTTAGTCTCTTAATTTAATCATAGGTGTGTTTTGGGCGTGAAATAAACCAGAGTGTCATCTCCTATTCCCTTTTAAAAGCCAGGTGCGCTTGCACTTTGGTGGATTGCTATGTGCTATTTGGGCGCTGGAAGGGAAAATGACAACTGCGTCGGTCTGAAACTAGCAAAGACACTTGCGTTGTGCTTGGTGCCCAAGTGTAAGATAGAGCCCAATATCTTCTTGGGCCCATTTACAGATTCAGGTGTGGTACCTGCCGCAGAAGCTGGCCATCGGCCCGGGTTACTCTTCTCTTCCACTACCGCCTGCGCAGCGAGGCAGCCCGGGGTACGGTGATCATGCGACCCTTCGGACAGGCGTGCCGGGGCTGCAGTGGGAACTTTCTGCTCCCAGAGTTCTCCACAGAGGAAGTAGAGAAGGTCCTGCTCAAGCTGATTGGCAAGATCAAGAAGAACTGCTACGGTGAAGAGGAAGAGGACAACAGCGATTCCTGCTCCCCTGAGAAAGTGCGGACGAAGCCGCATGAGAGTTCACTGTGTGAGGCCTGTAGTCAGGGGATGTGCCGTGTGGAAGACTAGTTTCCGCAGAGCCTAGTCTAGGAACTGGGAAAGGAAACATTGTGATTACCTCAGGAGCCCCAACAGGCAACATGAGTCGCCCTATTAGTTACCTGAGACACATAATTAAAAAAAAAGATTTTTACATTAAAAAGAAACAAAAATGCCTCTAAATCAATATATATATTTTTAACCAATGTAATATGGAGGAAAATATTTATTCAAAGTGATATTGTATTGTCTACGTTTGGAACCATATGTATATGTGGAGATGTGGGGGGGGGTGGGTGGCATGGTTATGGCTGTGGGCGGAGATAAGGGGGGAGGATATTAGATAATCGGGGCTAGCCTTTATCTGTTTGCATGGTGTGAGATTGGGGACTCTGAGATGAGAGAGAGAGAGAGAGAGAGAGAGAGAGAGAGGGCCGACACAGGCACAATCAGTGCACAAGCAAACAGGCTGAGACAGAAATTAATTTCCTTTTGTATTGTACATATTACAATCAACAAAGGGAGGAATTCTTTGAAAATATAAACATTATTTTCCCCAACATCCAAAATATGAGTGACAATGAAAAATTATAATTATTATTTTAACCTTGTACTAAAGATATTTGTTTATATTAGAATAATTGTAATATTGTTTTTTGTGATGTTCTTGACACCTTAATGTTATTTGTTTCTTTTTGACACGAATATGTGAATATGCCTATTATTATTCTTCTTCTTCTTATTATTATTATTATTATTATTATTATTATTATTGGACAAGCCGCCAATCTATCGCAGGGCACACACAGCATTCACTCACACCGAAGGCAGAAAAGCGTTATGCTTTTTATACTAATGATTTAAATAATTGTTAAAAAATGTTGTAAATATTGCCAGAATTGTTTGTTCATTTGTTGAGATAACTGCTTGGAATAAAATATGTCAGTTTAATTTTGAGAAATGTTTGTCATTTGTGGTAAATTACAGTATACTAGTATTTTTTAAGGTCTTTAAGGGGGGAAAAACCATGTTATCCTTGTAGTTATGTCACTGCTAATACACAACAATCTCATATTCTTTACAATGCAAATGGATAAATTAATTTTAATGTCACTTGTCCATTACATTACATTTAATGGTAAAAATGGTAAAATGGACTGCATTTATATAGCGCTTTTATCCAAAGCGCTTTACAATTGATGCCTCTCATTCGCCAGAGCAGTTAGGGGTTAGGTGTCTTGCTCAAGGACACTTCGACATGCCCAGGGCGGGGTTTGAACTGGCAACCCCCCGACTGCCAGACAATCGGTCTTACCTCCTGAGCTATGTCGCCCCTTTTTTGTATTTGGCTGATACTTTTATCCAAAGCGACCTACAATAAATGCATATCGAAGGTCATTGGAAAAACTACAAAACAGACCGATAAGATACAATAGTCATTTTGTAACAGTTATTCATAGCCATGAACACATTAAGTGCAGTTCACACAGTAAACATTACTCTGACCTAACCTATGCTAAGTCAAACTAGGCGGCATGACAAGCTGCAACATCAAGATAATGATACAAAGCACAATATAAGCGGTGGATGGAGGTACATGTAACATGAAAGTGGCGCAGGAAGAACATGTGTAGCACGAAAGAGGGGGATAAGTGATAAAAATGATTCCCAATTGGGAGTGCCCCGCAGAGTGGTGATAGTTAGTAGATCCAGGTATAGTCTGAAGAGTCTTCAGACCTTGGCGGAAGATGGGCAATGAGGGAGTGGTTCGCAAAGAAGGAGGGGGGGGGGGGGTTTGTTCCACCACTGGGGAGATAGGGTGGAGAAGCTCCATGTAGTGCTCCTAGCTTGCTAAGAACACTTAAAACACATAGAAGTTAAGTGCACTATCAAATAACAAGCAAAAAAGGTATCACAAAAGTTGAATGTTTTAGATTTGAGCCCCTCAGCGTTCCAGATCAGTGCCTGCCCCCTCAGCACCTGCAGTAGGTCCCAGCTGCAGCAGTGCAGTCTCTGTGCAGTCTGACTGAGGGAGGTTTTTGTATGGCTCTGTATCACTGTGTGAACACCCAGCTACTACAGTTATACAGATATAATGAGCACTCTGACAGTAATAATCTCCTGCATCTTCAGCGTGGACTCCAGTGATTTTCAGTGTAAACTGAGTCCCAGATCAAGTCCCACTGAAACGATCAGGAATCCCAGTATGGCGAGTTGTGGCAAGATAAATCAGAAGTTTAGGAGCCTGACCAGGTTTCTGCAGGTACCAGTGGAGCTTGGGACCAGAGTCACCATCGGACCTGAGGAAGTCCACACTCTGACTGGCTGTACAGCTGATAGAGACAGTGTCTCCCAGCTGAACAGACCGTACTGCTGGAGACTGAGTCAGAACTATATCTGCAATTGATTCTGAAATACAAAAAATTGGAATGTATGTCAATGCACATTAATCAAAGCAAACAAATATTGGTAATTAACAAGCAATATTCTGGTCATTTTGACAACAATGGCAACTCTTGTAAAAACATTTATGTTTTCAAAATTATGCAATGTAAATGTGAACAACAATCAAAATCCCAAGTTACAATGGATCTGTCGTTCTCACCTTGTACAAGGAGTCCCAGCATCACCAGCAGTAGAAAGACTGACATCATCATAATACTGCCTGTGTCAGTGTCTGTGAAAGGACAGTCTGGGCAGTCACTGATCAGTACTGGGGATCTTAAAGTGTGTGGAGCAGTGAGGCAGGACAGGTATGCAAAGCCCCTTCCTCTATACAAACCCTGTCACACACAGTTAGAGGAGCTCTGATGTGTGAACAGCAGTGGGTCTGTAGAGGGCTGGGACTTGTGCTCTATTCACTATTTTTTGCCCAGTAAAACAAAATGTGAACTTTACTCTTTATGATATTGTATTGTATGATTAAAGATGTGTGACTGAGAAAGACTGGCTGAACATGAGGTATGATTGTTAAATATGTGTTTAATATATTCATATCTTATGGGCTTTGATGGCAGGTTCATTACAAGAGTTCAGAAAGTCAGGACATCAGTCAGGTACAGGGAACTATTCATTTACAGTATATCCATATGGATTTAATGAAAAGTGAAATACTGTATTATTGTGAATTTGAATGTTTCCTGATTTCACTCAGAAGACCTCATTTCTCTATATTTAATGCAGTTGTATTTAGACAACGAGAAAAAAAGATTTATCCCCTTTTTTTAGTCCTAAACTGTAATTCCTTCTTCAGTTCTGGAGCGCACAGATTCTCATGCTCTCCCCCATGTGCTGCCAGTAGCCTATAATATTCATTTTGCTCTCAGCCAGCTGAGCAGCACAGCCACTGAATCTGGGAGCTCACACTGTGCAGCTGGCACAGATAGACTGCAGGCAAACAGTCAACCAGAGGAATCACTCTGTCCTCAGTGAGAAAGGGACAACTGAGCTGAATGAGTCCCTCCCTCCCTCCTGTGGTGACCTCACAGATAATGACATATTCCCTTCTACACAGCGGCTCACAGGATTGGTCAGCAGTGCCTATCAGACTGTAGTTTGTGCTCTTTTATTATGGTGTTAGAGGATCAGATCAGAAGCAGCAGTGGAGCTCTGATTGGTCAGGGTGTGTAACAGCAGCTTGTGTGATGTGTGCTGGGAGAGCTCTGGACTGAGTGACTCCACTGTGCTGGACTGCCTGCTGTTCACTGCTACAGGGTTCTGTGACATCTTGTGTTAAACTAGTTTAAAAAAGAATTCAAAATGCAAAGTCATTGGAAATTCATCCAAATTACATTCCTAAATAAAGGCTAGAATGCACTGAAATTAAAATGTAGTATGATCTTTTTGAAAAGCGAATCTGAATGATTTCATAATAATCCACTGTAGATCAATGTTTTCAAGCAAAGCCTCTCAATGTCTCCGGTCAGTGCCTCCCCCTCAGCACCTGCAGTAGGTCCCAGCTGCAGCAGTGCAGTCTCTGTGCAGTCTGACTGAGGGAGGTTTTTGTACGGCTCTGTATCACTGTGTGAATATATCTTTACTGTTGATGTAGTGAAAACTCTGACAGTAATAATCTCCTGCATCATCAGCCTGGACTCCAGTGATTTTCAGTGTAAACTGAGTAGCAGATCCACTCCCACTGAAACGATCAGGAATCCCAGTCTGGCGACTTGTGGCATAATAAATCAGAAGTTTAGGAGCCTGACCAGGTTTCTGCTGGTACCAGCTGAGGTAGTGGTAGGAGCCAATTGTAACACTCTGACTGGTTGTACAGCTGATAGAGACAGTGTCTCCCAGCTGAACAGACTGAGCTGCTGGAGACTGAGTCAGAACTATATCTGCCATTGATTCTGAAAAACAAAGCAGGGAAATGGATGACAATCACAATAATATTGACAAACAACATGCAATATTCTGGTGAATTTGATGATAAAATAAGTTCATTTTTTAAAAGAAGTATAAAAGAAAATGTGAACCAAAACTAAAATTCCAATTTAAAATCGATTTGTCTTTCTCACCCTGTATAAGGAGTCCCAGCATCACCAGCAGTAGAAAGTTTGACATCGCCATAACGCTGCCTGTGTCAGTGTCTGTGAAAGGACGGGACAGTCACTGATCAGTACTGGGGGTCTTAAAGTGTGTGGAGCAGTGAGGCAGGCCAGGTATGCAAAGCCCCTTCCTCTATACAAATCCTGTCACACACAGTTAGAGGAGCTCTGATGTGTGAACAGCAGTGGGTCTATAGAGGGCTGGGACTGCACTACTCACTGTTGTTTTTACACAGTCAAACACTGAAATGTCGATATTATTGTTTCTGACATTGTTCTGTATGCTTTGATGGCAGGTTCATTACAAGAGTTTGGAAAGTCAATAACATCCATCAGGTTACAGGGAATTATTCATTTTCAGAATATCCATATATAACTAATGAAAAGTGAAACACTGTAAATTGTCAATGTTCCCTATTTTCACGCAAAAGACCTTCTTTCTCTGTATTTAGTGCATTTGTATTTTTACAACAACCAATGAAGATGCTTTCTTTTTCAATATTCAAACAACAGCACTAACCTTGAAGTACGTATTCTACATTTTAAATAAAGATTTATTTTCATTTTTGTCCCAAACAGTAATTCCTCCATGAAATCTGGAGAGCACAGAAAATCCTGCTCTTCCCCATGTGCAGCCAGCAGCCTCTAATTTTCATTTTGCTCTCAGCCAGCTGAGCAGCACAGCCACTGAATCTGGGAGCTCACATTGTGCAGCTGGTACAGGCAGACTGCAGGCACACAGTCAACCAGAGGAATCACTTTGTCCTCAGTGAGAAAGGGACAACTGAGCTGAATGAATCCCTCCCTCCTACGGTGACCTCACAGATAATGATGTGTTCCCTTCTACACAGCGGCTCACAGGATTGGTCAGCAGTGCCTATCAGACTGTAGTTTGTGCTCTTTTATTATGGTGTTAGAGGATCAGATCAGAAGCAGCAGTGGAGCTCTGATTGGTCAGGGTGTGTAACAGCAGCCTGTGTGATGTGTGCTGGGAGAGCTCTGGACTGAGTGACTCCACTGTGCTGGACTGCCTGCTGTTCACTGCTACAGAATTCTGTGACATCTTGTGTTAAACTCTTTTACAATGAATTCAAAATGCATAATCATTGGAAATTCATCGAAATTACATTCCTAAATAAAGGCTAGGATGCATTGAAATTAAAATGTAGTGTAATCTTTTTGAAAAGTGAATCTGAATGATTTCATAATAATCCACTGTAGCTCAATGTTTTCATGCAAAGCCCCTCAATATCTCGGGTGAGTGGCTCCCCCCTCAGCACCTGCAGTAGGTCCCAGCTGCAGCAGTGCAGTCTCTGTGCAGTCTGACTGAGGCAGGTTTTTGTACGGCTCTGTATCACTGTGTTGGCAAGCTGTTCTGATCCTGAGTCAGAACTATATCTGCCATTGATTCTGAAAAACAAAACATTGAAATGGATGTCAATACACATTACTATTCAAACAATTTGTTGAAATCTGTTTATTTGGACTAGTCTATCATGTCAACTTTTGTGAAAAGAAAACAATGATAATGTGATCTATGACCAATATCTGAAGTTAATGTGGATCCATCATTCTCACCCTGTACAAGGAGTCCCAGTGTCACCAGCAGTAAAACGTTTGACATCATCATAATGCTGCCTGGGTCAGTGTCTGTGAAAGGACTGGACAGTCACTGATCTTAAAGTGTGTGGAGCAGTGAGGCAGGACAGGCATGCAAAGCCCCTTCCTCTATACAAATCCTGTCACACACAGTTAGAGGAGCTCTGATGTGTGAACAGCAGTGGGTCTGTAGAGAGCTGGGACAGGTGCGCTATTCACTTCTTTTTTTCCCAGTACAAATGTCAACAATCAAATGTCAACGTCACTGTTTCTGAGACTGTATCGTACACTTATAGATATGTGACTGTTAAAGACTAGCTGAATATGAGGTATGAATGTTAAATATGTGTTTAATATATTCACATGTTGTATGCTCTGATGACAGGTTCATTACAAGTGTTCAGAAAGTCAAGGACATCAGTAAGGTACAGGGAATTATTCATTTACAATCTATGCTATTTTATCCAGACAACATATCTATTGCGTGCATTAAGTGAATTATTTCTGAAATTAGATTGCACTTTCATAGATAAATAATTGGTCACGGGTGACAGCATATTGACTTATATTCCATTAAATTTGTATTTCATTCATTTCTGTGTTGTTTGTTCTGATATACATTTCAGTTTCAGAAATAAGAAATTTAGTGAAATCATGCATGCACAGGAAATGATTCAAATGATGTATATCCTTGTGAAAAGAATGTGAACTAAAACTGTGTTCGAGTGAGCATTTCCTTTTGTCATTATGACCTGGTCCTTCCTTCATATAGCACTGTAGTTTTCAGATGATTATAAAGAGATTCTTTGTGTTATCAGCGGGAATACTATGCTAACTGTAGAAGGGAAATCTCTACTTCACTCTCTACTGCTATGTTCTCCAGTGCAGCAGTGGAACGTGCATTATTGTTCCATCAATGATTTATTTTTCTTTCTTTTAAAAAAATCTGAAATCATATTTATTGAGTCATGCCTTCCATCTTCCATGCTCATTTTATCAACGTCCTCCATCACTTTGTGATAACACAGAAAAACTACATCTCCCATAATGCACATTCTTTCAGCAACCACTTTTTTTCCCCCATTGCAGATCACTCTGTTACATGTAGGGGGGGCACTGTACATCCTGTTCAGCATATATAGACAGACTACTCCATTGTGGGGCTGCTTCAAACTGCACCGGTTAGGTCTACGTTATACCAGCCTGCGGGGGTTTTCAGAAAGCAGGATTACTGAATAGCCGTCCTGAGTAAACCCCGGAACAGCTCTTTTTATTTCAGTCCATGTGCCATGTTTTGGAAGGTTCCGGGTTTTACTCAGTGCACTTACCCCGCAAACTCAGTAATCCTGCTTTATGAAACAGGGCCTTGTAGTTTCCCTCATTATACTGCAGTGCTTTTATATCAGGAGCAAAACAGCACTCTCTGTCTCTACCCTGTGGTCACACATTGTAATGGCAGCTTGTGCCATGCACAGAAGCTCAACCCAAAGTGGTGTCACCTACAGCCATAGAATGCTGATTATTTGAAAAGTTAGAAGAGAGCACAGGGTTAGTCCAAAATTACTTATTCATATTTGGCCAAAATTAAACTTAAATTAGTCTTCAGTAAGCATGAAAATTCCTCCTATTGCAAATCATTGCGATACTTAAAAACAATGCTTTTGATCACACCTACATCCATGCAAATGAATGTTCGAGATTTCCTATGATGTATCAGTTTTTTCACAACCAAGGGTGAAAGTGAAGTCAGTGCTGAAGATGGAGCTGAATTTGGAGTTTGGGAAAGAGCAGGAGGAACACTGCTGGGGGTGTGAGAGCCACTCTCATCACTGAATGCTCTGTAGCCGGTAGCTCATTGGAATTCGGTATTAATTTCCAAAGATGCTGTTCAACTACAGGACATGAATTATCCTAGAATGTTCCTGGGTCTCATCATCGAAATTAAGGGAACATTGACCAATGTCCAAAAAATCTGTTTAGATCCTTAATTATAATATACCCTTGGACAAACCTCAAATATGTCAAAAAAAAAAACATTACATTCAAGATATTTCACTTGTGTGTATTGAGCCCCACCTCTGGTCCAGTAAATGTAATTGAATTGCATTTCACCATTTCTGTCTATTGTTAAATCTGTGCATATTTTCCTTGTGTTTACAAAGTGCAGGTAGGGTCCTCCTTCCTATTTCTGTTTCAGAAAAAATTAAACAAATTGATTCTGACCACTTCCAGTATCTCAAGAGTATACCATCAATGAAGTGTTTATGCTTTTAAAATTAAAATAGATCTTACAATGAAAGTTTTGTATGTGCTCACATTAACATTTAGAGAAACTATTAAAAATGAGAATATGAGAGTTATAATTGCACAAACCAGCTCAGAATTTGAGGAGAGTCCCTCATTGTTCCAGGTCAGTGCCTCCCCCCTCAGCACCTGCAGTAGGTCCCAGCTGCAGCAGTGCAGTCTCTGTGCAGTCTGACTGAGGGAGGTTTTTGTACGGCTCTGTATCACTGTGTGAACACATAGCTACTACTGATATAATGAACACTCTGACAGTAATAATCTCCTGCATCTTCAGCCTGGACTCCAGTGATTTTCAGTGTGAACTGAGTCCCAGATCCACTCCCACTGAAACGATCAGGAATCCCAGACTGGCGAGTTGTGGCAAGATAAATCAGAAGTTTAGGAGCCTGACCAGGTTTCTGCAGGTACCAGCTGAGAAGGTTGTTGAGGTAAACGCTCTGACTGGCTGTACAGCTGATAGAGACAGTGACTCCCAGCTGAACAGACTGAGCTGCTGGATCCTGAGTCAGAACTATATCTGCCATTGATCCTGAAAAAGATCAAAATGGAAATGGATGTCAGTGCAGATAAATATTTTCAATTTATGCACAATTCTTTTGTGAATGTGACTACACAAAATGCCAATTGTTGTAAAAACATTTGTGTTGTGAAAAAGTAAACAAAGAAGAAGAACACTTTAAAATCTCAAGGTAAAATGGATCTGTCTTTCTCACCTTGTAGAAGGAGTCCCAGCATCACCAGCAGTAAAATGTTTGACATCATCATATTGCTGCCTGTGTCAGTGTCTGTGAAAGGACTGGACAGTCACTGATCAGTTCAGGGGGCCTTAAAGTGTGTGGAGCAGTGAGGCAGGACAGGTATGCAAAGCCCCTTCCTCTATACAAATCCTGTCACACACAGTTAGAGGAGCTCTGATGTGTGAACAGCAGTGGGTCTATAGAGGGCTGGGACACCTGCTGTTTTTACCCTGTTAAATGTTTAAATGTCAATATTACTATTTTTGGCTTTGTAATTTCTGATTTTATAAGCATAAGTAGTGAAGGCAGGCATGCTGAATATGGCTTATAATTATGTAAAATATGTGTTGAATGAATTCACGTTGCATGTTATTATTGTACTTTCTTTATGGGAGTTTGGAAAGTCAAGGACATCAGTTAGGTGCAGGGAATTATTCAGTTAAAGTATATCCATCTAAAATTTATGAGAAGTGAAATACAATATTATTTTTAATATTCCCTGATCTCATTCAGAAGACCTTCTTTCTTCTTTGAATTTAATGCAATTGCATTTTGGAATACTAGCAATGAAAATGCTTGTGTTTAAATATGGGAAAAACTGACTTAACCTTACAAAAATGCATTCCATGTTTTAAAGAAAGATTCATCCTCATTTATCTCATAAACTGTAATTAATCCATCAGTACAAGAGAGCTCAGATAATCCTGCGCTTCCCTGTGTGCAGCCTGCAGCCTCTAATTTTCATTTTGCTCTCAGCTAGCTGAGCAGCGCAGTCACTGAATCTGGGAGCTCACATTGTGCAGCTGGTACAGGCAGACTGCAGGCACACAGTCAACCAGAGGAATCACTTTGTCCTCAGTGAGAAAGGGACAACTGAGCTGAATGAATCCCTCCCTCCTACGGTGACCATACAGATAATGATGTGTTCCCTTCTACACAGCGGCTCACAGGATTGGTCAGCAGTGCCTATCAGACTGTAGTTTGTGCTCTTTTATTATGGTGTTAGAGGATCTGATCAGAAGCAGCAGTGGAGCTCTGATTGGTCAGGGTGTGTAACAGCAGCCTGTGTGATGTGTGCTGGGAGAGCTCTGGACTGAGTGACTCCACTGTGCTGGACTGCCTGCTGTTCACTGCTGCTGGGTTCTGTGACACCCAGTGTTAAAATCATTAAATATTAATTATTTTAGAAATGTGATATTTCATGTCAGAACACTACTTCGGAACAACACACGTCTATTGGCCAGGGTGAGATTATAAAGCAAAGTAATTGGAAATTATTCAACATTGTATTCCTCCCCACCGCCAGATAAAAGGTCCACTGCCCAGAGCCTGGGGACTTCACTCTGGGACTGCTTCACTAGTGCTGTGTGATCGTCCCCACAGATGCTGACCCAAGCCTGTGTCTCCCAGCTGAGCACACACAGAGTCAAGGAATACACAGAGGTCTTATTGTTTACTTTAACGGATTGGGATCTGTCAGTGACACAACATTGAGACTTCCACTTTTATATCAGTCTTATTATCCCCGGAGTACAAACGGCACTGATCAAGACGAAACTCTAAATGAAGTTAAAGTGGCCATTGTATCAAGAATATTTTCTGTTTAAGTTGTGTTAAAAATGAGGTCTGAGTAAGACTAAGAAAAGCACAAATTATAAAAGGTTGAATGAATTCCTGTGTGGCTATCCATGGAACTGAATTCCTCTGGGATTCGACGATAGCAGGAAACTATGACGCTTTCCAAAGAGGAGGTGAACAGCGCTCCTCTGCTCATCTCGCGCTACTACACCTGTCACCGTCACATCATTTTTCATTTCACCTGAATCGAAGAACATTTGTTACTGAATGTGTTTTGAAACATATTTAATATTGATGACTCGGACACCATAACGACTTTCGTTGATAAGCTTTCATAACATCATCTTCATTGTCGTTCCACGATTCTCCAGCAGGGGACTTCCTAAGGCTACACATGTCTGACGGATCAACAGTGTGCACAACAGGCAGGTTTTTGTACAGCCAGTTAATCAGACTGAATCACTGTGGTGGACTTTTGGTGGACTTTGGACCAAACTGGAAGTCGGCAGTAAGTGGCTATACAAACAAGGCTTTTCAACATTTTCCGCAGAAATATTAGAAGATTCTATCTGTTTTAATACATTCATTTTACATTACGTTTCTGCGGGTTGTTTGCATTTTACATTCCACATTCTATTTTCTACCGGCTGAATCAGTCGTTGAGCTAGAAATAAAATAAAAGATATGCATGTGAAAAGCTCAAAAGAGTACTATACATTTGCGTCGGATACATACAAATCCAAGTACATGCAACAATTTTTTTGCAAGCGAATCGTTGATACATTTGAAAAGCTGCGTGAAGTCGTAAAGAATGGAAAAGCCAACGGTCGGCTGTGTCTCTAGAGTGAGAGGTTTTTGTACGGCGCGTGAATGAGTCTGTATCACTGTGGTACACTTTTGGTGGCGGCACAAAACTGTCAGTTGGACGTAAGTAATTATCTTCCACATCCTTCACCTGTCGATGTTTTTGCGTTCTTTTTTTAATATGCTGCAATTTTCCGACGTTCGATGTCGTGAATCAAAATTGTAATTCTGGAGATGCGTGAATGAAAAACAGAAATGTTAGTCAGATTGTCAAATGATGTCAAATACTTTTTATTCTAGCCCATATTGACTTCAGGCAGTTTGTCTTTATCGTAGGCCTATTGATGTTTAGATGACCGTACTGCAATAACTTTCTATTTTGCGCTCGAGGTGAACTAAATTAAATTGCATTGGCTCCCTTGCCGTCGGCAGGATCACTCTGTAGGAGAATGTCGTTTTGCAGACCGTGCCATAAATTACAATCTCTTTCTCAGAAATGTGGAATAAAATAGTGTTGTCCACCTAACACTAAATATAAAAAATTAAAATGATTTAATCAGAGTTATTTATTTTTCACACTTTAAAATGAAATTGGATCATAGCCTACTTCATACACCTTGTCGTTTGTGTTGGTTATGAAATCCGATCGTTTTATTCATTCAGATTTAGTTTATTTTAATGTTTATTTGCGATCGCATTATTATATAAAAATTGTTGTTACATTACAGACTTATGTTCTTATGTTCTGATGTCATAACATTCTCTAGTCTACGGTATATTATGTTTATATTTTAGATTTTTTTTAAAAAGCGAGGAATTTCCAATGCAATGAAAATATTTACCAAATGGGTCATTCTTTTGAAAACTTAATGTAAAAGTTCTATGAAAATTGTATCTTGCTGCCGGAGTGCGCGTTCAGTTCATACACGTGAAGGAACACAACGGGAACCTCGTGGTTCATTCTGTAGGTTTTCAGCGTGAATATCATTATGTATCCATTCTTTTGCAAGACGTTCTGCGTATTGTAGTGGGTCTATGGTAGGCTCCTGAAATAAGCTGCAAAAGTGGAGTAAATTGAAAGTACTGCACTAGAAGCAGTTCTGGTTGTGATGAAGAATTTTATCATTGTTAAGTACTACCGTCACGATCTGATAATTATGGAATGCATGCAGACAGAACCTTTAATAATGCCAATGTACTTTATATTGTAGAATATGAAGCAAATGGGAATAAAGTCTATTCAGACATTCCAAATTAGTTGTAAGTGATAACTTCTGTATGACATTTCACGTCTCAGTCTCATTTTAAGGACAGAATGATTGACACATGGGGGTGGGGTTGGGGGGGGGGGGGGGGGGGGGGGTGGGGGGGCGTGGGGGTGTCCACTGTCTGACCTCACTGTCTCTGCCGTGTCTCCCAGGTGACACAGTTCCCGCCCTCACAGTCCTGCCCCCCTCCAGTGTGGAGGTGAAGCAGGGGAAAGCCACACTGGTGTGTCTGGCCAACAAGGGCTTCCCGTCAGACTGGACTCTGCGCTGGAAAGTGGACGGTACCAGTAGGAGCTCGGGCGTGGCCGGGAGCGCCGGGGTCCTGGGGAAGGACGGCCTGTACAGCTGGAGCAGCTCCCTGACTCTCAGTGCGGACGACTGGATGAAGGCGGGGTCACTGACCTGTGAGGCCACAAAGGGCTCCCAGGCTGCCCCCCCTCAGACACTGAGGAGAGCTGACTGTGCTGAGTAGGGCGGGTGCAGGCCCAGCTCACACACTCTGATCACACTGTGTTTACCCTGCTCTGCTCTCAGCCTCTCTGCTCCTTACTGCTGCACACTGAGCTGGGCCTGTGTGTGAATCCTTCCTCCAGCCTGAGCTGTCACTGCTAATGTCTCACATGTGCTCTGCTTGTGTCCTCAACAAATATGCATACCTGCCTTCTTATTTGTGTTTGTGTGATTTTGGCAATAGCTGTTAGATAAAAGTCATTGAAATAATAAAGATTCTTTGAAAAGTTATTGTTTGACTGGCTGTTATTATAAAAAATAGACTTTCTGCTAGTGATGTTTTTGTGCAATATCTGTAGTGATTCCAGCAAGAGGTCAACCCTCACTCTGATAAAATCACAATTACATTCTTGCCACTGAAAATAGTTTTGCAATAATCCTAAGAATTCAAATAAGATAATAAAAATACAACTTTAAAAATGTGTTAATTGGAAATGAATATATATCATTTATTGAGTCAGTGGTTTAATTCTAAATAGGTTTTCATTCCTGTCTGTATAGTATATTTGACACAAATGTATTGAGAAATCACTAAGAAATATTACATGAGTTTTCTTTTCATGGAAAATACAATTATAATTAATTACAAAATTACTATATACCAACTCAAAGGAGACAGAGACCAGATGGAGGTGATGAGAGGTTGTGTGTGAAATAACTGATCTGGAATCAGTTAAGGAGGGGCAGTCCCAGCTCTGGAGGCCTGCTGAGAGGAGCAGTGATGTGTGAGCGCGCTCAGTGCAGTTCTGTGCAGCAGGATGTGTGCTCTGCTCACACTAACCCCCTGGGGACGGCCCAGACACCTGGCCACAGTGCTGCTCTATTCCCAGATTGAGTCAGTCCCACTGAGGGACAGCAGAACCAGCCTGCCCCGCCCTGCATACGCAAATCTGAGTTTCACCCCCACAGCTTGCAGTTTCTCAGCCCAAAATACCCCACCACTGAGACAGCTGTTTGAGCTTGAGAAGGTAGAGGGCTCATTTTCATAGTTAGCTAAGAATAGATTAGAGATTTCACATGTGAGGAAACATGCACCCTTACTTATCTGTGCTGAAAAATAATGTGATACTTAAATTTAAAGTTTAAGTATCACAATATAAGAAAACTTAAAATGTCTATAATCATAAATACTGTGAAATCTAAAAATTCAATTGTGCATTCAAGTGAGAAAATATTTTTTAAATGAAGATTAGCAGCCAAGAAATAATTATGCTTTCATTTTAAATGCAACAATGAATGCATGTAAAGAAGAATGCATTCTCGATTCATAAATATTCAGAAAACAACATATTCAAAAATTTGATGATTACAATTTCTATTTGTATTTCACATTCTCCAAAGATTGTCCAAAAAATTGTATTTTCTCCATTTTAAAATTTTCAGTGGCTTCAATGAATGTTTTAGTCATTTAAATGTTTCCTTGTGATTTCATGGACTGAAAAATTTAATTGTATATGTTGCACTTCTCGAATGGAGAAAAATAGGTCCCCATAACTGTTAGGTTACAGGTTAAAACATTATTTTGGAGTCAAATAATTGAAATAATATTAAATTAGTCCTGTTCCATGTAGCACCAGGTAAGAGTGCACCCATTTCTTCTCCACTCAGATACTTCTGCTGTTTGGTGCATCAGAGGGGTCTCTTACAGTTGGTGACCTTGACACTTGACGGGTATCTGAGGGGTTTTCTTACACTTTTATATATTCCATCCTTCAAATTTCCAGATACACAATGCTGCATTTATTCAGCAAACACAAACAGGTTTTGATAATACTAACCCTGTACTGACCCCATGCCTGAAATATAATGGATGCCTGTGCAATTGAATGCATTAAGCTCAAGGGATATCAATTCAAAATGAATGCATTGATATCTTTTGAGTTTAAAATGATCAAATTTAATAATATGGGAGCTTGTTATGGAATTCTGTCCATGCTGTATCATGCTACGTTGTGGTTAAATTGAATAACTAATAACAAAATTTGAAACTTAAAATAATATGATGATCGTGTCAATCAAAGAAATACTGTCGCAGAAAATAATAAATTCTGCGATTCAGTGCATCGTGGCTGAGATGTCACCAGGATACCATCTGAACAGAAACACCTTTAATTACATAAGCTCTGATGTATGTATTCAACTCAAAATACCCTTCAGACAGCAGTTCATTTGAAATCCCACTCCTTCCTCCTCTAGGAGAAAGTACACATACTCTGCTTTTGGGTGGACTCAGTACACCCAGGTGATCATTGCTGCTTGTGAAATGATACTCTGTGTTCCCGGTGATGTAGTCGTACAGAAGTGTGTGTGGTTCAGCAGCAGCTCTGTTATAGGTTCTGTGTGACACAGAGCAGCTCCTCTTCAGTACAGAGAGGGGTGCATTCAGGACTGTGGCTCATTGTCGCTCCCTACAGCCCTGTTGTAAATACTGGTATTCCAGAACAGTGCCTCCCCGCTCAGCACCTGCAGTAGGTCCCAGCTGCAGCAGTGCAGTCTCTGTGCAGTCTGACTGAGGGAGGTTTTTGTACAGCTCTGTATCACTGTGTGAGCGGGTAGCTGTTGTACTGCTGACAGTAATAATCTCCTGCATCTTCAGCCTGGACTCCAGCGATTTTCAGTGTAAACTGAGTCCCAGATCCACTCCCACTGAAACGATCAGGAATCCCAGACTGGCGATTTGTGGCAGCATAAATCAGAAGTTTAGGAGCCTGACCAGGTTTCTGCTGGTACCAGCTGAGCCAGCTGCCCACACTCTGACTGGTTGTACAGCTGATAGAAACAGTGTCTCCCAGCTGAACAGACTGAGCTGATGGAGACTGAGTCAGAATTATATCTGCCATTGATTCTGAAAAACAAAGCAGGTAAATGGATGACAATCACAATAATATTGACAAACAACATGCAATATTCTGGTGAATTTGATGATAAAACAAGGTCATTGTTTAAAAGAACTATCAAAGAAAATGTGAACCAAAACTGAAATTCCAATTTAAAATCGATTTGTCTTTCTCACCCTGTATAAGGAGTCCCAGCATCACCAGCAGTAGAAAGTTTGACATCATCATAATGCTGCCTGTGTCAGTGTCTGTGAAAGGACTGGACAGTCACTGATCTGTACTGGGGGTCTTAAAGTGTGTGGAGCAGTGAGGCAGGACAGGTATGCAAAGCCCCTTCCTCTATACAAATCCTGTCACACACAGTTAGAGGAGCTCTGATGTGTGAACAGCAGTGGTCTATGGAGAGCTGGGACACGTGCTCTATTCACTGCTGTTTTCCCCAGTCAAGCATTTGAAAGTCAATATTACTATTTTTGGCTTTGTAATGTATGATTTTGTAAGTATAACTGGTGAATACATGCAGGCTGAATATGGCTTATCATTCTCTAAAAAATGTGTTGAATAAATTCACATTGTGTGTTATAATTTTAGTTTCTTTATGGGAGATCAGACAGTAAAGGACATCAGTCAGACTCCGGAAATAATTCAAGTGCAGTCCATCTGTTTAGAATTTATGAAAAGTGAAAAACAAGATTATAATGAATATTCTCTGATTTCACTCAGAAAACATTCTTTTTTAAATTTAATGCAATTGAATTTTGACAACTAGCAATGAACATGCTTGTGCTTAAATATTGGAAAACTGACTTAACCTTGCAAAATTGTATTCCATGTTTTAAACAAAGGTTTATCGTAATTTTTTATCTAAACTGTAATTCCTCCATCAGTCCTGGAGGACACAGAAAATCCTGCTTTTTCCCATGTCCTGACAGCAGCCACTAATTTTCATTTTGCTCTCAGCCAGCTGAGCAGCGCAGCCACTGAATCTGGGAGCTCACACTGTGCAGCTGGTACAGGCAGACTGCAGGCAAACAGTCAACCAGAGGAATCACTTTGTCATCAGTGAGAAAGGGACAACTGAGCTGAATGAATCCCTCCCTCTTATGGTGACCATGCAGATAATGATGTGTTCCCTTCTACACAGCGGCTCACAGGATTGGTCAGCAGTGCCTATCAGGCTGTAGTTTGTGCTCTTTTATTATGGTGTTAGAGGATCAGATCAGAAGCAGCAGTGGAGCTCTGATTGGTCAGAGTGTGTAACAGCAGCCTGTGTGATGTGAGCTGGGAGAGCTCTGGACTGAGCGACTCCACTGTGCTAGACTGCCTGCTGTTCACTGCTGCTGGGTTCTGTGACATCTTGTGTTAAACTCTTTTACAATGAATTCAAAATGCAAAGTCATTGGAAATTTATCCAAATAAAGGCTAGGATGCACTGAAATTAAAATTTAGTGTAATCTTTTTGAATAGGGAATCTGAATGATTTTATAATAATCCACTGTAGCTCAATGTTTTCGAGCAAAGCCCCTCAGTGTCTCTGTTGAGTGCCTCCACCCTCAGCACCTGCAGTAGGTCCCAGCTGCAGCAGTGCTGTCTCTGTGCAGTCTGACTGAGGGAGGTTTTTGTACGGCTCTGTATCACTGTGTGAACAGCCAGCTACCACCGATCTGATGCAAACTCTGGCAGTAATAATCTCCTGCATCTTCAGCCTGGACTCCAGTGATTTTCAGTGTGAACTGAGTCCCAGATCCACTCCCACTGAAACGATCAGGAATCCCAGACTGGCGACTTGTGGCAAGATAAATCAAAAGTTTTGGAGCCTGACCAGGTTTCTGCAGGTACCAGTTGAGGTAGTTGCCACCATAAACACTTTGACTGACTGTACAGCTGATAGAGACAGTGTCTCCCTGCTGAACAGACTGAGCTGACGGAGACTGAGTCAGGACTATATCTGCCATCGATTCTGAAAAAGAATAAACGTTAGTTTGAACATAAATATTTCAATAAAGTTTTTATATAATTGTGAATTTGAATATAAAAACAGCAAAAGATTTTGTGAAAAATTACCAAACATTTTCTAAAATATGACCAAAACCCCCAAGTGATAAATTACAATGAAATAAGATTTTCTCACCCTGAGCAAATAGTCCCAGCACCACCAGCAGTAAAATGTTTGACATCATCATACTGCTGCCTGTGTCAGTGTCTGTGAAAGGACTGGACAGTCACTGATCAGTACTGGGGGTCTTAAAGTGTGTGGAGCAGTGAGGCAGGACAGGTATGCAAAGCCCCTTCCTCTATACAAATCCTGTCACACACAGTTAGAGGAGCTCTGATGTGTGAACAGCAGTGGGTCTATAGAGGGCTGGGACACATGCTTTGCTCACAGCTGCTTTTTATCCAGTTAAATACTCAAATGTCAATATTACTTTTTCTAGCATTATACTGTATAACTATATTATTTACTGTTGTGTGTTTTCATCAGACGACACAGTAGCACTCTGTCCTTCCTGTGGGTAAATAGTGAAAATAAAATGTATATAAATCCCTTTAAATAAAAGCTATGATTTTGAACAGTAACCGCCTTTGAATTATTTGTTTACAAAACAAAATCTTTGGAGTATAAAGAAAAAATATGTCTATGTCCCAAACATCATGGTGCTCACTGTGTATGGGAAATGTAGTAGAGGTAAAAATGAGGATAGTACAACGGTCTAAGTGGTTATAAGGCTGAAGTATGGGCTGCTGGGTAGCTCCCTCGGTAAGATTCCCGCATGCTGTACATTAGTGAGTGCCATTGTCTCAGACTGACTGTGGCCAGATATCCTGCTGGGTTGATGCACAACTAGCTCTTTGTCAGCCAATGGATTAATGGAAGGGATTCAGTCGATGGGGAGAGCAATGTTGCTTGAGTAAATCGCTGTTGGCCGTCCGGGCACCAGTGGCTTGTCCCCTGCGCATGCGTATGATTGGATCTCCTCCACCCCTTTTCTGTGTGTGCGCAGCTCTTGTGGCTGCAGTGTGAAACGAAGCAGCTGGGTGGTACTGTGTCATTTTGAGGAGAAATGTGAGAAGTCCTTACTCTCCTGAGCTGGAAGCAGGACCACACATGAGGGCATGCTTGGACGTAGTTTGCAAATTAGGCATACCAAATTTAGTGCAATTGGAGATTGGAGATGAATTTAAAATTGACTGCACAGCTAAGACATCAGTTTGATCCCATCTGAAAATAAATACCTTTAATGACACCAGTTATGATCCATCCATCCATCCACCCATTATCTATACCTGCTTATCCTGGGCAGGGTCGCGGGGGGGGGGGGGGGGGGGGGTCTGGGGCCTATCCCAGCATGCACTGGGTGACATGCAGGTAACCAGTTATCATCTATGTATTGAATACATAATCAAAATACCTTTCTGAAAGAAATTAATTTGAATATCCCTCTCATTGCACTTCTGGGAGAATGTTCACATACTCTGATATTGGGTGAACTCAGCCAAACCTGGTCATCATTGTTGCTTGTGAAATGATTCTATGTGTTTCCGGTGATGTAGTGGTACAGAAGTATGCGTGTTTCAGCATCAGCTCTGCTATGGGTTCTGTATGTCACACAGAGCAGCTCCTCTTCAGCACAGAGAGGTGTGCATTAAGGGCTGTAGCTCATTGTCGCCCCCTACAGCCCAGCTGTAAATACTGGTGTCCCAGATCAGTGACTCCCCCCTCAGCACCTGCAGTAGGTCCCAGCTGCAGCAGTGCAGTCTCTGTGCAGTCTGACTGAGGGAGGTTTTTGTACGGCTCTGTATCACTGTGTGAACACATAGCCACTGTGGTAACTCTGACAGTAATAATCTCCTGCATCTTCAGTCTGGACTCCAGTGATTTTCAGTGTAAACTGAGTCTCAGATCCACTCCCACTGAAACGATCAGGAATCCCAGTCTGGCGACTTGTGGCAAGATAAATCAGAAGTTTAGGAGCCTGACCAGGTTTCTGCAGGTACCAGTAGAGACAGGGACCGATGTCATCTTCGGAATTTATGCAGTCACCCACACTCTGACTAGCTGTACAGCTGATAGAGACAGTGTCTCCCTGCTGAACAGACCGAGCTGCTGGATCTTGAGTCAGCACTATATCTGCCATTGATCCTGAAAAACAAAACATGGAAATTGATGCCAGAGCACATTAATATTGTCCAACAATGCAATATTCTGGAAAATTTGTCAATAATGCCAATATTTATAAAAACAGTTGTGTTGTGAAAATGGTGAACTATATGCAAAATCCCAAGTTAAAATGCATCAATCTTTCTCACCTTGTACAAAAAGTCCCAACATCACCAGCAGTAGAACGACTGACATTGTCATAATGCTGCCTGTGTCAGTGTCTGTGAAAGGACTGGATAGTCACTGATCAGTACTGGGGGTCTTAAAGAGTGTGCAGCAGTGAGGCAGGACAGGTATGCAAAGCCCCTTCCTCTATACAAATCCTGTCACGCACAGTTAGAGGAGCTCTGATGTGTGAACAGCAGTGGGTTTATAGAGGGCTGGGACACATACACTATTCACTGCTATTTTCATCCAGACAGCATATTTATAGTATGCATTTAGGGAATTAATTCTGAAATTAGATTGCACTTTTATAGATCCATGACTGGTCACGGGTGACAGCATTTTGACTAATATGCCAGAAAATGTGTATTTAATAAATATCTGTGTTGTTTGTTCTGATAGACGTTTCAGTATCAGAAATAAAAAATTCCGTGACATCATGCATGCACAGGACATGATTCAAATGTTGTATATCCTTGTCAAACGAATATGTACTAAAACACTGTTACAGTGAGATTTTCCTCTTGTCATTATGAGCAGGTTCTTCCTCATATTTAACACTATAGTTTTCAGATGATTAGAATGAGATTCTTTGTGTTATCAGAGGGAATACTGTGCTAACTGTAGAAGGGAACGCTCTACTTCACTCTCTACTCCTATGATCTCCAGTGCAGCAGTGGAATGCCCATTATTGTTTTTCGCTGATTTTTTTTTCTTTCTTTTTTCTGTCTGAGATTATATTTATTGAGTCATGCCTTCCATCTTCCATGCCCATTTTATCAATGTCCTCCATCATTTTGTGAGAGCACAGAGAAACTGCATATCCCATGATGCACATTCTCCCAGGAACCACTTGTTTTTCCCCACTGCAGATCACTCACTTACATGAACAGCGGGAGAGTATAAGATCCTGTTCAGCTTATATAGACAGACCACCCTGTTGTGTGGCTGCTTTAAACTGCATTGGTTAGGTCTAAATGTAATACCAGCCTGGGGTTTTTTTTCACAAAGCAGGGTTACTGAGTTCGCTGGATAACTGTGCTGAGTAAAACCCGGAACAGCTCTTTTTACTTCAGACCATGTTCCATATTTTGGATGGTTCTGGGTTTTACTCAGTGCACTTATCCAGCTAACTCAGTAATCCTGCTTTATGAAACAGGACCCTGTAGTTTCCTCTCCCTCATTATACTGTAGTGCTTTTCTATCAGCAGCAAAACAGCACTCTCTGTCACCACACTGTGGTCACACATTGTAATGGCAGCTTGTTTAATGCATAGAAGTTCAACCCATAGTGGTGTCACCTACAGCCATAGAATGCTGATTACTATGCTGAACATTTGGAAGGGAGCACAGGATCAATCCTGCATTACTTATTCAAATTTGGCCAAAATTAAACTTAAATTAGCCTTCAGTAAACATGAAAATCCCTCCTATTGTAAATCACGGCGATACTTATGAACAATGCTTTTGCTCACACCTACTGTACATCCATGCAAATGATGAGTTGGATTTCCTGTGATGTATCAGTTTAATCACAACCAAGGGTGAAAGTGAAGACAGTGCAGAAGATGGAGCTGAATTTGGAGTTTGGGAAAGAGCAGGAGGAACACTGCTGGGGGATGTGAGAGCTACTCTCATCACTGAATGCCCTGTAGCCGGTAGCTCATTGGTATTCCGTATTAATTTCCAAAGATGCTGTGCAACTACAGGACATGAATTATCTTAGAATGTTTCTGGGTCTCATCATCAAAATTAAGGGAATATTGACCAATGTCCAAAAAATCTATTTCGATCCTTAATTATAATTTACCCCTGGAAAAACCTCAAATACGTACAAACTTTACATTCAAGAAATTTCACTTGTGTGTGTTGAGTCCCACCTCTGGTCCAGTAAACGTAATTGAATTGCAATTCACCACTCCAGTCTTTTGTTAAATCGATGCATCTTTTCCTTGTGTTTACAAAGTGCTGATATCTCAAGTGTATAAGTGCCAGTATCTCAAGTGTATTCATTCAGTGAAAGGTTTATGCTAATATAATTAAAACGGATCTTAAAAGGAAGGTTTTGGATGTGCTCACATTTGGAGAAATTGTATTATCTTTATATTAAAAAATGAGCGTTATTAATGCACAAAACAGCTCAGAATTTGAGCAGAGCCCTTCATTGTCACAGATCAATGCCTCCCCCCTCAGCACCTGCAGAAGGTCCCAGCTGCAGCAGTGCAGTCTCTGTGCAGTCTGACTGAGGGAGGTTTTTGTACGGCTCTGCATCACTGTGTGAACGGCCAGCTACTACCGATCTGATGTAAACTCTGACAGTAATAATCTCCTGCATCTTCAGCCTGGACTCCAGTGATTTTCAGTGTAAACTGAGTCCCAGATCCACTCCCACTGAAACGATCAGGAATCCCAGACTGGCGTGTTGTGGCAAGATAAATGAGAAGTTTAGGAGCCTGACCAGGTTTCTGCTGGTACCAGTAGAGGTTGTTGCCATTGTAAACGCTCTGACTGACTGTACAGCTGATAGAGACAGTGTCTCCCAGCTGAACAGACTGAGCTGACGGAGACTGAGTCAGGACTATATCTGCCATCGATTCTGAAAAAGAATAAACGTTAGTTTGAACATAAATATTTCAGTAATGTTTATATATAATTGTGAATTTGAATATAAAAACAGCAGATGATTTTGTGAAAAATTACCAAACATTTATTAAAATATGACCAAAACCCCAAGTGTTCAATTACAACGAAATGAGGTTTTCTCACCCTGAGCAAAGAGTCCCAGCATCACCAGCAGTAGAAAGACTGACATCATCATAATGCTGCCTGTGTCAGTGTCTATGATCACTGATCAGCACTGGGGGTCTTAAAGTGTGTGGAGCAGTGAGGCAGGACAGGTATGCAAAGCCCCTTCCTCTATACAAATCCTGTCACACACAGTTAGAGGAGCTCTGATGTGTGAACACCAGTGGGTCTGTAGAGAGCTGGGTTACGTGCACTATTCACTGATGTTTTTCCCCATTGTGATGCAGGGACTGGGTGCCCCGCCCAGCTGTGCTTGTTTTCTCTCTCTCACCTGTCACCTCTCCCAATTTCCAGTGTCTGCAGGATCATGACAATCGGTACTGCCAGAGGCCAGAGTTAATCAGCCCCAACAGAACCGCAGTAATTACACCAGTTCTTCAGTGATTGGGAGCAGGCTCTTCCAGGAGGGGCTCCAGCTGCAGCACTTAGAGCCCCCCCCCCCCCCCCCCCCCCCCACCTCCAGATTGAAGGGCCACTGCCCAGAGCCTGGGGCCCTCACTGTGGGACTGCTTCACTAACAGTGTGTGATTCTCCTCACAGATGCTGACTGTCTGTGGCCCTCAGTGAACCCCAGGAAACTGGGAGTCTGTTCTCACCTGTAACCCTTTCACTCCAGCTGAAGAAACCACTACACAGTTTTTTTCCTTACTGCTTAACTTTTGTGTTTATCAAATACAAAGCTGGCAGCATTAGATATTATAAAGATCTCAAAATGTGCTTATATTACTGTGTATTACACATTTTAAAGCTCTAAATGATTTCCAGGCGTTAATAATGTATGTTTTCTTCAGTTCTGTATTTGGTATCATTGTGAATAATTAGCCAGACACTGGGATTGGGAAGTCCTGGATTCAGAGAGCACTGCTTCACTTTCGCTTAGATTTACATTCAAATCTGGATTTTGCCTTCACAAACACAATTTGACAAGTTCAACAATGATAAATCCCAACTTGCTAGAAGAAGTGTAATGCTATCATTTTCATGTAAAAGATAAGCACACACATTAATTGAATACAGACTCGAATTTTGCTCTAGTTAATTGAATACAGACTAGAATTTTGCTCTAGTTTGAGATGACAAATCATATTTGAAAGCTTACATCATGAATGAAAACATTTATTTCAGATCCTCGATGGACACAGTTATAACTCCATCCTGGATAGTGCTGAAAATCATTCACTCTCCCCCAATGTGTGTGCTGTTACCCACCATGTCTTTACTGCAATGCACAGACTCAGCAGCACAGGCACTGAGCTGGAGGCCTGTGCATCTTGTGCAGTTGACACAGGCAGGAAGCAGGCAGCCTGTGGAGGACCAAATAACCAGAGTCACTCTTACATGATGAGGCAAGAACAGCTGAGCCAACTGACACCCTCCCTTTCTGATCAGCACTATGGCCAATTACACACTGGCCTGTGGAGTTACTGGCCAGTCAGGAGCAGCACCATCAGAATTCAGCACCAGATTGAAACTTCCACTTATCAGCGTTATTACCTCAGGGATAACAGTGGTGCTGATGAAGGAAAAAATTAAAATGAAGTTAAAGTGACCATTGGCTAAAAATGTTTTCTTTTTAGGTTGTCTTCGAAAAGAGGTCTGAGTAAAATTTTTAAAAAATGTGAAAAGAAGTTGAAGAATAACCATTGTGGCTGTCCATGGTTACTGAATGTCTGTGGGGTTCAGGAATAGCAGGAATCTGTGACTCCATACAGGAGGTGATGAGGGCTCATCTGCTCATATCGCGCTACTAGCCCTGTCACAGTCGCATCATTTAACATTTCGTCTGAGTCAGGGCACTTGAATTACAGAATGGGTATTGAAACATATTTAATATTAATATTTCAAACTTAATGATGAGGACACGAGCTATACAGCTTACAGAACAGCATTTTAATTGTTCTACCAAGATTCTCCAGCAGAGGACTTTCTAACACTACTCAGTCTGTTAGTTCAACGATCTGTACAACAAGATCAGATCAGGCAAGTTTTTGTACGGCCATTTAATCAGACTCAATCACTGTGGTGGACTTTCGGTAGCGGGACCAAACTGGAAATCGGCAGTAAGTGGCGACACAACCCGACTTTCTAAGCTTTTTCCACAAAAAATTTAGAAAATTCGAGCAGATTTTACCAGTTTTAACGAAGTGTTAGCATGGTAAATTACACATTTTATCCCATTCAAGCTGTTTCAGTAGTTCAGTTAGACGGAAAAAAACAGTAAAAGTAAAACTACATTTGCAGAGGATATAGTGTACACAAATCAAAGAACATGTAACATGTAACAAATGCAACAAACAAAAGCCACGTAAAGTCAGAAAGAATGAAAAAAGGCAAAGGCAAACGGCTGTCTCTTGAGTGTGAGGTTTTTGTACGGCGGGTAAATGAGTCTGCATCACTGTGGGTCACTTTTGGTGGCGGAACAAAACTGTCAGTTGGACGTAAGTAATTTCTCTTTCAGACCCATCACTATCAATTTTTGTTTCATTTTAAGATGCTGCAATTTTTCGACGATATAAATCAAAATTCTAATAATTTTTGTGATGCGTGAATTAACAAAAAACAGTAGGCTTAATTACTATTTGCAAGATTGGCAATTGATCTCAAATCCTTCTGAATTAATTTTAATTCACTTCACAAATAGCTTTTTTCTCATTGTAAGCATTCCACATTTTATATAATTCAAGCTGAATCAGGTGTTCAGCTGGACAGAAAAAAGAACATGCACGTGAAAAGCTCAACAAAGTAGCTAAGCTGCGTTTGCGTAAAATATTTAAAAATCAAAGTACACGTAACATTTTAAAAAATGGTCAGAAAGAACGGGAAAGGGTAAAGGAAAGCTGTGTCGCTTGAGTGAGAGGTTTTTGTACGGCGGGTGAATGAGTCTGTGTCACTGTGGAGGACTTTCGGTGGCGGAACAAAATGGTCAGTTGGACGTAAGTAATTCTCTTTCAGATCCATCCTTAGCGGTGTTTTTGCTTTCTTTTAAAATATGCTGTAAATCTTCCGACGTTAGACGTTGTGAATCGAATTGCTAATCATTGTTGTGATACGTGGATAAAAAATTCTCAAATTCTTTTTAATCTAGCCATTTTTGACTTCAGTCTGTCAGTCTTCGGGTTTGATACTTAGATGACAGTACCGATTGTCAGATGCAGTCCATGCCTTTTCGATGTTGTGCTCCAGATGGACTAAATAAATTGCATTGGTGTACTTCACGTCCATATGATCACAACGGCTTTATTGATTTTTGAACAGTCTAATGGTATTAATGGTACAGTCGAAGGAACTACGAACATCATCGTTTTCTCAGTGACATGCAATGCGACTGTTATCCACGTAATTAAAAATAAATAAATACAATAATAATAAGTCATGTCGTAGCATTCTGTAGGCTACTGAATATTGGTTTCAGTGCTAAAAATGTGAGAAATTTCCATTTTTGCTGAATTAGTTTTTCTATTTGATACATTGTAGTAAGGTTTAAGAAAAGTTGGTAATGCTGTTTTCAGACTGCGTGTTTAGTTCATAAATGAGAAGGAACACAAAGGAAACTTCAGAAAATGTGATTCATTCTGTAGATTATCAGTGTTTAATGCCATTATGCATTTATTTATTCTTTCGTTAGCAGATATTATTTAGGGAACTGATTTATAATTTACAAAAGCAGGTCAAGCTGTACAAGAGCTGGAGAATGCAATTAAACCTTTAATAAAGAGTTCCGTTGCAGCGCAAAAAATTCTCATTATAAAGGGCACTCACAGTTTATAATAATAATAATCATAATAACTAAAAAAAAGCAGACTGAATATTTAATCGTGTCAGGATGCATTTTATTCTGCAATGTGAGGTGAATCGGGATAAACTCACTTCAGCCACTGCCTGAGTATAATGCCTGATAATTTCTGTATCACATTCATGTCTCATTGTGCAGACAGAATGATTGACACATGGGGGCATGTCCACTGTCTGACCTCACTGTCTCTGCCCTGTCTCCCAGGTGACACAGTCCCCACCCTCACAGTCCTGCCCCCCTCCAGTGTGGAGGTGAAGCAGGGGAAGGCCACACTGGTGTGTCTGGCCAACAAGGGCTTCCCGTCAGACTGGACTCTGCGCTGGAAAGTGGACGGTACCAGTAGGAGCTCGGGCGTGGCCGGGAGCGCCGGGGTCCTGGGGAAGGACGGCCTGTACAGCTGGAGCAGCTCCCTGACTCTCAGTGCGGACGACTGGATGAAGGCGGGGTCACTGACCTGTGAGGCCACACAGGGCTCCCAGGCTGCCCCCCCTCAGACACTGAGGAGAGCTGACTGTGCTGAGTAGGGCGGGTGCAGGCCCAGCTCACACACTCTGATCACACTGTGTTTACCCTGCTCTGCTCTCAGCCTCTCTGCTCCTTACTGCTGCACACTGAGCTGGGCCTGTGTGTGAATCCTTCCTCCAGCCTGAGCTGTCACTGCTAATGGCTCACATGTGCTCTGCTTGTGTCCTCAACAAATATGCATACCTGCCTTCTTATTTGTGTTTGTGTGATTTTGGCAATAGCTGTTAGATAAAAGTCATTGAAATAATAAAGATTCTTTGAAAAGTTATTGTTTGACTGGCTGTTATTATAAAAAGTAGACTTTGTGCTAGTGGTGTTTTTGTGCAATATCTGTAGTGATTCCAGCAAGAGACCAGCCCTCACTCTGATAAAATCACAATTACATTCTTGCCACTGAAAATATTTTTGCAATAATCCTAAGAATTCAAATAAGATAATAAAAATACAACTTTAAAAATGTGTTAATTGGAAATGAATATATATCATTTATAGAGTCAGTGGTTTAATTCTAAATAGGTTTTCATTCCTGTCTGTATAGTATATTTGACAAATGTATTGAGACACCACTAAGAAATATTACATGAGTTTTCTTTTCATGGAAAATACAATTATAATAAATTACGAAATTATTATATACCAATTTATAAGAGACTCAGCCAGAGACCAGATGGAGGTGATGAGAGGTTGTGTGTGAAATAACCGATCTGGAATCAGTTAAGGAGGGGCAGTCCCAGCTCTGGAGGCCTGCTGAGAGGAGCAGTGATGTGTGAGCGCGCTCAGTGCAGTTCTGTGCAGCAGGATGTGTGCTCTGCTCACACTAACCCCCTGGGGACGGCCCAGACACCTGGCCACAGTGCTGCTCTATTCCCAGATTGAGTCAGTCCCACTGAGGGACAGCAGAACCAGCCCCGCCCTGCATATGCAAATCTGAGTTTCACCCCCACAGCTTGCAGTTTCTCAGCCCAAAATACCCCACCACTGAGACAGCTGTTTGAGCTTGAGAAGGTAGAGGGCTCATTTCCATAGTTAGCTAAGAATAGATTAGAGATTTCACGTGTGAGTAAACATGCACCCTTACTTATCTGTTGCTGAAAAATAATGTGATACTTAAATTTAAAGTTTAAGTATCACAATATAAGAAATCTTAAAATGTTTATAATCATAAATACTGTGAAATCTAAAAATTCAATTGTGCATTCAAGTGAGAAAATGTTTTTTAAATGAAGATTAGCAGCCAATAAATAATTATGCTTTCATATTAAATGCAACAATGAATAAAGTAAAGAAGAATGCATTATCGATTCATAAATATTCAGAAAACAACATATTCAAACATTTGATGATTACAATTTCTATTTGTATTTCACATTCTCCAAAGATTGTTGAAAAAATTGTATTTTCTGCATTTCAAAATGTTCAGTGGCTTCAATGAATGTTTTAGTCATTTAAATGTTTCCTTGTGATTTCATCGACTGAAAAATTTTATTGTATATGTTGCACTTCTTGAATGGAGAAAAATAGGTCCCCATAACTGTTACAGGTTAAAACATTATTTTGGAGTAAAATAATTGAAAAATATTATATTAGTGCTGTACCATGTAGCACCAGGTAAGACTGCACTCAGATACTTCTGCTGTTTGGTGCATCAGAGGGATCTCTTACAGTTGGTGACACTTGACAGGTATCTGAGGGGTTTTCTTACACTTTTATATATTCCATCCAAATTTCCAGATACGCAATGCTGCATTTATTCAGCAAACACAAACAGGTTTTGGTAATACTAACCCAGTACTGACCCCATGCCTGAAATATAATGGATGCCTGTGCAATTGAATGCATTAAGCTCAAGCGATATCAATTCAAAATGAATGCATTGATATCCATTGAGTTTAAAATTATCAGATTTAATAATATGGGAGCTTGTTATGGAATTCTGTCCATGCTGTATCATGCAAAGTTGTGTTTAAATTGAATAACTAACGAGAAAATTTGAAACTTAAAAAAAAAAAGATGATCGTGCCAATCAAAAAAATACTGTCGCAGAAAATAATAAATTCTGCGATTCAGTGCATCGTGGCTGAGATGTCACCAGGATCCCATTTGAACAGAAACACCTTTAATTACATAAACTCTGATGTATGTATTCAACTCAAAATACCCGTCAGACTGCAGTTCATTTGAAATCCCACTCATTCCTCCTCTAGGAGATAGTACACATCCTCTGCTAAGGGTGAACTCCATGTGATCATTGCTCCTTGTGAGCTGAAATACGACGTGTTTCCTGTGATGCTGAGGTACAGTAGTGTGTGTGGTTCAGCAGCAGCTCTGCTATGGGTTCTGTGCATGACACAGAGTAGCTCCTCTTCAGTACAGAGAGGCAATAATTTAAGGCAGAAGCTCATTGTCGCCCCCTACTGGTCCACTGGCACTATGTCCCAGAATAGTGCCTCCCCCCTCAGCACCTGCAGTAGGTCCCAGCTGCAGCAGTGCAGCCTCTGTGCAGTCTGAATGAGGGAGGTTTTTGTACGGCTCTGCATCACTGTGTGAATATATATTTACTGTTGATGTAGTGAATACTCTGACAGTAATAATCTCCTGCATCATCAGCCTGGACTCCAGTGATTTTCAGTGTAAACTGAGTCCCAGATCCACTCCCACTGAAACGATCAGGAATCCCAGTCTGGCGAATTGTGGCAAGATAAATCAGATTTTTAGGAGCCTGCCCAAGTTTCTGCTGGTACCAGTGGAGCCAGTTGCCACCGTGAACGCTCTGACTGACCGTACAGCTAATAGAGACGGTGTCTCCCAGCTGAACAGACCGAGCTGTTGGATCCTGAGTCAAAACTATATCTGCCATTGCTTCTGAAAAACAAAACATGGAAATGGATGTCAATGCACATTAATATTCTCAAACACTGTGCAATATTCTGGTAAATTTGACTATACATTTATGAAAATGCTGTGAACAAAGTTGCTTTGTTAAAAGTTAGGAAATAAAATATAGCATGACGAAAATCCAAAGTTAAACTGGATCCGTCAATCTCACCCTGAGCAAAGAGTCCCAGCATCACCAGCAGTAAAACGTTTGACATCATCATAATGCTGCCTGTGTCAGTGTCTGTGAAAGGACTGGTCAGTCACTGATCAGTACTGGGGGTCTTAAAGTGTGTGGAGCAGTGAGGCAGGACAGGTATGCAAAGCCCCTTCCTCTATACAAATCCTGTCACACACAGTTAGAGGAGCTCTGATGTGTGAACAGCAGTAGGTCTGTAGAGGGCTGGGACATGTGCACTATTCACTGATGTTTTTACACAGTCAAACACTAAAATGACGATATTATTGTTTTTGACATTGTTCTGTATGCTTTCATGGCAGGTTCATTACAAGAGTTTGGAAAGTGAATAACATCCATCAGGTACAGGGAATGATTAATTTACAGAATATCCATATATAACTAATGAAAAGTGAAATACTGTAAACTGTCAATGTTCCCTATTTTCACGCAAAAGACCTTCTTTCTCAGTATCTAGTGCAGTTGTATTTTTACAACAAGCAATGAAGATGCTTTCTTTTTCAATATTCAAACAACAGCACCAACCTTGAAAAACGTATTCTACATTTTAAATAAAGATTTATTATCATTTTTGTCCCAAACAGTAATTCCTCCCTGAAATCTGGAGAGCACAGAAAATCCTGCTCTTTCCCATGTGCTGCCAGCAGCCTCTAATTTTCATTTTGCTCTCAGCCAGCTGAGCAGCACAGCCACTGAATCTGGGAGCTCACATTCTGCAGCTGGTACAGGCAGACTGCAGGCACACAGTCAACCAGAGGAATCACTCTGTCCTCAGAGAGGGACGACTGAGCTGAATGAATCCCTCCCTCCTAAGGTGACCATGCAGATAATGATGTGATCCCTTCTACACAGCGGCTCACAGGATTGGTCAGCAGTGCCTATCAGGCTGTAGTTTGTGCTCTTTTATTATGGTGTTAGAGGATCAGATCAGAAGCAGCAGTGGAGCTCTGATTGGTCAGGGTGTGTAACAGCAGCCTGTGTGATGTGTGCTGGGAGAGCTCTGGACTGAGTGACTCCACTGTGCTGGACTGCCTGCTGTTCACTGCTACAGGGTTCTGTGACATCTTGTGTTAAACTATTTTAGAAAGAATTCAAAATGTATAATCATTGGAAATTCTTCCAAATTACATTCCTAAATAAAGGCAAGGATGCACTGAAATTAAAATGTAGTGTAATGTTTTTGAATAGAGAATCTGAATGATTTCATAATAATCCACTGAAGCTCAATGTTTTCGAGCAAAGCCCCTCAATGTCTTGGGTGAGTAGCTCCCCCCTCAGCACCTGCAGTAGGTCCCAGCTGCAGCAGTGCAGCCTCTGTGCAGTCTGACTGAGGGAGGTTTTTGTACGGCTCTGTATCACTGTGTGAATATATTTTTACTGTTGATGTAGTGAAAACTCTGACAGTAATAATCTCCTGCATCTTCAGCCAGGACTCCAGTGATTTTCAGTGTGAACTGAGTCCCAGATCCACTCCCACTGAAACGATCAGGAATCCCAGACTGGCGTGTTGTGGCATAATAAATCAGAAGTTTAGGAGCCTGACCAGGTTTCTGCAGGTACCAGCCGAGTCTGTCACCATGGCTGTCAGTGTAAACGCTCCGACTGGCTGTACAGCTGATAGAGACAGTGTTTCCCTGCTGAACAGATTGAGCTGATGGAGGCTGAGTCACAACTACATCTGCCATTGATTCTGAAAAACAAAACATGGAAATGGTTGTCATAGCACATTAAAATTCTCAAACACAGACATTGAACATTAATGACAAATGCTGTGAACACAGATGTTTTGTCAAACAATGAGAAAGAAAATATAGCATGACCAAAATTTAAAATGGATCCGTCAATCTCACCCTGAGCTCCCATCATCACCAGCAGTAAAAAGACCGACATCATCATAATGCTGCCTGTGTCAGTGTCTGTGAAAGGACTGGGCAGTCACTGATCAGTACTGGGGGTGTTAATCTGTGTGGAGCTGTGAGGCAGGACAGGTATGCAAAGCCTCTTCCTCTATACAAATCCTGTCACACACAGTTAGAGTAGCTCTGATGTGTGAACAGCAGTAGGTCTATAGAGGGCTGGGACACGTGCTCTGTTCACTGCTATTTTTACACATTGTGATGCAGGGACTGGGTGCCCCGTCCAGCTGTGCTTGTTTTCTCTCTCTCTCCTGTTACCTCTCCCGATTCCCAGTGTACAGGGGGAGAGAACATCCTGTGCAGGTCTAAGTGTAATACCAGCCTGGGTTTTTTCACGAAGCAGGGTTACTGAGTTAGCTGGGTAACTGTGTTGAGTTAAACCCAGAACAGCTCTTTTTACTTCAGACTATGTGCCATATGTTGGATGGTTCTGGGTTTTACTCAGTGCACTTATCCAGCTAACTCAGTAATCCTGCTTTATGAAACAGGGCCCTGTAGTTTCCTCTCCCTCATTATACTGTAGTGCTTTTATACCAGACGAAAAACAGTGTTCTCTATCTCTTCTCTGTGGTCACACAGTGTAATGGCAGCTTGTGCCATGTATAGAAGCTCAACCCATAGTGGTGTCACCTACAGCCATAGGATGCTGATTACTTGAAAATTTGGAAGGGAGCACAGGGTCAATCATGCATTACTTATTAAAATTTGGCCAAAATTATACTTAAATGAGTCTTCAGTAAGCATGAAAATTCCTCCTATTGTAAATCATGACGATACTTATGAACAATGCTTTTGCTCATACCTGCATCCATGCAAATGAATGAGCGAGTTTTCCTATGATGTATCAATTTTTTCACAACCGAGCGTGAAAGTGAAGTCAGTGCAGAAGATGGAGCTGAGTTTGGAGTTTGGGAAAGAGCAGGAGGAACACTGCTGGGGGATGTGAGAGCTACTCTCATCACTGAATGCTCTGTAGCCGGTAGCTCATTGGTATTCCGTATTAATTTCCAAAGATGCTGTGCAACTACAGGACATGAATTATCCTAGAATGTTTCTGGGTCTCATCATTGAAATTAAGAGAATATTGACCAATGTCCAAAAAATCTGTTTAGATTCTAAATTATAATTTACCCCTGGAAAAACCTCAAATACGTACAAGCTTCACATTCAAGATATTTCACTTGTGTGTGTTGAGTCCCACCTCTGGTCCAGTAAACATAATCTCATCAAAAACACGTTTTCAACGTACAAAAATGCCAAGTTACTCACTCGTACAAGACATACACTGTCTATAACTCATTCATTCAGACTGTCAAAATCCAGGCCTGCCATTAAAAGTATTGACATCAAAATGACGCCAAGTTATGGTACTACAAACAATATAGGCTATCTTGCCTCACCAAAATTAAATAAAGTGTATTCCGAAGCAATGCTACCCAATATTTCCTCAATTCTTTCTGGTCACTTGCCCCTGTGTACGTGTGAGTAACTTGGCATTTTTGTACGTTGAAAACGTGTTTTTGATGAGATTTATAATTTACAAAAGCAGGTCAAGCTGTACAAGAGCTGGAGAATGCAATTAAACCTTTAACAAAGAGTTCTGTCGCAGGGCAAAATTTTCTCATTATATAGGGCACACACAGTTTATAATAATAATAATCATAATAACTTAAAGAAGCAGACTGAATATTTAATCGTGTCAGGATGCATTTTATTCTGCAATGTGAGGTGAATCTGGATAAACTCACTTCAGCCACTGCCTGAGTGTAACGCCTGATAATATCTGAATCACATTCATGTCTCATTGTGCAGACATAATGATTGACACACAGGGGCGTGTCCACTGTCTGACCTCACTGTCTCTGCCCTGTCTCCCAGGTGACACAGTCCCCACCCTCACAGTCCTGCCCCCCTCCACTCTGGAGGTGAAGCAGGGGAAGGCCACACTGGTGTGCCTGGCCAACAAGGGCTTCCCGTCAGACTGGACTCTGCGTTGGAAAGTGGACGGTACCAGTAGGAGCTCGGGCGTGGCCGGGAGCGCCGGGGTCCTGGGGAAGGACGGCCTGTACAGCTGGAGCAGCTCCCTGACTCTCAGTGCGGACGACTGGATGAAGGCGGGGTCACTGACCTGTGAGGCCACAAAGGGCTCCCAGGCTGCCCCCCCTCAGACACTGAGGAGAGCTGACTGTGCTGAGTAGGGTGGATGCAGGCCCAACTCACACACTCTGATCACACTGTGTTTACCCTGCTCTGCTCTCAGCCTCTCTGCCCCTTACTGCTGCACACTGAGCTGGGCCTGTGTGTGAATCCTTCCTCCAGCCTAAGGTGTCACTGCTAATGTCTCACATGTGCTCTGCTTGTACTCCTCAACAAATATGCATACCTGCCTTCTTATTTGTGTTTGTGTGATTTTTGGCGATAGCTGTTAAATCAGGCTCATTGACATAATAAAGATTATTTGAACAGATATTGTTTTACTGGCTGTTATTATAAAAAATAGACGTTTGTGCTCCTGGTGTTTTTGTGCAAAATCTGTAGTGATTCCACAAAGAGGACAGCCCTCTGTTGAAATCACAATTAGTGCTGTTCCATGTAGCACCAGGTAAGACTACATGCAGATACTTCTGCTGTTTGGTGCATCAGAGGGGTCTCTTACAGTTGGTGACCTTGACTCTTGACGGGTATCTGAGGGTTTTTTTTACACTTTTATATATTCCATCCTTCAAATTTCCAGATACACAATGCTGCATTTATTCAGCAAACACAAACAGGTTTTGGTAATACTAACCCAGTACTGACCCCATGCCTGAAATATAATGGATGCCTGTGCAATTGAATGTTCTTGCCACTGAAAATACTTTTGCAATACTCCCAAGAATTCAAATAAGACAATACAAATAAAACTTTATGTGTAAAGAATATATATTATTTATTGAGTCAGTGGTTTAATTCTAAATAGGTTTTCATTCCTGTCTGTACAGTATATTTGACACAAATGTATTGAGAAACCATTAAGAAATGTTACATGAGTTTTCTCTTTTTTTTCATGGAAAATACAATTATAATTAATTAGAAAAATTACTATATACCAATTTATAGGGGATTGAGACAGAGGCCAGATGGAGGTGATGAGAGGTTGTGTGTGAAATAACTGGTCTGGAATCAGTTAAGGAGGGGCAGTCCCAGCTCTGGAGGCCTGCTGAGAGGAGCAGTGATGTGTGAGCGCGCTCAGTGCAGTTCTGTGCAGCAGGATGTGTGCTCTGCTCACACTAACCCCCTGGGGACAGCCCAGACACCTGGCCACTTTAATTACATAAACACTGATGTATGTATTCAACTCAAAATACCCTTCAGACAGCAGTTCATTTGAAATCCCACTCATTCCTCCTCTAGGAGAAAGTACACATCCTCTGCTTAGGGTGAACTCCAGGTGATCATTGCTCCTTGTGAGCTGAAATACGACGTGTTTCCTGTGATATTGTGGTACAGTAGTGTGTGTGGTTCAGCAGCAGCTCTGCTATGGGTTCTGTGTGTGACACAGAGCAGCTCCTCTTCAGTACAGAGAGGCATAAATTCAGGGCTGAAGCTCATTGTCGCCCCCTACTGGTCCACAGGCAATATGTCCCAGATCAGTGCACCCTCAGCACCTGCAGTAGGTCCCAGCTGCAGCAGTGCAGTCCCTGTGCCGTCTGATTGAAGGAGGTTTTTGTACAGCTCTCTAACACTGTGTGAACATCGTGCCACTACCGTGGGAACTCTGACAGTAATAATCTCCTGCGTCTTCAGCCTGGACTCCAGTGATTTTCAGTGTGAACTGAGTCCCAGATCCACTCCCACTGAAACGATCAGGAATCCCAGACTGGCGTGTTGTGGCAAGATAAATGAGAAGTTTAGGAGCCTGACCAGGTTTCTGCAGGTACCAGTGGAGACGGTCATTGCTGTAAACACTCTGACTGGCTGTACAGCTGATAGAGACAGTGTCTCCCAGCTGAACAGACTGAGCTGCTGGATCCTGAGTCAGAACTATATCTGCCGTTGATCCTGAAAAAGAATAAATGTTAGTTTGAACAGAAATATTTCAGTAAAGATTTTATGTAATTGTGAATTTGAATGGAACAACAGCAAAAGATTTTATGAAAAATTACCAAACATTTTTTAAAAATGACCAAAACCCCAAGTGATCAATTATAATGAAATGAGATTTTCTCACCCCGAGCAAAGAGTCCCAGCATCCCCAGCAGTAAAAAGTTTGACCCCATCATAATGCTGCCTGTGTCGGTGTCTGTGAAAGGACTGGGCAGTCACTGATGTGTACTGGGGATCTTAAAGAGTGTGGAGCAGTGAGGCAGGACAGGTATGCAAAGCCCCTTCCACTATACAAATCCTGTCACACACAGTTAGAGGAGCTCTGGTGTGTGAACACCAGTGGGTCTGTAGAGGGCTGGAAAATGAGCACTATTCACTTCTTGTTCTGCCCACTAAAACATTCAAACATAAACTTTATTGTTTCTGATATTGTATTATACAATTATAGATGTGTAACTGGTAAAGACTGGCTGAATATAAAGTATGATTGTGAAATATGTTTTTAATAAATTCACATGTTGTGAGCTATGACGCTAGGTTCTTTACAAGATTCCAGAACATCAAGGACATCAGTCAGGCACTGGGAATCAATCAGTGATAGTGTATTCAATATACTATTAATGAAGACTGAAATACTGTACTATCGTGAATATTTCCTGATTTCACTCAGAAGTTCTTCTTTCTCTGTATTTAATGCAGTGGTATTGAGACTGACAATGATGCAGCTTCTTTTTAAATAGTGGGAAAGCAGAGTAAACCTTGGAAAACTTATTTCATGTTTTTAAACCAAGTTTTAACCTTTTATCTGTCATCATCTGTATTTGCTTCATCAGTTTTGGTGTGCACAGATACAAAAGGTCTTTAACACAGGCAGCCAAATGCCACTAATTTTCATTTTGCACTCAATCAGCTGAGTAGACAGGCACTGAATCTGGGTGCTCACATTGTGCAGCTGGTACAGGCAGACTGCAGGCACACAGTCAACCAGAGGAATCACTTTGTCCTCAGTGAGAAACTGAGCTGATGAATCCCTCCCTCCTAAGGTGACCATACAGATAATGATGTGTTCCCTTTCACACAGTCGCTCACAGGATTGGTCAGCATTTTTAAAAAAAAATTTTTTTGGGGGGGACTTTTTTCAGCTTTATTAGACAGGAAGAATTAGGAGGCAAGGGGGGGAGACATGTGATAAAGGTCAGCAGTCGGACTCGAACCACTGACATCGCAGCTCGCAATGAGCATGTGTAAAGCACTCTATGGGCTAAGCCACTGGAGGCCCCAGGATTGGTCAGCATTGCCTATCAGACTGTAGTTTGTGCTCTTTTATTATGGTGTTAGAGGATCAGATCAGAAGCAGCAGTGGAGCCCTCTGATTGGTCAGGGTGTGTAACAGCAGCCTGTGTGATGTGTGCTGGGAGAGCTCTGGACTGAGTGACTCCACTGTGCTGGACTGCCTGCTGTTCACTGCTGCTGGGTTCTGTGACATCTTGTGTTAAACTCTTTTACAAAGATTTCAAAATGCAAAGTCATTGGAAATGCATTCAACTTACATTCCTAAATAAAGGCTAGGATGCACTGAAATTAAAATGTAGTGTTATCTTTTTGAATAGGGAATCTGAATGATTCCATAATAATCCACTTTAGCTCAATATTTTCGAGCAAAGCCCCTCAATGTCTCAGGTGAGTGGCTCCCCCCTCAGCACCTGCAGTTGGTCCCAGCTGTAGCAGTGCTGTCTCTGTGCAGTCTGACTGAGGGAGGTTTTTGTATGGCTCTGTATCACTGTGTGAATATACTTTTACTGTTGATGTAGTGGTATCTCTGACAGTAATAATCTCCTGCATCTTCAGCCTGGACTCCAGTGATTTTCATTGTAAACTGAGTCCCAGATCCACTCCCACTGAAACGATCAGGAATCCCAGACTGGCGTGTTGTGGCACGATAAATCAGAAGTTTCGGTGCCTGACCAGGTTTCTGCTGGTACCAGTGGAGGTAGCTGCTGGAAACACTCTGACTGGTTGTACAGCTGATAGAGACAGTGACTCCCAGCTGAACTGACTGAGCTGCTGGAGATTGAGTCAGAACTATATCTGCCATTGATTCTGAAAAACAAAACATTGAAATGGATGTCAATACATGTTACTATTCAAACAATTTGCTGAAATCTGTTTATTTGTACTAGGCTATAATGTCAACTTTTGTGAAAAGTGAACAATGATAATGTGATCTATAACCAATATCTGAAGTTAATGTGGATCTATCATTCTCACCCTGTACAAGGAGTCCCAGCGTCACCAGCAGTAGAAAGTTTAACATCATCATAATGCTGCCTGTGTCAGTGTCTGTGAAAGGACTGGACAGTCACTGATCAGTACTGGGGGTCTTAAAGAGTGTGGAGCAGTGAGGCAGGACAGGTATGCAAAGCCCCTTCCTCTATACAAATCCTGTCACACACAGTTAGAGGAGCTCTGATGTGTGAACAGCAGTTGGTCTGTAGAGGGCTGGGACACATGCACTATTCACTGATGTTTTTACCAAGTCAAGTATTTGAAAGTAAATATTACTGATTCTGACTGCATGATTATTGATGTGTAACCAGTGAAGACTGGCTGAATATGAGGTATAATTGAGAAATATATGGTTAATAAATGTAGATATTGTGTGCACTGATGACAGGTTCATTACAAGAGATCAAACAGTCAGGGACATCAGTCAGGCACAGTGAATTATTCATTTACTGTATATCTATACTGAATCAATGAAAAGTGAAATACTGTATTGCAGTGAATGTTTCCTGATTTCCAGACATGTGCTCTATTCACTGCTGTTTTTATCTCTCGTGAGGCAGGGATTGGATGCCCCGCCCAGCTTCCATCTCTCTCTCTCTCTCTCTCTCTCTCTCGTCACCTCTCCTGATCCCCAGTGTGTTCAGGACCATGGACAGCAGCCGCTGGCCAGAGTGGATCTGCCCAGTCAAGGCCCTGGAGCTACAGCAACTATCCAACACCTGGGAGCAGCCTGTCTTCCAGGAGCGGCTCCAGCTGCAGCACATAGAGGCTCCCCACCGCCAGATAAAAGGTCCACTGCCCAGATCCTGGGGACTTCACTCTGGGACTGCTTCACTAGTGCTGTGTGATCGTCCCCACAGATGCTGAGCACACACAGAGTCAAGGAATACACAGAGGTCTTATTGTTTACTTTAACGGACTGGGATCTGTCAGTGACACAAGATTGAAACTTCCACTTTCACATCAGTCTTATTATCCCTGGTATAGAACTGGCACTGATCAAGACAAAACTCTAAATTAACTTAAAGTGGCCATTGTATCAAGAATATTTTCTGTTTAAGTTGTGTTCAAAATGAGGTCTGAGTAAGACTAAGCAAAATTCAAATTAAAAAAGGTTGAATGAATACCTGTATTGCTGTCCATGGCACTGAATTCCTCTGGGATTCGACGATAGCTGGAAACTATGACGCTTTCCAAAGAGGAGGTGAACAGCGCTCCTCTGCTCATCTCGCGCTACTACACCTGTCACAGTCACATCATTTATCATTTCACCTGAATCGAAGAGCATTTGTCACAGAATGTATTTTGAAACATATTTAATATTGATGACTCGAACACCGAAACGACTTTCGTTGATAAGCTTTCATAACATCATCTTCATTGTCGTTCCACGATTCTCCAGCAGGGGACTTCCTAAGGCTACACATGTCTGACGGATCAACAGTGTGCACAACAGGCAGGTTTTTGTACAGCCGGTTAATCAGACTGAATCACTGTGGTGGACTTTCGGTGGCGGGACCAAACTGGAAGTCGGCAGTAAGTGGTTATACAAACAAGCCTTTTCAACATTTTCCACAGAAATATTAGAAGATTCTATCTGTTTTAATACATTCGTTTTACATTACGTTTCTGCGGGTTGTTTGCATTTTACATTCCACATTCTATTTTCTGCCGGCTGAATCAGTCGTTGAGCTAGAAATAAAATAAAAGATATGCATGTGAAAAGCTCAAAAGAGTACTATACATTTTCACATACAAATCCAAGTACATGCAACATTTTTTTTTACAAGCGAATCGTTGATACATTTGAAAAGCTGCGTGAAGTAGTAAAGAATGGAAAAGCCAACGGTCGGCTGTGTCTCTAGAGTGAGAGGTTTTTGTACGGCGCGTGAATGAGTCTGTATCACTGTGGTACACTTTCGGTGGCGGCACTAAACTGTCAGTTGGACGTAAGTAATTCTCTTCCACATCCCTCACTGTCGATGTTTTTGCGTTTTTTGTTTTTTTTTAATATGCTGCAATTTTCCGACGTTCGATGTCGTGAATCAAAATTGTAATTCTGGAGATGCGTGAATGAAAAACAGAAATGTTAGTCAAATGATGTCAAATACTTTTTATTCTAGGACATTTTGACTTCAGGCAGTTTGTCTTTATCGTAGACCTGTTGATGTTTAGATGACCGACCTGCAATAACTTTCTTTTTTGCGCTCGAGAGTAACTAAATTAAATTGCATTGGCTCCTTTGCCGTCGGCAGGATCACTCTGTACGAGCATGTATTTTATGGCACAGTCTGCAAAACGACAATCTCTTTCTCAGTAATGTAGAATAAAATAGTGTTGTCCACCTAACCTTAATGTAAAAAATTTAAATGATTTAATCAGAGTTATTTATTTTTCACACTTGAAAATGAAATTGGATCATAGCCTACTTCATACACTTCGTCGTTTGTGTTGGTTATGAAATCCGATCGTTTTATTCATTCAAATTTTATTTTAATTTTTATTTGCGATCGCATTATTATATTAAGAATGTTGTTACATTACAGACTTATGTTCTGATGTCATAACATTCTCTAGTCTACAGTATATTATGTTTATAGATTTATATATATATATTATGTTTATAGATTTTTTTTTAAAAGCGAGGAATTTCCAATGCAATGAAAATATTTACCAAATGCTTTTGATAACTTGATGTAAAAGTTTTATGAAAATTGTTTCTTGCTGCCGGAGTGCGTGTTCAGTTCATATACGTGAGGGAACACAACGGGAACCTGGTGGTTCATTCTATATGTTTTCAGCGTGAATATCAGTATGTATCCATTCTTTTGCAAGCCGCTGTGTATTGTATTGGGTCTATGGTGGGCTACTGAAATAATCGACAGTTCAAGCTGCAAAAGTGGAGTAAATTGAAAGTGCTGCACTAGAAGCAGTTCTGGTTGTGATGAAGAATTTTATCATTGTTAAGTACTACCGTCACAATCTGATAATAATGGAATGCATGCAGACAGAACCTTTAAAAATGCCAATGTACTTTATATTGTAGAATATAAAGCAAATGCAAATAAAGTCTATTCAGACATTCCAAATAAGTTGTAAGTGATAACTTCTGTATGACATTTCACGTCTCAGTCTCATTGCAAGGACAGAATGATTGACACATGGGGGTTGGGTGGGGGGGGGGGGTGGGCGTGTCCACTGTCTGACCTCACTGTCTCTGCCCTGTCTCCCAGGTGACACAGTTCCCACCCTCACAGTCCTGCCCCCCTCCAGTGTGGAGGTGAAGCAGGGGAAAGCCACACTGGTGTGTCTGGCCAACAAGGGCTTCCCGTCAGACTGGACTCTGCGCTGGAAAGTGGACGGTACCAGTAGGAGCTCGGGCGTGGCCGGGAGCGCCGGGGTCCTGGGGAAGGACGGCCTGTACAGCTGGAGCAGCTCCCTGACTCTCAGTGCGGACGACTGGATGAAGGCGGGGTCACTGACCTGTGAGGCCACAAAGGGCTCCCAGTCTGCTCCCCCTCAGACACTGAGGAGAGCTGACTGTGCTGAGTAGGGCGGGTGCAGGCCCAGCTCACACACTCTGATCACACTGTGTTTACCCTGCTCTGCTCTCAGCCTCTCTGCTCCTTACTGCTGCACACTGAGCTGGGCCTGTGTGTGAATCCTTCCTCCAGCCTGAGCTGTCACTGCTAATGTCTCACATGTGCTCTGCTTGTGCTCCTCAACAAATATGCATACCTGCCTTCTTATTTGTTTTTGCGTGATTTTGGCAATAGCTGTTAGATAAAAGTCATTGAAATAATAAAGATTCTTTGAAAAGTTATTGTTTGACTGGCTGTTATTATAAAAAATAGACTTTTGTGATCCTGTTGTTTTTGTGCAAAATCTGTAGTGATTCCACCAAAAGGCCAGCCCTCACTCTGATGAAATCACAATTATGTTCTTGCCTCTGAAATACTTTTGGAATACTCCCAAGAATTCAAATAAGATAATAATAATAAAACTTTTTGTGTTAATATAAAAAGAATGTATATTATTTATTGAGTCAGTGGTTTAATTCTAAATAAGTTTTCATTCCTGTCTGTACTGTATATTTGACACAAATTTATTGAGAAACCACTAAGAAATATTACACAAGTTTTCTTTTCATGAAAAATACAATTATAATTAATTACGAAATTACTATATACCAATTTATAGGAGACTCAGACAGAGACCAGATGGAGGTGATGAGAGGTTGTGTGTGAAATAACTGATCTGGAATCAGTTAAGGAGGGGCAGTCCCAGCTCTGGAGGCCTGCTGAGAGGAGCAGTGATGTGTGAGCGCGCTCAGTGCAGTTCTGTGCAGCAGGATGTGTGCTCTGCTCACACTAACCCCCTGGGGACAGCCCAGACACCTGGCCACAGTTCTGCTCTATTCCCAGATTGAGTCAGTCCCACTGAGGGACAGCAGAACCAGCCTGCCCCGCCCTGCATATGCAAATCTGAGTTTCACCCCCACAGCTTGCAGTTTCTCAGCCCAAAATACCCCACCACTGAGACAGCTGTTTGAGCATGAGGAGGTAGAGGGCTCATTCTGTAGTGAGGTGAGAATAGAATGTGTTTGCATCTTACGGTTGCCTTAGCGTGAATCTCTGATTAGAGATTTCACATCTGAGGAAACTTGCACTCTTATTTATCGGTATGGAAAAATAATGTCATACTTAAACTTAACCTTTAATTATCACCATATGACTAAAATTGAAGTGTCTAGAATCATAAATGCAGTCTAATCTAAAAATTTGATTGTGCATTAAAGTGAGAAATTTTTTAAATGAAGATAAGCAGTCAAGCAAAACTATGTTTTCATTTTAAATGCATAAATTAATAAAATAAAGAAAAATGGTTTCTCGGTTCATAAATACTCAGAAAACAACATATTCGTACAAACATTTGATGATTACAATTGTTATTTGCCTTTCACATACTCCAAAGATTGTCAAAAAATTATTTTCATCATTTTAAAATTTTCAGTGGCTCCAATGAGTGTTTTAGTCATTTAGTGTTTCCTTGTGATTTCATGGAGTGAAAAATTTAATTGTATCTGTTCCACTTCTTGAATGGAGAAAAAGAGGTCTCCATAACTATTAAGTTATTGGTTAAAACATTATTTTGGAGTTAAATAATTGAAATTTTATATTAAATTAATCCTGTTCCATGAAGCACCAGGTAAGACTACACCCATTTCTTCTCCACAAAGATACTTCTGCTGTTTGATGCATTAGAGGGGTCTCTTACAGTTGGTGACCTTGACACTTGACGGGTATCTGAGGGGTTTTCTTACACTTTTATACATTCCATCCTTAAAATTTCCAGATACACAATGCTGCATTTATTCAGCAAACACAAACAGGTTTTGATAATACTAACCCTGTACTGACCCCATGCCTGAAATATAATGGATGCCTGTGCAATTGAATACATTAAGCTCAAGGGATATCAATTCAAAATGAATGCATTGATATCTTTTGAGTTTAAAATGATCTCATTTAATAATATGGGAGCTTGTCATGGAATTCTGTCCATGCTGTATCATGCTACGTTGTGGTTAAATTGAATAACTAATAACAAAATTTGAAACTTAAAATAATATGATGATCGTGCCAATCAAAGAAATACTGTCGCAGAAAATAAAAAATTCTGCGATTCAGTGCATCGTGGCTGAGATGTCACCAGGATCCCATCTGAACAGAAACACCTTTAATTACATAAACTCTGATGTATGTATTCAACTCAAAATACCCTTCAGACAGCAGTTCATTTGAAATCCCACTCCTTCCTCCTCTAGGAGAAAGTACACACACTCTGCTTTTGGGTGGACTCAGTACACCCAGGTGATCATTGCTGCTTGTGAAATGATACTCTGTGTTCCCTGTGATGTAGTCGTACAGAAGTGTGTGTGGTTCAGCAGCAGCTCTGTTATAGGTTCTGTGTGACACAGAGCAGCTCCTCTTCAGTACAGAGAGGGGTGCATTCAGGACTGTGGCTCATTGTCGCCCCCTACAGCCCTGTTGTAAATACTGGTATTCCAGAACAGTGCCTCCCCCCTCAGCACCTGCAGTAGGTCCCAGCTGCAGCAGTGCAGTCTCTGTGCAGTCTGACTGAGGGAGGTTTTTGTACGGCTCTGTATCACTGTGTGAGCGGGTAGCTGTTGTACTGCTGACAGTAATAATCTCCTGCATCTTCAGCCTGGACTCCAGCGATTTTCAGTGTAAACTGAGTCCCAGATCCACTCCCACTGAAACGATCAGGAATCCCAGACTGGCGATTTGTGGCAGCATAAATCAGAAGTTTAGGAGCCTGACCAGGTTTCTGCAGGTACCAGCTGAGCCAGCTGCCCACACTCTGACTGGTTGTACAGCTGATAGAAACAGTGTCTCCCAGCTGAACAGACTGAGCTGATGGAGACTGAGTCAGAATTATATCTGCCATTGATTCTGAAAAACAAAGCAGGGAAATGGATGACAATCACAATAATATTGACAAACAACATGCAATATTCTGGTGAATTTGATGATAAAACAAGGTCATTGTTTAAAAGAAGTATAAAAGAAAATGTGAACCAAAACTGAAATTCTAATTTAAAATCGATTTGTCTTTCTCACCCTGTATAAGGAGTCCCAGCATCACCAGCAGTAGATAGTTTGACATCGCCATACTGCTCCCTGTGTCAGTGTCTGTGAAAGGACTGGACAGTCACTGATCTGTACTGGGGGTCTTAAAGTGTGTGGAGCAGTGAGGCAGGACAGGTATGCAAAGCCCCTTCCTCTATACAAATCCTGTCACACACAGTTAGAGGAGCTCTGATGTGTGAACAGCAGTGGGTCTGTAGAGAGCTTGGACACGTGCTCTATTCACTGCTGTTTTCCCTAGTCAAGCATTTGAAAGTCAATATTACTATTTTTGGCTTTGTAATGTATGATTTTGTAAGTATAACTGGTGAATACATGCAGGCTGAATATGGCTTATCATTCTCTAAAAAATGTGTTGAATAAATTCACATTGTGTGTTATAATTTTAGTTTCTTTATGGGAGATCAGACAGTAAAGGACATCAGTCAGACGCCGGAAATAATTCAAGTGCAGTCCATCTGTTTAGAATTTATGAAAAGTGAAACACAAGATTATAATGAATATTCTCTGATTTCACTCAGAAAACATTCTTTTTTAAATTTAATGCAATTGAATTTTGACAACAAGCAATGAACATGCTTGTGCTTAAATATTGGAAAACTGACTTAACCTTGCAAAATTGTATTCCATGTTTTAAACAAAGGTTTATCGTAATTTTTTATCTAAACTGTAATTCCTCCATCAGTCCTGGAGGACACAGAAAATCCTGCTTTTTCCCATGTCCTGACAGCAGCCACTAATTTTCATTTTGCTCTCAGCCAGCTGAGCAGCGCAGCCACTGAATCTGGGAGCTCACACTGTGCAGCTGGTACAGGCAGACTGCAGGCAAACAGTCAACCAGAGGAATCACTCTGTCCTCAGTGAGAAAGGGACAACTGAGCTGAATGAATCCCTCCCTCCTAAGGTGACCATTCAGATATATATGTGTTCTCTTCTACACAGCGGCTCACAGGATTGGTCAGCAGTGCCTATCAGACTGTAGTTTGTGCTCCTTTATTATGGTGATAGAGGATCAGATCAGAAGCAGCAGTGGTGCTCTGATTGGTCAGGGTGTGTAACAGCAGCCTGTGTGATGTGTGCTGGGAGAGCTCTGGACTGAGTGACTCCACTGTGCTGGACTGCCTGCTGTTCACTGCTGCTGGGTTCTGTGACATCTTGTGTTAAACTCTTTTACAATGAATTCAAAATGCATAATCATTGGAAATTCATCGAAATTACATTCCTAAATAAAGGCTAGGATGCATTGAAATGAAAATGTAGTGCAATCTTTTTGAATAGGGAATCTGAATGATTCCATAATAATCCACTGAAGCTCAATGTTTTCAAGCAAAGCCCCTCAATGTCTCGGGTGAGTAGCTCCCCCCTCAGCACCTGCAGTAGGTCCCAGCTGCAGCAGTGCAGTCTCTGTGCAGTCTGACTGAGGGAGGTTTTTGTACGGCTCTGTATCACTGTGTGAATATATCTTTACTGTTGATGTAGTGAAAACTCTGACAGTAATAATCTCCTGCATCTTCAGCCTGGACTCCAGTGATTTTCAGTGTGAACTGAGTCCCAGATCCACTCCCACTGAAACGATCAGGAATCCCAGACTGGCGACTTGTGGCAAAATAAATCAGAAGTTTAGGAGCCTGACCAGGTTTCTGCTGGTACCAGTAGAGGTTGTTGCCAACGAAAACGCTCTGACTGACTGTACAGCTGATAGAGACAGTGTCTCCCAGCTGAACAGACTGAGCTGCTGGATCCTGAGTCAGAACTATATCTGCCTTTGATTCTGAAAAATAAAACATGTAAATGGATGTCAAAGAACATTCATATTTTCAATCACTGGGCAATATTATGGTAAACTGGAAATTAATGACAAATGCTGTGAACACAGATGCTCTGTCAAAAGTAAAGAAAGAAAATGTGGAATGACCAAAATCCAAAGTTAAAATGGATCCGTCAATCTCACCCTGAGCAAAGAGTCCCAGCATCACCAGCAGTAAAAAGTTTGACCCCATCATAATGCTGCCTGTGTCAGTGTCTGTGAAAGGACTGGACAGTCACTGATCAGTACTGGGGGTCTTAAAGTGTGTGGAGCAGTGAGGCAGGACAGGTATGCAAAGCCCCTTCCTCTATACAAATCCTGTCACACACAATTAGAGGAGCTCTGATATGTGAACAGCAGTGGGTCTGTAGAGGGCTGGGACACGTGCGCTATTCACTTCTTTTTTTCCCAGTACAAATGTCAACAATCAAATGTCAACGTTACTGTTTCTGAGACTGTATCGTACACTTATAGATATGTGACTGTTAAAGACTAGCTGAACATGAGGTATGAATGTTAAATATGTGTTTAATATATTCACATTTTGTATGCTCTGATGACAGGTTCATTACAAGTGTTCAGAAAGTCAAGGACATCAGTAAGGTACATGGAATTATTCATTTACAGTCTATGCTATTTTATCCAGACAACATATTTATTGCGTGCATTTAGAGAATTATTTCTGAAATTAGATTGGACTTTTATAGATAAATAATTGGTCACGGGTGACAGCATATTGACTTATATTCCATTAAATTTGTATTTCATTCATTTCTGTGTTGTTTGTTCTGATATACATTTCAGTTTCAGAAATAAGAAATTTAGTGAAATCATGCATGCACAGGAAATGATTCAAATGATGTATATCCTTGTGAAAACAATGTAAACTAAAACTGTATTAGAGTGAGCATTTCCTTTTGTCAATATGACCTGGTCCTTCCTTCATATAGCACTGTAGTTTTCAGATGATTATAATGAGGTTCTTTGTGTTATCAGAGGGATTACTGTGCTAACTGTAGAAGGGAACTCTCTACTTCACTCTCTACTGCTATGATCTCCAGTGCAGCAGTGGAATGCCCATTATTGTTCCATCAATGATTTATTTTTCTTTCTTTTAAAAAAATCTGAAATCGTATTTATTGAGTCATGCCTTCCATCTTCCATGCTCACTTTATCAATGTCCTCCATCACAATGTGATAGCACAGAAAAACTACATCTCTCAAAATGCACATTCTTCCAGCAACCACTTATTTTCCCCCATTGCAGATCACTCTGTTACATGTAGGGGGGGGGCACTGTACATCCTGTTCAGCATATATAGACAGACTACTCCATTGTCGGGCTGCTTCAAACTGCACCGGTTAGGTGTATGTTATACCAGCCTGGGGTTTTTTTCACAAACCAGGATTACTGAATAGCCATCCTGAGCAAACCCCGGAACAGCTCTTTTTACTTCAGTCCATGTGCCATGTTTTGGAAGGTTCCGGGTTTTACTCAGTGCACTTACCTGGCAAACTCAGTAATCCTGCTTTATGAAACAGGGCCCTGTAGTTTCCTCTCCCTCGTTATACTGCAGTGCTTTTATATCAGGAGCAAAACAGCACTCTCTGTCTCCTCCCTGTGGTCACATATTGTAATGGCAGCTTGTGCCATGTATAGAACAGCAACCTGTAGTGGTGTCCTCTACAGCCATAGAATGCTGATTATTTGAAAAGTTAAAAGGGAGCACAGGGTTAGTCCTGCATTACTTATTCATATTTGGCCAAAATTAAACTTAAATCAGTCTTCAGTAAGCATGAAAATGTATCCTATTGTAAATCATTGCGATACTTAAAAACAATGCTTTTGATCACACCTACATCCATGCAAATTAATGTTCGATATTTCCTATGATGTATCAGTTTTTTCACAGCCAAGGGTGAAAGTGAAGACAGTGCAGAAGATGGAGCTGAGTTTGGAGTTTGGGAAAGAGCAGGAGGAACACTGCTGGGGGGTGTGAGAGCCACTCTCATCACTGAATGCCCTGTAGCCGGTAGCTCATCGGTATTCGGTATTAATTTCCAAAGATGCTGTGCAACTACAGGACATGAATTATCCTAGAATTTTTCTGGGTCTCATCATCAAAATTAAGGGAACATTGACCAATGTGCAAATCTGTTTAGATTCTAAATTATAATTTACCCCTGAAAAATTCCTCAAATATGTAAAAAAAAAAAAAAAACATTACATTCAAGATATTTCACTTGTATGTGTTGAGTCCCACCTCTGGTCTTGTAAACGTAATTGAATAGTAATTCACCACTCCAGTCATTAGTTAAATCTGTTTATATTTCCTTGTGTTTACAACGTACTGATACCTCAGGTGTGTAAGTGTAAGTTTCTCAAGTGTATTCCTTCAATGAAAGGTTTATGCTGATAAAATTTAAATGGATCTTAACAGGAAAGTATTGGATGTGCTCACATTAATATTTAAAGAAATGGCATTAAATATTAGAATAAGAAAGTTATTATTGCACAAAACAGCTCAGAATTTGAGCAGAGCCCCTTGTGGTCACAGCCCAGTGGCTCCCCCTTCAGCACCTGCAGTAGGTCCCAGCTGCAGCAGTGCAGTCTCTGTGCAGTCTGACTGAGGGAGGTTTTTGTACGGCTCTGTATCACTGTGTGAACACCCAGCTACTACTGATGAGATGCGCACTCTGACAATAATAATCTCCTGCATCTTCAGCGTGGACTCCAGTGATTTTCAGTGAAAACTGAGTCCCAGATCCACTCCCACTGAAACGATCAGGAATCCCAGACTGGCGAGTTGTGGCATAATAAATCAAAAGTTTTGGAGCCTGACCAGGTTTCTGCAGGTACCAGTTGAGGTAGCTGCCACCATAAACGCTTTGACTGACTGTACAGCTGATAGAGACAGTGTCTCCCTGCTGAACAGACTGAGCTGACGGAGACTGAGTCAGGACTATATCTGCCATCGATTCTGAAAAAGAATAAACGCTAGTTTGAACATAAATATTTCAATAAAGTTTTTATATAATTGTGAATTTGAATATAAAAACAGCAAAAGATTTTATGAAAAATTACCAAACATTTTCTAAAATATGACCAAAACCCCCAAGTGATAAATTACAATGAAATAAGATTTTCTCACCCTGAGCAAATAGTCCCAGCACCACCAGCAGTAAAATGTTTGACATCATCATACTGCTGCCTGTGTCAGTGTCTGTGAAAGGACTGGACAGTCACTGATCAGTACTGGGGGTCTTAAAGTGTGTGGAACAGTGAGGCGGGACAGGTATGCAAAGCCCCTTCCTCTATACAAATCCTGTCACACACAGTTAGAGGAGCTCTGATGTGTGAACAGCAGTGGGTCTATAGAGAGCTGGGACACATGCTTTGCTCACAGCTGCTTTTTATCCAGTTAAACACTCAAATGTCAATATTACTTTTTCTAGCATTATACTGTATAATTATATTATTTACTGTTGTGTGTTTTCATCAGACGACACAGTAGCACTCTGTCCTTCCTGTGGGTAAATAGTGAAAATAAAATGTATATAAATCCCTTTAAATAAAAGCTATGATTTTGAACAGTAACCGCCTTTGAATTATTTGTTTACAAAACAAAATCTTTGGAGTATAAAGAAAAAATATGTCTATGTCCCAAACATCATGGTGCTCACTGTGTATGGGAAATGTAGTAGAGGTAAAAATGAGGATAGTACAACGGTCTAAGTGGTTATAAGGCTGAAGTAAGGGCTGCTGGGTAGCTCCCTCGGTAAGATTCCCGCATGCTGTACATTAGTGAGTGCCATTGTCTCAGACTGACTGTGGCCAGATATCCTGCTGGGTTGATGCACAACTAGCTCTTTGTCAGCCAATGGATTAATGGAAGGGATTTAGTCGATGGGGAGAGCAATGTTGCTTGAGTAAATCGCTGTTGGCCGTCCGTGCACCAGTGGCTTGTCCCCTGCGCATGCGTATGATTGGATCTCCTCCACCCCTTTTCTGTGTGTGCGCAGCTCTTGTGGCTGCAGTGTGAAACGAAGCAGCAGGGTGGTACTGTGTCATTTTGAGGAGAAATGTGAGAAGTCCTTACTCTCCTGAGCTGGAAGCAGGACCACACATGAGGGCATGCTTGGACGTAGTTTGCAAATTAGGCATACCAAATTTAGTGCAATTGGAGATTGGAGATGAATTTAAAATTGACTGCACAGCTAAGACATCAGTTTGATCCCATCTGAAAATAAATACCTTTAATGACACCAGTTATGATCCATCCATCCATCCACCCATTATCTATACCTGCTTATCCTGGGCAGGGTCGCGGGGGGGGGGGGGGGGGGGGGGGGGGGGGGGGGTCTGGGGCCTATCCCAGCATGCACTGGGTGACATGCAGGTAACCAGTTATCATCTATGTATTGAATACATAATCAAAATACCTTTCTGAAAGAAATTAATTTGAATATCCCTCTCATTGCACTTCTGGGAGAATGTTCACATACTCTGATATTGGGTGAACTCAGCCAAACCTGGTCATCATTGTTGCTTGTGAAATGATTCTATGTGTTTCCGGTGATGTAGTGGTACAGAAGTATGCGTGTTTCAGCATCAGCTCTGCTATGGGTTCTGTATGTCACACAGAGCAGCTCCTCTTCAGCACAGAGAGGTGTGCATTAAGGGCTGTAGCTCATTGTCGCCCCCTACAGCCCAGCTGTAAATACTGGTGTCCCAGATCAGTGACTCCCCCCTCAGCACCTGCAGTAGGTCCCAGCTGCAGCAGTGCAGTCTCTGTGCAGTCTCACTGAGGGAGGTTTTTGTACGGCTCTGTATCACTGTGTGAACACACCACCACTGTGGTAACTCTGACAGTAATAATCTCCTGCATCTTCAGTCTGGACTCCAGTGATTTTCAGTGTAAACTGAGTCTCAGATCCACTCCCACTGAAACGATCAGGAATCCCAGTCTGGCGACTTGTGGCAAGATAAATCAGAAGTTTAGGAGCCTGACCAGGTTTCTGCAGGTGCCAGTGGAGGTAGTGGTAGGAGCTAATTGTAACACTCTGACTGGCTGTACAGCTGATAGAGACAGTGTCTCCCAGCTGAACAGACTGAGCTGCTGGATTCTGAGTCAGAACTATATCTGTCATTGATCCTGAAAAAGAACAAAATGGAAATGGATGTCAGTGCAGATAAATATTTTCAATTTATGCACAATTCTTTTGTGAATTTGACTACACAAAATGCCAATTGTTGTAAAAACATTTGTGTTGTGAAAAAGTAAACAAAGAAGAAGAACACTTTAAAATCTCAAGGTAAAATGGATCTGTCTTTCTTACCTTGTACATGGACTCCCACCATCACCAGCAGAAAACAGTTTAACATCATCATATTGCTGCCTGTGTCAGTGTCTGTGAAAGGACTGGACAGTCACTGATCAGTTCTGGGGTCCTTAAAGTGTGTGGAGCAGTGAGGCAGGACAGGTATGCAAAGCCCCTTCCTCTATACAAATCCTGTCACACACAGTTAGAGGAGCTCTGATATGTGAACAGCAGTGGGTCTGTAGAGGGCTGAGACATGTGCACTCTTCACTTCTTTTTTGCCCAGTAAAACATTCAAACATCACCTTTACTATTTCTGACATTGTATCACGTGTGACTGGTGAAGACTGGCTCAGATCTCTACACTGTCAAGCAGTCAGAGAATTGAATTCAAAGTACTGCTAATTGTCTATAAATCTTGGACCAAAATACATATCAGACCTCCTCTCACCTTACATTCCAGCTACACCCCTAAGGTCAGCTGGGTCCAGTCTATTAAACACTCCAAGAGTGAAAACAAAACACGGTGAAGCAGCTTTTAGTCACTCTGCCTCGTGCATCTGGAATAAACTCCCTGAAGAATTCAAACAGGCCCAAACACTAAATATATTCATAACTAGGCTTAAAAACTTCATGTTCTGCAGTATCTATGACTAATTAAGTTTTATTTATTTGTACTTATTTATCTATTCTTATTACTCTATTTATCTTTTTTTAAATTATATATTCACTTATTTGTATTTTCGTACCTATTCACCCTGATCTGTATTTTTATGCACTGTGTAAAGCACTTTCAATTGCCATTGTTATATGAATTGTGCTATATAAATAGACCTGCCTTGCCTTGCCTTGCCTTGCCTTGCCTTGAATATGAGGTATGATTGTTAAATTTGTGTTTAATATATTCACATATTGTATGCTCTGATTGCAGGTTCATTACACGGAGTTCAGAAAGTCAGGGACATCAGTCAGGTACAGGGAATTATTCATTTACAGTCTATGCTATTTTATCCAGACAAGATATTTATTGCATGCATGAAGTGAATTATTTCTGAAATGAGATTGCACTTTTATAGATCCACAATTGGTCACGGGTGACAGCATATTGACTAATATTCCAGAAAATGTGTATTTAATGAATGTCTGTGTTGTTTGTTCTGATAGACGTTTCAGTATCAGAAATAAGAAATTCAGTAACATCATACATGCACAGGAAATTATTCAAATGTTGTTTATCCTTCTGGAAAGAATGTGAATTAAAACACTGTTAGAATGACCTTTGTCTTTTGTCATAATGAGCAGGTCCTTCCTCATATTTAGCACTGTAGTTTTCAGATGATTATAATGAGATTCTTTGTGTTATCAGAGGGATTACTGTGCTAACTGTAGAAGGGAACTCTCTACTTCACTCTCTACTGCTATGATCTCCAGTGCAGCAGTGGAACGCCCATTATTGTTTTTCACTGATTTATTTTTCTTTCTTTTTTCTATCTGAGATTATATTTATGGAGTCATGCCTTCCATCTTCCATGCCCATTATTTCAATGTCCTCCATCACTTTGTGAGAGCACAGAGAAACTGCATCTCCCATAATGCACATTCTCCCAGTAACCACTTGCTTTCCCCCACTGCAGATCACTTACTTAGATGTACAGGGGAAGTATACATCCTGTTCAGCTAATATAGACAGACTACTGTATTGTGGGGCTGCTTTAGACTGCACCCATTAGGTCTAAATGTAATACCAGCCTGCGGGGGTTTTCACAAAGCAGGGTTACTGAGTTCGCTGGGTAACTGTGCTGAGTAAAACCCGGAACAGCTCTTTTTACTTCAGACCATGTGCCATATTTTGGATGGTTCTGGGTTTTACTCAGTGCACTTATCCAGCTAACTCAGTAATCCTGCTTTATGAAACAGGGCCCTGTAGTTTCCGCTCACTCATTAAACTGTAGTTCTTTTACATCAAGAGTAAAACAGGACTCTCTGTTTCCTCCCTGTGGTCACGCAGTGTAATGGCAGCTTGTGCCATGTATAGAAGCTCAACTCATAGTGGTGTCACCTACAGCCATAGAATGCTGATTACTTGAAAATTTGGAATGGAGCACAGGATCAATCCTGCATTACTTATTCAAATTTGGCCAAAATTATACTTAAATTAGTCTTCTGTAAGTATGAAAATTCCACCTATTGTAAATCATGACGATACTTTTGAACAATGCTTTTGCTCACACCAACATCCATGCAAATGAATGAGCGAGATTTCCTACGATGTATCAGTTTTTCACAACCGAGGGTGAAAGTGAAGACAGTGCTGAAGATGGAGCTGAGTTTGGAGTTTGGGAAAGAGCAGGAGGAACACTGCTGGGGGTGTGAGAGCCACTCTCATCACTGAATGCCCTGTAGCCAGTAGCTCATTGGTATTCCGTATTAATTTCCAAAGATGCTGTGCAACTACAGGACATGAATTATCCTAGAATGTTCCTGGGTCTCATCATCAAAATTAAGGGAACATTGACCAATGTCCAAAAAATCTGTTTAGATCCTTCATTATAATTTACCCCTGAAAAAACCTCAAATACGTACAAACTTTACATTCAAGATATTTCACTTGTGTGTGTTGAGTCCCACCTCTCGTCCAGGAAATGTCATTGAATTGCAATTCTCCACTCCAGTCTTTTGTTAAATCGGTGCATCATTTCCTTGTGTTTACAAAGTGCTGATATCTCAAGTGTATAAGTGCCAGTATCTCAAGTGTATTCATTCAATGAAAAGCTAATATAATTAAAACGGATCTTAAAAGGAAGATTTTGGATGTGCTCACATTTGGAGAAATTGTATTAAATATTAAAAAATGAGCGTTATTAATGCACAAAACAGCTCAGAATTTGAGCAGAGCCCTTCAGTGTCACAGATCAGTGCCTCCCCCCTCAGCACCTGCAGTAGGTCCCAGCTGCAGCAGTGCAGTCTCTGTGCAGTCTGACTGAGGGAGGTTTTTGTACGGCTCTGTATCACTGTGTCGGCGAGCTACTGCTTTGCTGACAGTAATAATCTCCTGCATCTTCAGCCTGGACTCCAGTGATTTTCAGTGTAAACTGAGTCCCAGATCCACTACCACTGAAACGATCAGGAATCCCAGACTGGCGAGTAGTGGCACTATAGATCAGAAGTTTAGGAGCCTGACCAGGTTTCTGCTGGTACCAGTGGAGGTAGCTGCTGGAAACACTCTGACTGGCTGTACAGCTGATAGAGACAGTGACTCCCAGCTGAACTGACTGAGCTGCTGGAGACTGAGTCAGAACTATATCTGCCATTGATTCTGAAAAACAAAGCATGGAAATGGATATCAATGCACAATGATAAATGCCGATTAATATTTGAAATCAAAACAATATTCTGGTTAATTTGACAAGATAACAATCGCAACTCTTGTAAAAAACATTAATGTCTTTAAAAGTAAGAAAAGAAACTGTGAACTATAACTAAAATCAAGTAAAAATATGGATCCATCTTTCTTACCCTGTGCCAGGAGTCCCAGCATCACCAGCAATAGAAAGTTTGACATCATCATAATGCTGCCTGTGTCAGTGTCTGTGAAAGGACTGGACAGTCACTGATCAGTACTGGGGGTCATAAAGTGTGTGGAGCAGTGAGGCAGGACAGGTATGCAAAGCCCCTTCCTCTATACAAATCCTGTCACACACAGTTAGAGGAGCTCTGATATGTGAACAGCAGTGGGTCTGTAGAGGGCTGGGACACGTGCTGTTTTTACCCTGTTAAATGTGTAAATGTCAGTCTTACTGTTTGTGGAATTGCAATGTATGATTTTAGACAAATAACTGGTGAAAAAAGGCTTGCTGAATATGTCTCAAGATTGTATAAAATATGTGTTGAATAAATTCACATTGTGTGTTATTATTGCAGTTTCTTTATGGGAGATCAGAAAGTCATGGACATCAGTCAGGCGCTTTGAATTATTCATTTGAAGTAAATCCATCTGGAATTAATGAAAACTGAAATACAATATTATTTTGAATGTTTCCTGATTTATCTCATACTAAGTTTTTAAATTGCATGATAAATAATGCTACCATCAATGCACATTTCATGTTCCTCCTTTATCTTTCAGCTAAATCATTACATTTCTTTCACAAGATTACAGCAGTAACTCAATGGGTTTACAAAGGGAGTGATGCAGTATTCACTGTCTGTATGGTGTGTGTAAGAGCCCTTATGTGTCCTGTAGTTACACATGCGGATCACTGTCATTCACTGCCCAACAAGGTGATGTACACCAGAGTGGCTGCTTTACTGGTATTCATGATTTTAATTCTATGTTTGCTGGTTTTACATTCCCTCTGTTTGAAAATTCTAGGCACACAATGCTACATTTGTTCACTGAACTCTGACATGTTCTGGTTTTGTTAATCCAATACCTAATCCAAGCCTGAAATATGATGGATGCATGTGCAACTGCTTCATGTCCCTTCAGTTAAAAAAAATCCCCTGTCTAATAACAAGTGACTTTTTCATTGAATTTTATTCATGTTGTTTTGTATGAAGTAAAATGCTTGAAGGGTGATAACTAATAATGATATTTGCTACTTTTATGCTTCATAAAAACCGAAGGCAATATGCTTTGGAATCACTCATTTGAGTCACACAATTGCACCATGACCATTTTCACTGATTATTACAAAAATGATGATCATCGAAATAAAAAACATTATATCTCAGAAAACAGTCAAATCTAAGACTGTGATTCAGTCCAGCACAGCTGTGATGAAACAAGGATTCCACCAGAATAGATGCACCATTAATAATATATCATCATGAATGAACTGAATACATGCTCATAATAACTGTCTGGAAGCAATTAATTTGAAACCCCACTCAATCCACCTCTGGGAGAAAGTACACATCCTCTGCATGTGATGAAACTCAAGAGCAATATGGTGATGATTGCTGATTGTGAGTTGATATACTCTATGTTTCCTGTGATGTTGTGGTACAGTAGTGTGTGTGTTTCAGCAGCAGCTCTGCTATGGGTTCTGTGTGTGACACAGAGCAGCTCCTCTTCAGTACAGAAAGGTGTGCACTGACGGTGGTGGCTCATTCTCGCCCCCTACAGCCCAGCTGGCAGTACTGCTGTCCCAGGTCAGTGCTTCCTCTCTCAGCACCTGCAGTAGGTCCCAGCTGCAGCAGTGCAGTCTCTGTGCAGTCTGACTGAGGGAGGTTTTTGTACGGCTCTGTATCACTGTGTGAACACATTGGGACTGTGGTAACTCTGACAGTAATAATCTCCTGCATCTTCAGCCTGGACTCCAGTGATTTTCAGTGTGAACTGAGTCCCAGATCCACTCCCACTGAAACGATCAGGAATTCCAGACTGGCGACTTGTGGCAAGATAAATCAGAAGTTTAGGAGCCTGACCAGGTTTCTGCAGGTACCAGTGGAGGTTGCTGCCACCGTAAACGCTTTGACTGGCTGTACAGCTGATAGAGACAGTGTCTCCCAGCTGAACAGACCGAACTGTTGGATCCTGAGTCAGAACTATGTCTGCCATTGATTCTGAAAAACAAAACACATTAATATTCTCAAACACTGTGCAATATTCTGGTAAATTTGACTATACATTTATGACAATGCTGAGAACAAAGTTCCTTTGTTAAAAGTAAAGAAAGAAAATGTAGCATGACAAAAATCCAAAGTTAAACTGGATCCGTCAATCTTACCCTGAGCAAAGAGTCCCAGCATCACCAGCAGTAGAAAGTTTGACATCATCATAATGCTGCCTGTGTCAGTGTCTGTGAAAGGACTGGACAGTCACTGATCAGTACTGGGGGTCTTAAAGTGTGTGGAGCAGTGAGGCAGGACAGGTATGCAAAGCCCCTTCCTCTATACAAATCCTGTGACACACAGTTAGAGGAGCTCTGATGTGTGAACAGCAGTGGGTCTGTAGAGGGCTGGGACACATGCTCTATTCACTGATGTTTTTACCCAGTCAAGTATTTGAAAGTATATATTACTGATTCTGACTGCATGATTATTGATGTGTAACTAGTGAAGACTGGCTCAATATGCGGTTTAATTGAGAAATATATGGTTAATAGATGTAGATATTGTGTGCACTGATGACCGGTTCATTATAAGAGATCAAACAGTCAGGGACATCAGCCAGACACAGTGAATTAGTAATTTGCTGTATATCTATACTTCTGGCTGGACTACCAGCATCTGCCACCAGACCCCCGCAACTCATTCAGAATGCTGCGGCTCGTCTGGTCTTCAACCTCCCCAGACACTCCCACGTCACTCCCCTGCTCACTGCCCTCCACTGGCTGCCTGTTATAGCTCGCATCAAATTTAAAACATTGGTCCTAGCATACCAGGCAGTCAAGGGATCAGCCCCAGCATACCTCCACCAGATATTCAAACCCTACATGCCAGCCAGATCCCTCCGTTCTGCTACCTCAGGACGCCTAGCACCTCCCCCTCTTCGCACCTGCACTTCCAGAACACGTCTCCTGTCTGTTCTGGCCCCACGATGGTGGAATGACCTCCCTGTGGAGGTCAGAACAGCTGAGACACTGACCCAATTCAAACGACGACTGAAGACTCACCTCTTCAGGCTGCACCTCTTCCCATCCCTCCCTTCCCCCCTGTAAATGACTGTAAGCTTAGGGTTATAACTAGGCAGCTGTTTCGTAGGTGACTTAGGTGCAATAACTGTCTTAACTACTTCTTGTATTTTTTCCATAGACTGCATTGTTGCCGTTCTCATTGTTAGTGTTAATCAGTTTAACCTTCAGGGTCCAAGTTGAACTATGCGGTTGTTCCCTGCACTTGGCCCGGTACTTCTCTCTAGGGGTTTCGTCATACTTGTTCCTGGTTATGGTTATACACTTTGTTGTACGTCGCTCTGGATAAGAGCGTCTGCCAGATGCCTGTAATGTAATGTAATGTAATGTAATCTATACAGAATCAATGAAAAGTGAAATACTGTATTACAGTGAATGTTTTCTGATTTTTCAGACACATGCTCTATTCACTGCTGTTTTTATCTCTCGTGAGGCAGGGATTGCATGCCCCGCCCAGCTTCCATCTCTCTGTCTCTGTCTCTCTCTCTCTCTCTCTCTCTCTCTCTCTCTCTCCTGTCTCCTCTCCCGATCCCCAGTGTGTGCAGGACCATGGACAGCAGCCGCAGGCCAGAGTGGATCAGCCCAGCCAGGGCCCTGGAGCTACAGCAACTATCCAACACCTGGGAGCAGCCTGTCTTCCAGGAGCGGCTCCAGCTGCAGCACATAGAGGCTCCCCACTGCCAGATAAAAGGTCCACTGCCCAGATCCTGGGGACTTCACTCTGGGACTGCTTCACTAGTGCTGTGTGATCGTCCCCACAGATGCTGACCCAAGCCTGTGTCTCCCAGCTGAGCACACACAGAGTCAAGGAATACACAGAGGTCTTATTGTTTACTTTAACGGACTGGGATCTGTCAGTGACACAACATTGAAACTCCCACTTTCACGTCAGTCTTATTATCCCTGGTATAGAACTGGCACTGATCAAGACAAAACTCTAAATTAAGTTAAAGTGGCAATTGTATCAAGAATGTTTTCTGTTTAAGTTGTGTTAAAAATGAGGTCTGAGTAAGACTAAGAAAAGTACAAATTATAAAAGGTTGAATGAATACCTGTGTGGCTGTCCATGGCACTGAATTTCTCTGGGATTCGACGATTGCAGGAAACTATGACGCTTTTCAAAGAGGAGGTGAACAGCGCTCCTCTGCTCATCTCGCGCTACTACACCTGTCACCGTCACATCATTTATCATTTCACCTGAATCGAAAAACATTTGTTACTGAATGTGTTTTGAAACATATTTAATATTGATGACTCGGACAACGTAACGGCTTGCGTTGATAAGCTTTCCGTAAATCATCTTCATTGTCGTTCCACGATTCTCCAGCAGGGGACTTCCTAAGGCTACACATGTCTGACGGATCAACAGTGTGCACAACATGCAGGTTTTTGTACAGCCAGTTAATCAGACTGAATCACTGTGGTGGACTTTCGGTGGCGGGACCAAACTGGAAGTCGGCAGTAAGTGGCTATACAAACAAGGCTTTTCATCATCCGCAGAAATATTAGAAGATTCTATCTGTTTTAATACATTCGTTTTACATTACGTTTCTGCGGGTTGTTTGCATTTTACATTCCTCATTCTATTTTCTGCCGGCTGATTCAGTCGTTGAGCTAGAAATAAAATAAAAGATATGCATGTGAAAAGCTCAAAAGAGTACTATACATTTGTGTCGGATACATTCAAATCCAAGTACATGCAACATTGTTTTACAAGCGAATCGTTGATACATTTGAAAAGCTGCGTGAAGTCGTAAAGAATCGGCTGTGTCTCTAGAGTGAGAGGTTTTTGTACGGCGCGTGAATCTGTATCACTGTGGTACACTTTCGGTGGCGGCACAAAACTGTCAGATGGACGTAAGTAATTCTCTTCCACATCCCTCACTATCGATGTTTTTGCGTTCTTTTTTTAATATGCTGTAATTTTCCGAAGTTCAATGTCGTGAATCAAAATTGTAATTCTGGAGATGCGTGAATGAAAAACAGAAATGTTAGTCAAATGATGTCAAATACTTTTTATTCTAGCCCATTTTGACTTCAGGCAGTTTGTCTTTATCGTAGGCCTATTGATGTTTAGATGACCGTACTGCAATAACTTTCTATTTTGCGCTCGAGGTGAACTAAATTAAATTGCATTGGCTCCCTTGCCGTCGGCAGGATCACTCTGTAGGAGAATGTAATTTATGGCACGGTCTGCAAAACGACAATCTCTTTCTCAGAAATGTGGAATAAAATAGTGTTGTCCACCGAACACTAAATATAAAAAATTAAAATGATTTAATCAGAGTTATTCATTTTTCACACATTAAAATGAAATTGGATCATAGCCTACTTCATACACTTTGTCGTTTGTGTTGGTTATGAAATCCGATCGTTTTATTCATTCAGATTTAGTTTATTTTAATGTTTATTTGCGATCGCATTATTATATAAAAATTTTTTGTTACATTACAGACTTGTGTTCTTATGTTCTGATGTCATAACATTCTCTCTAGTCTACGTTATATTATGTTTATATATATATATATTTTTTTTTTTAAAGCGAGGAATTTCCAATGCAATGAAAATATTTACCAAATGGGTCATTCTTTTGAAAACTTAATGTAAAATTTTATGAAAATTGTTTCTTGCTGTCGGAGTGCGCGTTCAGTTCATACACGTGAAGGAACACAACGGGAACCTCGTGGTTCATTCTGTAGGTTTTCAGCGTGAATACCATTATGTATCCATTCTTTTGCAAGACGTTCTGCGTATTGTATTGGGTCTATGGTAGGCTCCTGAAATAAGCTGAAAAAGTGGAGTAAATTGAAAGTAGTGCACTAGAGGCAGTTCTGGTTGTGATGAAGAATTGTATCATTGTTAAGTACTACCGTCACGATCTGATAATAATGGCATGCAGACAGAACCTTTAATAATGCCAATGTACTTTATATTTTAGAATATGAAGCAAATGGGAATAAAGTCTCTTCAGACATTCCAAATTAGTTGTAAGTGATAACTACTGTATGACATTTCACGGCTCAGTCTCATTTTAAGGACAGAATGATTGACACATGGGGGGGGGGGGGGGGGGGTCCACTGTCTGACCTCACTGTCTCTGCCGTGTCTCCCAGGTGACACAGTCCCCGCCCTTACAGTCCTGCCCCCCTCCAGTGTGGAGGTGAAGCAGGGGAAGGCCACACTGGTGTGTCTGGCCAACAAGGGCTTCCCGTCAGACTGGACTCTGCGCTGGAAAGTGGACGGTACCAGTAGGAGCTCGGGCGTGGCCGGGAGCGCCGGGGTCCTGGGGAAGGACGGCCTGTACAGCTGGAGCAGCTCCCTGACTCTCAGTGCGGATGACTGGATGAAGGCGGGGTCACTGACCTGTGAGGCCACAAAGGGCTCCCAGGCTGCCCCCCCTCAGACACTGAGGAGAGCTGACTGTGCTGAGTAGGGCGGGTGCAGGCCCAGCTCACACACTCTGATCACACTGTGTTTACCCTGCTCTGCTCTCAGCCTCTCTGCTCCTTACTGCTGCACACTGAGCTGGGCCTGTGTGTGAATCCTTCCTCCAGCCTGAGCTGTCACTGCTAATGTCTCACATGTGCTCTGCTTGTGTCCTCAACAAATATGCATACCTGCCTTCTTATTTGTGTTTGTGTGATTTTGGCGATAGCTGTTAGATAAAAGTCATTGAAATAATAAAGATTCTTTGAAAAGTTATTGTTTTACTGGCTGTTATTATAAAAAATGGACTTTTGTGCTCCTGGTGTTGTTGTGCAAAATCTGTAGTGATTCCACCAAGAGGCCAGCCCTCACTCTGATGAAATCACAATTACATTCTTGCCACTGAAATACTTTTGCAATAATCCCAAGAATTCAAATAAGTTAATAAAAATAAAACTTTAAAAATGTGTTAATTGAAAAAGAATATATATTATTTATTGAGTTAGTGGTTTAATTCTAAAAAGGTTTTCATTCCTGTCTGTATAGTATATTTGACACAAATGTATTGAGAAATCACTAAGAAATATTACATGAGTTTTCTTTTCATGGAAAATACAATTATAATTACTAAATTACTATATACCAATTTATAAGAGACTCAGACAGAGACCAGATGGAGGTGATGAGAGGTTCTGTGTGAAATTACTTATCTGGAATCAGTTAAGGAGGGGCAGTCCCAGCTCTGGAGGCCTGCTGAGAGGAGCAGTGATGTGTGAGCGCGCTCAGTGCAGTTCTGTGCAGCAGGATGTGTGCTCTGCTCACACTAACCCCCTGGGGACGGCCCAGACACCTGGCCACAGTGTTGCTCTATTCCCAGATTGAGTCAGTCCCACTGAGGGACAGCAGAACCAGCCTGCCCCGCCCTGCATATGCAAATCTGAGTTTCACCCCCACAGCTTGCAGTTTCTCAGCCCAAAATACCCCACCACTGAGACAGCTGTTTGAGCATGAGGAGGTAGAGGGCTCATTTTCATAGTTAGCTAAGAATAGATTAGAGATTTCACATGTGAGGAAACATGCACCCTTACTTATCTGTTCTGAAAAATAATGTGATACTTAAATTTAAAGTTTAAGTATCACAATATAAGAAAAGTTAAAATGTCTATAATCATAAATACTGTGAAATCTGAAAATTCAATTGTGCATTCAAGTGAGAAAATATTTTTTAAATGAAGATTAGCAGCCAAGAAATAATTATGCTTTCATTTTAAATGCAACAATGAATAAAGTAAAGAAGAATGCATTCTCGATTCATAAATATTCAGAAAACAACATATTCAAAAATTTGATGATTACAATTTCTATTTGTATTTCACATTCTCCAAAGATTGGCCAAAAAATTGTATTTTCTCCATTTTAAAATTTTCAGTGGCTTCAATGAATGTTTTAGTCATTTAAATGTTTCCTTGTGATTTCATGGACTGAAAAATTTAATTGTATATGTTGCACTTCTCGAATGGAGAAAAATAGGTCCCCATAACTGTTAGATTACAGGTTAAAACATTATTTTGGAGTCAAATAATTGAAATAATATTAAATTAGTCCTGTTCCATGTAGCACCAGGTAAGAGTGCACCCATTTCTTCTCCACTCAGATACTTCTGCTGTTTGGTGCATCAGAGGGGTCTCTTACAGTTGGTGACCTTGACACTTGACGGGTATCTGAGGGGTTTTCTCACTTTCATATATTCCATCCTTCAAATTTCCAGATACACAATGCTGCATTTATTCAGCAAACACTAACAGGTTTTGGTAATACTAACCCAGTACTAACTCCATGCCTGAAATATAATGGATGCCTGTGCAATTGAATGCATTAAGCTCTAGGGATATCGGGTTCAAAATGAATGCATTGATATCCCTTGAGTTTAAAACGATCAAATGAATAATACGGGAGCTTGTTATGGAATTCTATTCATGCTGTATCATGCAATGTTGTGTTTAAATTGAATAACTAATGAGAAAATTTGAAACTTAGAAACAAAAGATGATCGTGCCAATCAAAGAAATACTGTTGCAGAAAATAAATTCTGCAATTCAGTGCATTGTGGCTGAGCTGTCACCAGGATCCCATCTGAACAAAAACACCTTTAATTACATAAACACTGATGTATGTATTCAACTTAAAATACCCTTCAGACAGCAGTTCATTTGAAATCCCACTCATTCCTCCTCTAGGAGAAAGTACACATCCTCTGCTTAGGGTGAACTCCAGGTGATCATTGCTCCTTGTGAGCTGAAATACGACATGTTTCCTGTGATGCTGAGGTACAGTAGTGTGTGTGGTTCAGCAGCAGCTCTGCTATGGATTCTGTGTATGACACAGAGTAGCTCCTCTTCAGTACAGAGAGGCATACATTTAGGGCAGAAGCTCATTGTCGCCCCCTACTGGTACACTGGCAATATGTCCCAGATCAGTGCACCCTCAGCACCTGCAGTAAGTCCCAGCTGCAGCAGTGCAGTCTCTGTGCAGTCTGATTGAAGGAGGTTTTTGTACAGCTCTCTAACACTGTGTGAACACCCAGCTACCACTGATCAGATGGAAACTCTGACAGTAATAATCTCCTGCGTCTTCAGCCTGGACTCCAGTGATTTTCAGTGTAAACTGAGTCCCAGATCCACTCCCACTGAAACGATCGGGAATCCCAGACTGGCGACTCGTGGCATAATAAATCAGAAGTTTAGGAGCCTGACCAGGTTTCTGCAGGTACCAGTGGAGATAATGGCCATTGGAGTTGGTGTGAACGCTCTGACTGGCTGTACAGTTGATAGAGACTGTGTCTCCCAGCTGAATAGACTGAGCTGCTGGAGACTGAGTCAGAACTATATCTGCCATTGATTCTGAAAAATAAAATGGCAATGGATGTCAATGCACGTTATCATATTACAATCAGCAGAATTTTGGTAACTTAGACTGTAATAGCAACTTATGTCAAAACAGTTGTTTTGTGAAAAGAAAAAACAAAAATGTGAACTATAACTAAAACCTCAAGTTAAAATAGTTCTGTCTTTCTCACCTTGTACAAGGAGTCCCAGCATCACGAGCAGTAGAACGACCAACATCATTATAGTGTTGCCTGTGTCAGTGTCTGTGAAAGGACTGGCCAGTCACTGATCAGTACTGGGGGTCTTAAAGTGTGTGGAGCAGTGAGGCAGGCCAGGTATGCAAAGCCCCTTCCTCTATACAAATCCTGTCACAAACAGTTAGAAGAGCTCTGATGTGTGAATAGCAGTGGGTCTATAGAGAGCTGGGACACCTGCTCTTTTCACTGCTGTTTTTACCCAGTCAAGCATTTGAAAGTCAATATTACTGATTCTGACTGTACTGTATGATTATACTGTATGATTATGGATGTGTAACTAGTGAAGACTGGCTAAATATGAGGTATAATTGTAAAATACGTAGTTAATAAATTTAGACATTGTGTGCACTGATGACAAGTTAATTACAAGAAATCAAACAGTCTTGGACATAAGTCAGGCAGAAGGAATTATTAATTCACAGTATATCCATGTGGAATCAATGAAAAGTGAAATACTGTATTTCTGTGAAAATTTCCTGATTTCATTCAGATGACCTTCACTCCCTCTATTTTATGCAGTTTTATTTTGACAACTAGCACTGAACATTCTTGTTTTTGAATACAAGAAAAACTAAGTTGATCTTGGTAAATGTAATCCATGTTTTAAACAAAGATTGATCCTCATTTTTGTCCTAAACTGTAATTCCTCCATCAGTTCTGTAGCGCACGGATTCTCATGCTCTTCCCCATGTGCTGCCAGTAGCCTATAATATTCATTTTTCTTTCAGCCAGCTGAGCAGCAAAGCCACTGAATCTGGGAGCTCACATTGTGCCGCTGTTACAGGCAGACTGCAGGCAAACAGTCAACCAGAGGAATCGCTATGTCCTCAGTGAGAAAGGGACGACTGAGCTGAATGACACCCTCCCTCCTGAAGTGACCTCACAGATAATGATATGATCCCATCTACACAGCGGCTTATAGGATTGGTCAGCAGTGCCTATCAGACTGTAGTTTGTGCTCTTTTATTATGGTGTTAGAGGATCAGATCAGAAGCAGCATTGGTGCTCTGATTGGTCAGGGTGTGTAACAGCAGCCTGTGTGATGTGTGCTGGGAGAGCTCTGGACTGAGTGACTCCACTGTGCTGGACTGCCTGCTGTTCACTGCTACAGGGTTCTGTGACATCTTGTGTCAAACTCTTTTACAAAGAATTCAAAATACATAATCATTGGAAATTCATCAAAATAACATTCATAAATAAAGGCTAGGATGCACTGAAATTAAAATGTAGTGTAATCTTTTTGAATAGAGAATCTGAACGATTTCATAATAATCCACTGAAGCTCAATATTGTCAAGCTAAGCCCCTCAGTGTTCCAGATCAGTGACTCCCCCCTCAGCACCTGCAGTAGGTCCCAGCTGCAGCAGTGCAGTCTCTGTGCAGTCTGACTGAGGGAGGTTTTTGTACGGCTCTGTATCACTGTGTGAGCGGGTAGCTACTACCGATCTGATGTGAACTCTGACAGTAATAATCTCCTGCATCTTCAGCCTGGACTCCAGTAATTTTCAGTGTAAACTGAGTCCCAGATCCACTCCCACTGAAACGATCAGGAATCCCAGTCTGGCGTTTTTTGGCAAGATAAATCAGAAGTTTATGAGCCTGACCAGGTTTCTGCAAGTACCAGTGGAGGTACTCGCCATAGGAGTTGGTGAAAACGCTCTGACTGGCTGTACAGCTGATAGAGACAGTGTCTCCCAGCTGAACAGACTGAGCTGATGGATCCTGAGTCAGAACTACATCTGCCATTGATTCTGAAAAAAAAATGGAAATGGATGTCAATGCATGTTATTATATTACAATTAGCAGAATTCTGGTAACTTAGACTGTAATAGCAACTTGTGTCAAAACAATTGTTTTGTGAAAAGAAAAAAACAAAAATGTGAACTATAACTAAAACCTCAAGTTACAATGGATCTGTCTTTCTCACCTTGTACAAGAAGACCCAGCATCACGAGCAGTAGAACGACCAACATCATTATAGTGCTGCCTGTGTCAGTGTCTGTAAAAGGAATGGACAGTCACTGATCAGTACTGGGGGTCTTAAAGTGTGTGGAGCAGTGAGGCAGGACAGGTATGCAAAGCCCCTTCCTCTATACAAATCCTGTCACACACAGTTAGAGGAGCTCTGATGTGTGAACAGCAGTTGGTCTATAGAGGGCTGGGACTCATGCTTTACTCACTGCTGTTTTTATCCAGTTGAACACTCAAATGTCAATATTATTGTTTCTGACATTGTACTGTATGATATTAATAAATATATAACAGGTGAAGACAGGCTGATCATGAGATATGATTGGAAAATATGTGTTGAATAATTTCACATGTTGTATGCTCTGATGACAGGTTCTTGACATGAGTTCAGAAAGTCATAGACATCAGTCAAGCAAAAGAATAATTCTGTTGTACTACAGTTATATCAAATGAATTAAAATGAAATACTGTAGTATTGTGAATGTTTTCTTATTTCAATAAACAGACCTTCTTTCTCAGTAATGAATGCAATTGTCCAACTGCAATCACACACGCATGTGCAATTGTTATATGTAAATAGATCCCTAGCTTACTAATATGTGATTCAAGGTAATAACCGATTAGAAAAAAATGGATGAAAGGATATATTTTATATATTCATTGGTCTTTTGACACAACCACACCATTTTTAGAAACATGACTATCAAGCCAATCAAAACAATTATTTCACAGAATTATGCATAACTGACACTTAGGTTCCTTCCAGGACAGCTGAGATGTCAGCTGAATCCCATCTGAACAGAAACACCTTCAGTTACATAAATTATCGTGTATGTGTTGAATACATGCTCATAATACATTTCTGGAGGCAATTCATTTGACACCCCACTCATTCCCCCTTTGCATTTGGCAGAACTCAAATGCAATATGGTGATCATTGCTGCTTGTGATGTGTTTCCTGTGATGTTGTGGTACAGAAGTATGTGTGTTTCAGCAGTAGCTCTGCTATAGGTTCTGTATGTGACACAGAGCAGCTCCTCTTCAGCACAGAGAGGGGTACATTCAGAACTGAAGCTCATTGTTGCCCCCCTACTGCCCTGTTGTAAATACTGGTGTTCCAGATCAGTGCCTTCCCCCTCAGCACCTGCAGTAGGTCCCAGCTGCAGCAGTGCAGTCTCTGTGCAGTCTGACTGAGGGAGGTTTTTGTACGGCTCTGTATCACTGTGTGAGCGGCGTGCTATAACCCTGCTGACAGTAATAATCTCCTGCATCTTCAGCCTGGACTCCAGTGATTTTCAGTGTAAACTGAGTCCCAGATCCACTCCCACTGAAACGATCAGGAATCCCAGACTGGCGAGTTGTGGCAGCATAAATCAGAAATTTAGGAGCCTGACCAGGTTTGTGCTGGTACCAGTGGAGGTTGTTGCCCACACTCTGACTGGCTGTACAGCTGATGGTGACAGCGTCTCCCGGCTGAACAGACTGAGCTGCTGGACCCTGAGTCAGAACTATGTCTGCCATTGATTCTGAAAAACAAAACATGGAAATGGATGTCAAAGCACATTAATATTCTCTAACACTGTGCAATATTCGGGTAAATTTGACTATACATTTATGACAATGCTGAGAACAAAGTTGCTTTGTTAAATGTAAAGAAAGAAAATATAGCGTGACGAAAATCCAAAGTTAAACTGGATCTGTCAATCTCACCCTGAGCAAAGAGTCCCAGCATCACCAGCAGTAAAATGTTTGACATCATCATAATGCTGCCTGTGTCAGTGTCTGTAAAAGGACTGGTCAGTCACTGATCAGTACTGGGGGTCTTAAAGTGTGTGGAGCAGTGAGGCAGGACAGGTATGCAAAGCCCCTTCCTCTATACAAATCCTGTCACACACAGTTAGAAGAGCTCTGATGTGTGAACAGCAGTGGGTCTGTAGAGGGCTGGGACACATGCTCTATTCACTGCTGTTTTAACCCATTGTGATGCAGGGACTGGGTGCCTCGCCCAGCTGTGCTTGTTTTCTCTCTCTCTCTTGTCACCTCTCCCGATTTCCAGTGTGTGCAGGATCATGAAAAGCAGCCACAGGCCAGAGAGAAGCAGCCCAAACAGACCCGCTAACCTATAGGATCGACTGAAGAAGTATTGAGCCTACACTTAAAGACGGAGAATGCGTATGAAGCCTGCATATGCATAAGGAGATGGAAGCTCTATAAGAGAAGGCTCTCAAACCCATTGTAATTTTAAATAGATATGGAATTTTCACATACCCAGTATCTTGTGAGCCAAATAATATTTGTGAGTTACTTATTCCTTGATGAGGAGAGTAAGGAATAAGTAACTCACAAAGATATTCTGGAGGAAAACCAATAAAACCTTCTTCAATTCTAAATTTGACAGGCAGTCAGTTAAGAGATATGAACAGTGTACCGACATGATCGCATTACTTAGTCCTAGTAGGAATGCTAGCAGCTGTATTGTGTACAACTTCGAGGAATTTTAGAGCCAAATTAATGGATTTGCACAATAAAACATTACAGGAATCAAGCTGAAAGGATAAAAATGCAGGGTCCATTTTTTCAGCATCCTGGAGGGACATCATCTTCCATAATAAAGATATGTTCCTCAGGTGGAAGAGGGCCACATTTATGATATAATTAATGTGGGCCTGAAAGGCAAAGTTGAATCAAACTTATGATAAGGTTTATCAACTACTTTGGCAGAGGCAGAGAAGCCATTTATATTTAAAGAAAACTAAGAATTTATCTCTAGGAGATTTGGGACCTACTACGAGTATATAAGTCTCATTAGAATTCAACATAGGGACATTTTGGGTCACCCAAGCCTTTACGTGTTTAAGACAGGGCGCTAACTTGGCTAGCAGATCAACATCGCCTGGTTTAAAAGGTATATAAAGTTGTGCATCATCTGCAATGCAGTGATAGTTAACACCATGTCTACTTATGATATTACCCAAGGGGGACTGTGTACAGAAATTAAGGGCACAGGACTAAACACAGATCCGTGAGGTACTCCTGAGTTTACCCAGGAATACACAAAGTACTTATTGTTCACTTTAACAGACTGAGATCTGTCAGTGTCAAGAGACTGAAACTTCCACTTTAGTATCAGTGTTATTACTTCAGGGGCAACAGTGGTATTGATCAAATCAAAATACTAAATGAAGTTGAAGTGACCATTGGCTCAAGAATGATATCTTTTAAAGTGGTGTTCAAAATGAGGTCTGATAAAGACAAAGAAAGATACAAGCACAAAACTGTTGAATAATTGAATAATTACCATTGTGGCTATCCTTGGTACTGAATGCCTCCGAGGTTTGGCAATAGCAGGTATCTACGATGCCATCCAGAGGAGATGATGAGCGTTCATCTGCTCATCTTGCACTACTACTCCTGTCACAGTCACATAATTTATCATTTCATTTGCATCTATAAGCATTAGTCACAGAATATGCTTTGAAGCATATTTAATATTAATGACTGAAACACCATGTCCCCTTTAGTTGATCTGTTTTTCGATCGTCTTCATTGTCGTTCCAAGATTCTCCAGCAGGGGACCTACTAACGCTACACAGTCCGTCGGATCAAAGATCTGGGGAACAGGCAGGTTTTTGTACGGCCGGTTAATTAGACTCAATCACTGTGGTGGACTTTCGGTGGCGGGACCAAACTGGAAGTCGGCAGTAAGTGGCTATACAAACAAGGCTTTTCAACATTTTCCGCAGAAATATTAGAAGATTCTATCTGTTTTAATACATTAATTTTACATTACGTTACGGGTTGTTTGCATTTTACATTCCACATTCTATTTTCTGCCGGCTGAATCAGTCGTTGAGCTAGAAATAAAATAAAAGATATGCATGTGAAAAGCTCAAAAGAGTACTATACATTTGCGTCGGATACATACAAATCCGAGTACATGCAACACATTCTTTACAAGCGAATCGTTGATACATTTGAAAAGCTGCGTGAAGTCTTGAAGAATGGAAAAGCCAACGGTCGGCTGTGTCTCTAGAGTGAGAGGTTTTTGTACGGCGCGTGAATGAGTCTGTATCACTGTGGTACACTTTTGGTGGCGGCACAAAACTGTCAGTTGGACGTAAGTAATTATCTTCCACATCCTTCACCTGTCGATGTTGTTGCGTTCCTTTTTTTAATATGCTGCAATTTTCCGACGTTCGATGTCGTGAATCAAAATTGTAATTCTGGAGATGCGTGAATGAAAAACAGAAATGTTAGTCAGATTGTCAAATGATGTCAAATACTTTTTATTCTAGCCCATATTGACTTCAGGCAGTTTGTCTTTATCGTAGGCCTGTTGATGTTCAGATGACCGACCTGCAATAACTTTCTTTTTTGCGCTCGAGAGTAACTAAATTAAATTGCATTGGCTCCTTTGCCGTCGGCAGGATCACTCTGTACGAGCATGTATTTTATGGCACAGTCTGCAAAACGACAATCTCTTTCTCAGTAATGTAGAATAAAATCGTGTTGTCCACCTAACCCTAATGTAAAAAATTTAAATGATTTAATCAGAGTTATTTATTTTTCACACTTGAAAATGAAATTGGATCATAGCCTACTTCATACACTTCGTCGTTTGTGTTGGTTATGAAATCCGATCGTTTTATTCATTCAAATTTTATTTTAATTTTTATTTGCGATCGCATTATTATATTAAGAATGTTGTTACATTACAGACTTATGTTCTGATGTCATAACATTCTCTAGTCTACAGTATATTATGTTTATAGATTTATATATATATATATTATGTTTATAGATTTTTTTTTAAAAGCGAGGAATTTCCAATGCAATGAAAATATTTACCAAATGCTTTTGATAACTTGATGTAAAAATTTTATGAAAATTGTTTCTTGCTGCCGGAGTGCGTGTTCAGTTCATATACGTGAGGGAACACAACGGGAACCTGGTGGTTCATTCTATATGTTTTCAGCGTGAATATCTGTATGTATCCATTCTTTTGCAAGCCGCTGCGTATTGTATTGGGTCTATGGTGGGCTACTGAAATAATCGACAGTTCAAGCTGCAAAAGTGGAGTAAATTGAAAGTGCTGCACTAGAAGCAGTTCTGGTTGTGATGAAGAATTTTATCATTGTTAAGTACTACCGTCACAATCTGATAATAATGGAATGCATGCAGACAGAACCTTTAATAATGCCAATGTACTTTATATTGTAGAATATAAAGCAAATTCAAATAAAGTCTATTCAGACATTCCAAATAAGTTGTAAGTGATAACTTCTGTATGACATTTCACGTCTCAGTCTCATTGCAAGGACAGAATGATTGACACATGGGGGTTGGGGGGGGGGGGGGGGGGGGGGGGTGGGCGTGTCCACTGTCTGACCTCACTGTCTCTGCCCTGTCTCCCAGGTGACACAGTTCCCACCCTCACAGTCCTGCCCCCCTCCAGTGTGGAGGTGAAGCAGGGGAAGGCCACACTGGTGTGTCTGGCCAACAAGGGCTTCCCGTCAGACTGGACTCTGCGCTGGAAAGTGGATGGTACCAGTAGGAGCTCGGGCGTGGCCGGGAGCGCCGGGGTCCTGGGGAAGGACGGCCTGTACAGCTGGAGCAGCTCCCTGACTCTCAGTGCGGACGACTGGATGAAGGCGGGGTCACTGACCTGTGAGGCCACAAAGGGCTCCCAGGCTGCCCCCCCTCAGACACTGAGGAGAGCTGACTGTGCTGAGTAGGGCGGGTGCAGGCCCAGCTCACACACTCTGATCACACTGTGTTTACCCTGCTCTGCTCTCAGCCTCTCTGCTCCTTACTGCTGCACACTGAGCTGGGCCTGTGTGTGAATCCTTCCTCCAGCCTGAGCTGTCACTGCTAATGTCTCACATGTGCTCTGCTTGTGTCCTCAACAAATATGCATACCTGCCTTCTTATTTGTGTTTGTGTGATTTTGGCAATAGCTGTTAGATAAAAATCATTGACATAATAAAGATCTTTTGAAAAGTTATTGTTTTACTGGCTGTTATTATAAAAAATAGACTTTTGTGCTCCTGGTGTTTTTGTGCAAAATCTGTAGTGATTCCACCAAGAGGCCAGCCCTCATTCTGATGAAATCACAATTACATTCTTGCCACTGAAATACTTTTGCAATAATCCCAAGAATTCAAATAAGTTAATAAAAATAAAACTTTAAAAATGTGTTAATTGAAAAAGAATATATATTATTTATTGGGTCAGTGGTTTAATTCTCTGGAGGCCTGCTGAGAGGAGCAGTGATGTGTGAGCGTGCTCAGTGCAGTTCTGTGCAGCAGGATGTGTGCTCTGCTCACACTAACCCCCTGGGGACGGCCCAGACACCTGGCCACAGTGCTGCTCTATTCCCAGATTGAGTCAGTCCCACTGAGGGACAGCAGAACCAGCCTGCCCCGCCCTGCATATGCAAATCTGAGTTTCACCCCAACAGCTTGCAGTTTCTCAGCCCAAAATACCCCACCACTGAGACAGCTGTTTGAGCATGAGGAGGTAGAGGGCTCATTTCTGTAGTGAAGTGAGTAAGGAAGGGGGTTGAGCCTGCCTCAGCTTGAATCTCGGAATCTAAGATTTGGGATTTCATATCTGAGTGAATTTATATTCACAACATATATCCTTATTTCATCTATACAGGACCATGTCGTGGTAGTACATAACACCAAGCATAACATCACAGCTGATGAATCATAAACAAAATACAATCAAAGAATTCAACATTGCATTCAAGTGAAAGGTCCATATTATTCATAACGACAAGAAATTAATAAAAAATTATGGTTTAAAATTAAACACAAAGATTAATTACACAGAAATGCATTAATGGTAAGTTATACTAATTAATAAATCTAAATTTAATAATGAAATATTCCATCTGCATTTTACATTGTACAAATCTGTCAGGTAAAATATCATATTGATTACATTAATATGTAATTGGCATGTCATTGAGTTCTGTATTAGTTGTTTTAATGTTTCAATGATGATTTTAAGTGAAAGATTTAATCATATATGCTCCACTTCTCTAATATGCACGTACAGCACATTGCATATTGAAAAGGTTTGTTGAGGATGCTGCTTTGAGTACGTGTTTTTTCCTGAAAAACATCAATGTCGTCACAGAAGGCATTCCTGTGAGAGCAGAGAGGTGTATTAGACGGAAGGCAGTTACTGTGCAGCAGATTCATCTTTGATGAGTTGATGAGTTGATAATGAAAGAAATGCAGTGTCGAATTCACACAGTAGTCTTGTCCATGCTGGTAGGGTGATTCAAACAGTTTGACTCCTTAATACAGAACATGCCCCCCTAACCCTAACCCTAACCCTTAACATAAAAATGTCAATGGAAAATGTATCAGCAATTCTTTTGCCTAAATGTAAGCATATGTATGGACATATATTTCATCATGTCAGTGTAAGTTCTAAAGTGACAGAAGGCTGACAGACAACTGAACATAATTACAGTCATATTACAGTCTAATTTACACATGTGTACAGTTCGTGAAGATAATAATATGATTATCTTCACGAACTGTACACATGTGTAAATTAGATTTAAGAACAGGACTCACATTGATTTCAAACTACTACCGTGGTAGACAAAATTCAGGAGGCTGCATACATGCTTACTGGTTTCATTTAATGACTGCCTAGAAAGCCAAAGAACTTTGAATTTGGACCAGCAACCAACCAATCACAAGTCATCTTTGAAATCACATGATAAATATAATGCAGTTATCAATTCCTATTTCACGTTATCCTTCAATCTTTGAACTAAATCATGACAGGTTTTGCAGTTATTGCATGTTATTTGTAGAGGGACTGATACAGTAAACACTTTCTGTATGGTGTGTGTAAGACCCCTTGTGTGTTCTGTATCCCATCTTTGACAATTCAAGGTACACAATTATACACTTGTTCACCAAAATCAAAACTGTTCTGGTAATAATAATCAAGACCTGAATCCATATCTGAAATATAATATGATGTGGATATCTCCCGTATATACTAACTTTTGACTTTGACAGAGAATTATATTCTTGCTGATTGTGCAAAGTAAAATGCTTGAAGGTTAGAACTGATAAGAATATTGCATACTTTAAACTTGGAAGACATGGATGAAAGGACAAATGCATCCAATCACTGGTTTTTCTGACACATTCACACAATTAAAAAAATAATAATTATCAGACCAATCAAAGGAATTATATCACAGCAAAATGTAAAATTTGATACTATGTTTCAGTCCAGGGCAGGTGAGATCCCACCTGGATAGAAGTGAAATTGATGTGAATTTTCCTTCTGCTAGCACTTAATTTGAAATCCCACTCGTTATACCTCTGGGTGAAAGTACTCATCCTCTGCTTTTGGGTCAACTTAGAGACACAAGGATTTTGTGAATCTGGACTTTGCATTCAAGTCCAGATTCAGCCTCCGAATTATTGTATCCTCAAAGCATGTACTGTCTACTAAACACAAAACTGGGGGTATTTAATCCAGCTATTTTTAAGTGTACTCCATTTTTGGAAATTTACCTTAACAACTTTTAACAAAGCATATCCAACTAGAATGATCAGTAGTAAGAAAGTGCTCTGATTCAGACACGTCCTTGGTGATGATTGCTGCTTGTGAGCAGATATACACTGTGATGCCTGTGGTGTTGTGGTACAGAAGTGTGTGTGTTTCAGCAGCAGCTCTACTATGGGTTCTGTGTGTGACACAGAGCAGCTCCTCTTCAGTACAGAGAGGTGTGCATTCAGGGCTGTAGCTCATTGTTGCCCCCTACAGCCCAGTTGAAAATACGGGTGTTCCAGATCAGTGCCTCCCCCCTCAGCACCTGCAGTCGGTCCCAGCTGCAGCAGTGCAGTTTCTGTGCAGTCTGACTGAGGGAAGTTTTTGTACGGCTCTGTATCACTGTGTCGGCTTGTAGCTAACCCCCTCATTACAGTAATAATCTCCAGCATCTTCAGCCTGGACTCCAGTGATTTTCAGTGTATACTGAGTCCCATTTCCACTCCCACTGAAACGATCAGGAATCCCAGACTGGCGACTTGTGGCATGATGAATCAGAAGTTTAGGAGCCTGACCAGGTTTCTGCAGGTACCAGCAGATGTAGTGGTTGCCATTGACACTACTGTAAAGGCTCCGACTGGCTGTACAGCTGATAGAGACAGTGTCTCCCAGCTGAACAGACAGAGCTGCTGGATCCTGAGTCAGAACTACATCTGCCATTGACTCTGAAAAATAAAAAATGGAAATGGATGTCAAAGCACATTAATATTCTCAAACACTGTGCAATATTCTGGTAAATTTGACTATGCATTTATGACAATGCTGTGAACAAAGTTGCTTCCTTAAAAGGAAAGAAATAAAATGTAGCATGACGAAAATCCAAAGTTAAACTGGATCCGTCAATCTTACCCTGAGCAAAGAGTCCCAGCATCACCAGCAGTAGAAAGTTTGACATCATCATAATGCTGCCTGTGTCAGTGTCTGTGAAAGGACTGGACAGTCACTGATCAGTACAGGTGGTCTTAAAGTGTGTGGAGCAGTGAGGCAGGACAGGTATGCAAAGCCCCTTCTATACAAATCCTGTCACACACAGTTAGAGGAGCTCTGATGTGTGAACAGTAGTGGGTCTGTAAAGGGCTGGGACATGTTGACTATTCATCGCTAATTTTAGCTGTTGTGATGCAAGGACTTCATGCCCCACCCAGATGTGCTTGCTTTTCTCTCTTGCCACTCTCAAAAAAGATCTGTTAATATCCAACACACAGCTTTTGTGTTAGTATTTTTCGTTACAAATAGGATATACAATTTATGCGTTAGAAAGTGAGACTTCTTAACACAGACTGAGTTGAAATTACACAAAACGTGTTCTGAATTAGACATGCAACCGGCCTTATTTAGACATCAATCTCTTGCTGTTTCATAGGTATGAGGAATGCCGCCCCACCAAGGCATAACTTCGGGGGATGGCATAGCAGTCATCCCAATATATGAACAGCTATCTGAGAAATGGCACACATACATGTTCCCACTTTCCAGCATGAATGAGTGCAAACTTAGCTAATCCTAGACTAACCCTGCATTTATATTATTAATAAAATAAAATTAAATAAATACTCCAAAATGGAGTATTCAATACCCCTAAAGAGTAGTTAAGTTAAATGCATACTTTTTTAAATTCCATAAAACTCAACTAGATTCTAGAAGAAGTCGTCCTTCTTCCCAGGTATTTATGCAAAAAATGTTTGTGAATTTTTATCATAGGAATGTGGAAATATCGGAAGGCAAAATACTCCAAAATAGTGATTCAATTCAATACATGCCACTTTTAAAAATACAATAAAATAAGGAAATCAAACTGTTTTCTGCTATATCCAGTATATTCTTGACGAAGACCTTCCCAGGTATTTTTGCAATGAATTCCGTGCATTTTTACTGATGGAATTTTGAATTATAGGATGGCAAAATCCTACAAAATGGCTATTCAATTAAAGACATGAAACTATTAAAAATTAAATGAAATAACTAAAACAAACTGTTCTCTACAAACTCCATGACATTCTTGAAAAAAAGCCTTCCCAGGTATCCATGCCATAGATGTGCATACAGTAGACTAGACAGGAAAGGACGCCTTCAGCTTGCCTAAGCTTGTGAAGTCCCTGGAGTAAGTCTGTACTGCGCATGTTGAGAACAAAACGTTGGAGCTCCCATTAGGTGAATCAGGAATATCAGACTATTGAAGGCAATATAAAACATCAGATGCAGCCATACAGGCCCAAGCCGTCACACTGCCTTCGCCATGCTTAACAGAAGAAGTAGCATGTGAGGGTCCAGAGCAATTCCGCTCTTTCTCCACATTTTCACCTTTCCATCACTCCGGTCGAGGTTTATGTTTGTCTCATTTACTAATCAGGCTTATCTTCGTTTTTTTGTTTTTTCTTTTTTGTTGCAAATTCCAATCTCTCCTTTCTGTCCTTGTTGCTGATGGGAGGTTTACAACTAGAAGTGTAGCCTTTGTAATTTTCCTCTATGTTTTTTCACACTGTCCTGTGATACTTTCACTCCTAATGTATAGAGATCACCAGCAATTATTTTAGTATTTAGCTTTTTCCCCCACAACTTTTTCACCACTTTCTCATTTCTTCCATGGATGGCCTGAATGCTGGTGACTCCTAAGTCCTCCAGGTTTCATTGCTATCAAGCAAGTTTAGAAAGAAGCCATTTGTCCTAATGCTTATGTTGACTTAGAAAAAGAGTATTTGAATGGCATTGTTGTAATATATTTCAATATGAGTTAAAAACATATGAAATAAATGCACATACTGAATTTAGCCCCATGGTCGTTTGCTTTGAAATACAAATTTGATTACTACAGAGGGAAACAACTGCGACACAACTGTCCCAATACATTTACATGAAACTGTAGTGGATCCCAAACATGATAGTGGTGGAGGTTTCCTAACAAGTTCATACCTCAATTGAAATCAGAATGAGTAAGCAGCTATATGCTGAAGATTTATTTACAGTAGTCCACTGTATTACAACTACAGTAGGCTATGTGTAACAATGTATTGTTATTTCGTATGTAAGGGATGTGTCATGGTTTGATGTTTCTGTTTCTGTTTTTTCTTTTTGCGCCACCAGATGGAGGCACTTCAGTTTTTAATTTCTGTTCATTCCCTCTTTGGTTTCCCATGTGTTAATTGTATTATTGTTGAGAGAGAGAGAGAGAAAGAGAGAGAGAGAGACACACACACACACAGAAACGGCCTGAGGGCTAGAAATTGTTTGCAGGGGTGATTAATAAAATCTCATGTGCATCTCACAACTCTTTCTTTGGTATTGTGTATTCGCATTAGTGTGCTTTTTATATTTTTTAATGATACTTTTGATATGATATTTTTTAATACTAATGATCTAAATTATTGTTGAAATGCTTGAGGACTGGGCAGTCACTGATCAGTACTGGGGGTCTTAAAGTGTGTGGAGCAGTGAAGCAGGACAGGTATGCAAAGCCCCTTCCTCTATACAAATCCTGTCACACACAGTTAGAGAAGCTCTGATGTGTGAACAGCAGTGGGTCTGTAGAGGGCTGGAAAATGAGCACTATTCACTTCTTGTTCTGCCCACTAAAACATTCAAACATAAACTTTATTGTTTCTGATATTGTATTATACAATTATAGATGTGTAACTGGTAAAGACTGGCTGAATATGAAGTATGATTGTGAAATATGTTTTTAATAAATTCACATGTTGTGAGCTATGACGCTAGGTTCTTTATTAGATTCCAGAACATCAAGGACATCAGTCAGGCACTGGGAATCAATCAGTGATAGTGTATTCAATATACTATTAATGAAGACTGAAATACTGTAGTATTGTGAATATTTCCTGATTTCACTCAGAAGTTCTACTTTCTCTGTATTTAATGCAGTGGTATTTAGACTGGCAATGATGCAGCTTCTTTTTAAATGGTGGGAAAGCAGAGTAAACCTTGGAAAACTTATTTCATGTTTTTAAACCAAGTTTTAACCTTATATCTGTCATCATCTGTATTTGCTTCATCAGTTTTGGTGTGCACAGGTACAAAAGGTCTTTAACACATGCAGCCAAATGCCACTCATTTTCATTTTGCACTCAATCAGCTGAGTAGACAGACACTGGATCTGGGAGCTCACATTGTGCAGCTGGTACAGGCAGACTGCTGGTAAACAGTCAACCAGAGGAATCACTTTTTCCACATTGAAAACAGGACAACTGAGCTGAATGAATCCCTCCCTCTTAAGGTGACCATACAGATAATTATGTGTTCCCTTCTACACAGTCGCCCACAGGATTGATCAGCATTTAAAAAAAACATTTTTTTGGGTGGGACTTTTTTCAACTTTATTAGACAGGAAGAATTAGGAGGCAAGGGGGGGGGGGGGGGGGGAGAGGAGACATGTGACAAAGGTCAGAAGTCGAACTTGAACCACTGACATCGCAGCTCGCAATGAGCATGTGTAAAGCACTGTATGGACTACACCACTGGAGGCCCCAGGATTGGTCAGCATTGCCTATCAGACTGTAGTTTGTGCTCTTTTATTATGGTGTTAGAGGATCAGATCAGAAGCAGCAGCGGAGCTCTGATTGGTCAGGGTGTGTAACAGCAGCCTGTGTGATGTGTGCTGGGAGAGCTCTGGACTGAGTGACTCCACTGTTCTGGACTGCCTGCTGTTCACTGCTGATACATGCTGTGATATCTTGCATTAAACCTTTTAAGAATGAATTCATTTAGATTTGTGATATATTATGTCAGTGCACTGCTGCAGAACAACACATGTCGACTGCCCAGGGAGAAATTATGAAGCAAAATCATTGGAAACTCTCCCACGTTACTTTCCTAATTAAAAGTTTGGATACACTGAAATGAAAATATATGGTGATCATTTGATTTGAGAGTATAAAACATTTCATAATATCCACCGTAGCTCAGTGTTCCAGATCAGTGAGTCCCACCTCAGCACCTGCAGTAGGTCCCAGCTGCAGCAGTGCAGTCTCTGTGCAGTCTGACTGAGGGAGGTTTTTGTACGGCTCTGTATCACTGTGTGAACACATCACCACTGTGGTAACTCTGACAGTAATAATCTCCTGCATCTTCAGTCTGGACTCCAGTGATTTTCAGTGTAAACTGAGTCCCAGATCCACTCCCACTGAAACGATCAGGAATCCCAGTCTGGCGATATGTGGCACCAAAAATCAGAGTTTTAGGAGCCTGGCCAGGTTTCTGCAGGTACCAGTAGAGACAGGGACCGAAGTCATCTTCGGAAATTATGCAGTCACCCACACTCTGACTAGCTGTACAGCTGATAGAGACAGTGTCTCCCTGCTGAACAGACCGAGCTGCTGGATCTTGAGTCAGCACTATATCTGCCATTGATCCTGAAAAACAAAACATGGAAATTGATGCGAGAGCACATTAATATTGTCCAACAATGCAATATTCTGGAAAATTTGTCAATAATGCCAATATTTATAAAAACAGTTGTGTTGTGAAAATGGTGAACTATATGCAAAATCCCAAGTTAAAATGCATCAATCTTTCTCACCTTGTACAAAAAGTCCCAACATCACCAGCAGTAGAACGACTGACATCATCATAATGCTGCCTGTGTCAGTGTCTGTGAAAGGACTGGACAGTCACTGATCGGTCCTGGGGGTCTTAAAGTGTGTGGAGCAGTGAAGCAGGACAGGTATGCAAAGCCCCTTCCTCTATACAAATCCTGTCACACACAGTTAGAGGAGCTCTGATATGTGAACAGCAGTGGGTCTGTAGAGGGCTGGGACACGTACACTATTCACTGCTATTTTTATCCAGACAGCATATTTATAGTATGTGTTAAGTGAATTACTTTTTAAAAATTAGATTGCACTTTTATAGATCCATAATTTGTCATGGGTGACAGCATATTGACTAATATTCCAGAAAATGTGTATTTAATAAATATCTGTGTTGTTTGTTTTGATAGACGTTTCAGTATCAGAAATAAGAAATTCCGCTGCATCTTACATGCGCAGGAAATGATTCAAATGTGGTATATCCTTGTGAAAAGATTGTGTACTAAAACACTGTTATAGTGAGCTTTTCCTCTTGTCATGAGCAGGTCCTTCCTTCATATTTAACACTATAGTTCTCAGATGATTATAATAAGATTCTTTGTTTTATCAGAGGGAACACTGTGCAAACTGTAGAAGGGAACTCTACTTCACTCTCCACTGCTATGATCTCCAGTGCAGCAGTGGAACGCCAATTATTGTTTTTCGCTGATATATTTTTCTTTCTTTTTTTGTCTGAGATTATATTTATTGAGTCATGCCTTCCATCTTCCATGCCCATTTTATCAATGTCATCCATCACTTTGTGAGAGCACAGAGAAACTGCATCTCCCATAATGCACATTCTCCCAGGATCCACTTGTTTTCCCCCACTGCAGATCACTCACTTACATGAACAGCGGGAGAGTATAAGATCCTTTTCAGCGTATATAGACGGACTACCCTGTTGTGTGGCTGCTTCAAACTGCACTGGTTCGATCTAAATGTAATACCAGCCTGGGTTTTTTTTTTCACAAAACAGGATTACTGAGTTCGCTGGGTAACTGTGCTGAGTAAAACTCGGAACAGCTGTTTATACTTCAGTCCATGTTCCACATTTTGGATGGTTCTGGGTTTTACTCAGTGCACTTATCCAGCTAACTCAGTAATCCTGCTTTATGAAACAGGGCCCTGCAGTTTCCTCTCCCTCATTATACTGCAGTGCTTTTATATCAGGAGCAAAACAGCACTCTCTGTCTCCGCCCTGTGGCCACACATTGTAACGGCAGCTTGTGCCATGTATAGATGCTCAACCCATAGTGGTGTCACCTACAGCCATAGAATGCTGATTACTTGAAAATTTGGAAGGGAGCACAGGGTCAATCATGCATTACTTATTAAAATTTGGCCAAAATTATACTTAAATGAGTCTTCAGTAAGCATGAAAAGTCCTCCTATTGTAAATCACGGCGATACTTATGAACAATGCTTTTGCTCACACCTACTGTACATCAATGCAAATGAATGAGCGAGATTTCCTATGATGTATCAGTTTAATCACAACCAAGCGTGAAAGTGAAGACAGTGCTGAAGATGGAGCTGAGTTTGGAGTTTGGGAAAGAGCAGGAGGAACACTGCTGGGGGTGTGAGAGCCACTCTCATCACTGAATGCCCTGTAGCCGGTAGCTCATCGGTATTCGGTATTAATTTCCAAAGATGCTGTGCAACTACAGGACATGAATTATCCTAGAATGTTTCTGGGTCTCATCATCAAAATTAAGGGAACATTGACCAGTGTCCAAAAAATCTATTTCGATCCTTAATTATAATTTACCCCTGGAAAAACCTCAAATACGTACAAACTTTACATTCAAGATATTTCACTTGTGTGTGTTGAGTCCCACCTCTCGTCCAGGAAATGTCATTGAATTGCAATTCACCACTCCAGTCTTTTGTTAAATCGGTGCATCTTTTCCTTGTGTTTACAAAGTGCTGATATCTCAAGTGTATAAGTGCCAGTATCTCAAGTGCATTCATTCAATGAAAAGCTAATATAATTAAAACGGATCTTAAAAGGAAGATTTTGGGTGAGCTTACATTTGGAGAACTTGTATTAAATATTAAAAAATGAGCGTTATTAATGCACAAAACAGCTCAGAATTTGAGCAGGGCCCCTCAGTGTCACAGATCAATGCCTCCCCCCTCAGCACCTGCAGTAGGTCCCAGCTGCAGCAGTGCAGTCTCTGTGCAGTCTGACTGAGGGAGGTTTTTGTTCGGCTCTGTATCACTGTGTCGGCGAGCTATATCCCTGCTGACAGTAATAATCTCCTGGATCTTCAGCCTGGACTCCAGTGATTTTCAGTGTAAACTGAGTCCCAGATCCACTCCCACTGAAACGATCAGGAATCCCAGACTGGCGAGTAGTGGCACTATAGATCAGAAGTTTAGGAGCCTGACCAGGTTTCTGCTGGTACCAGTGGAGGTAGCTGCTGGAAACACTCTGACTGGTTGTACAGCTGATAGAGACAGTGACTCCCAGCTGAACTGACTGAGCTGCTGGAGACTGAGTCAGAACTATATCTGCCATTGATTCTGAAAAACAAAACATTGAAATGGATGTCAATACATGTTACTATTCAAACAATTTGCTGAAATCTGTTTATTTGGACTAGGCTATAATGTCAACTTTTGTGAAATCATTTATTTTGTGAAAAGTGAACAATGATAATGTGATCTATAACCAATATCTGAAATTAATGTGGATCTATCATTCTCACCCTGTACAAGGAGTCCCAGCGTTACCAGCAGTAGAAAGTTTGACATCATCATAATGCTGCCTGTGTCAGTGTCTGTGAAAGGACTGGACAGTCACTGATCAGTACTGAGGGCCTTAAAGAGTGTGGAGCAGTGAGGCAGGACAGGTATGCAAAGCCCCTTCCTCTATACAAATCCTGTCACACACAGTTAGAGGAGCTCTGATGTGTGAACAGCAGTTGGTCTGTAGAGGGCTGGGACACTTGCACTATTCACTGATGTTTTTACCCAGTCAAGTATTTGAAAGTAAATATTACTGATTCTGACTGCATGATTATTGATGTGTAACCAGTGAAGACTGGCTGAATTTGAGGTATAATTGAAAATATATGGTTGATAAATGTAGATATTGTGTGCACTGATGACAGGTTCATTACAAGAGATCAAACAGTCAGGGACATCAGTCAGACACAGTGAATTATTCATTTGCTGTATATCTATACAGAATCAATGAAAAGTGAAATACTGTATTGCAATGAATGTTTCCTGATTTCCAGACACGTGCTCTATTCACTGCTGTTTTTATCTCTCGTGAGGCAGGGATTGGATGCCCCGCCCAGCTTCCATCTCTCTCTCTCTCTCTCTCTCTCTCTCTCCTGTCACCTCTCCTGATCCCCCGTGTGTGCAGGACCATGGACAGCAGCCGCTGGCCAGAGTGGATCTGCCCAGTCAAGGCCCTGGAGCTACAGCAACTATCCAACACCTGGGAGCAGCCTGTCTTCCAGGAGCGGCTCCAGCTGCAGCACATAGAGGCTCCCCACCGCCAGATAAAAGATCCACTGCCCAGATCCTGGGGACTTCACTCTGGGACTGCTTCACTAGTGCTGCGTGATCGTCCCCACAGATGCTGACCCAAGCCTGTGTCTCCCAGCTGAGAACACACAGAGTCAAGGAATACACAGAGGTCTTATTGTTTACTTTACCGGACTGGGATCTCTCAGTGACACAGGATTGAAACTTCCACTTTCACATCAGTCTTATTATCCCTGGTATAGAACTGGCACTGATCAAGACAAAACTCTAAATTAAGTTAAAGTGGCCATTGTATAAAGAATATTTTCTGTTTAAGTTCAAACTGTTCAAAATGAGGTCTGAGTAAGACGAAAAAAAATACAAATTAAAAAAGGATGAATGAATACCTGTATGGCTGTCCATGGCACTGAATTCCTCTGGGATTCGACGATAGCAGGAAACAATGACGCTTTTCAAAGAGGAGGTGAACAGCGCTCCTCTGCTCATCTCGCGCTACTACACCTGTCACCGTCACATCATTTTTCATTTCACCTGAATCGAAGAGCATTTGTCACAGAATGTATTTTGAAACATATTTAATATTGATGACTCGCACACCATAACGACTTGCGTTGATAAGCTTTCCGAACATCATCTTCATTGTCGTTCCACGATTCTCCAGCAGGGGACTTCCTAAGGCTACACATGTCTGACGGATCAACAGTGTGCACAACAGGCAGGTTTTTGTGCAGCCATTTAATCAGACTGAATCACTGTGGTGGACTTTCGGTGGCGGGACCAAACTGGAAGTCGGCAGTAAGTGGCTATACAAACAAGGCTTTTCAACATTTTCCGCAGAAATATTAGAAGATTCTATCTGTTTTAATACATTCGTTTTACATTACGTTTCTGCGGGTTGTTTGCATTTTACATTCCACATTCTATTTTCTGCCGGCTGAATCAGTCGTTGAGCTAGAAATAAAATAAAAGATATGCATGTGAAAAGCTCAAAAGAGTACTATACATTTGCGTCGGATACATACAAATCCAAGTACATGCAACACATTCTTTACAAGCGAATCGTTGATACATTTGAAAAGCTGCGTGAAGTCTTGAAGAATGGAAAAGCCAACGGTCGGCTGTGTCTCTAGAGTGAGAGGTTTTTGTACGGCGCGTGAATGAGTCTGTATCACTGTGGTACACTTTTGGTGGCGGCACAAAACTGTCAGTTGGACGTAAGTAATTCTCTTCCACATCCTTCACCTGTCGATGTTGTTGCGTTCCTTTTTTTAATATGCTGCAATTTTCCGACGTTCGATGTCGTGAATCAAAATTGTAATTCTGGAGATGCGTGAATGAAAAACAGAAATGTTAGTCAGATTGTCAAATGATGTCAAATACTTTTTATTCTAGCCCATATTGACTTCAGGCAGTTTGTCTTTATCGTAGGCCTATTGATGTTTAGATGACCGTACTGCAGTAACTTTCTATTTTGCGCTCGAGGTGAACTAAATTAAATTGCATTGGCTCCCTTGCCGTCGGCAGGATCACTCTGTAGGAGAATGTCGTTTTGCAGACCGTGCCATAAATTACAATCTCTTTCTCAGAAATGTGGAATAAAATAGTGTTGTCCACCTAACACTAAATATAAAAAATTTAAATGATTTAATCAGAGTTATTTATTTTTCACACTTTAAAATGAAATTGGATCATAGCCTACTTCATACACCTTGTCGTTTGTGTTGGTTATGAAATCCGATCGTTTTATTCATTCAGATTTAGTTTATTTTCATGTTTATTTGCCATCGCATTATTATATAAAAATTGTTGTTACATTACACACTTATGTTCTTATGTTCTGATGTCATAACATTCTCTAGTCTACGGTATATTATGTTTATATTTTAGATTTTTTTTAAAAAGCGAGGAATTTCCAATGCAATGAAAATATTTACCAAATGGGTCATTCTTTTGAAAACTTAATGTAAAAGTTCTATGAAAATTGTTTCTTGCTGCCGGAGTGCGCGTTCAGTTCATACACGTGAAGGAACACAACGGGAACCTCGTGGTTCATTCTGTAGGTTTTCAGCGTGAATATCATTATGTATCCATTCTTTTGCAAGACGTTCTGCGTATTGTATTGGGTCTATGGTAGGCTACTGAAATAATCGACAGTTCAAGCTGCAAAAGTGGAGTAAATTGAAAGTACTGCACTAGAATAAGTTCTGGTTGTGATGAAGAATTTTATCATTGTTAAGTACTACCGTCACGATCTGATAATTATGGAATGCATGCAGACAGAACCTTTAATAATGTCAATGTACTTTATATTGTAGAATATAAAGTACATGTGAATAAAGTCTTTTCAGACATTCCAAATTAGTTGTAAGTGATAACTTCTGTATGACATTTCACGTCTCAGTCTCATTTCAAGGACAGAATGATTGACACATGGGGGCGTGTCCACTGTCTGACCTCACCACATCTCTGCTCTGTCTCCCAGGTGACACAGTCCCCACCCTCACAGTCCTGCCCCCCTCCAGTGTGGAGGTGAAGCAGGGGAAGGCCACATTGGTGTGTCTGGCCAACAAGGGCTTCCCGTCAGACTGGACTCTGCGCTGGAAAGTGGACGGTACCAGTAGGAGCTCGGGCGTGGCCGGGAGCTCCGGGGTCCTGGGGAAGGACGGCTTGTACAGCTGGAGCAGCTCCCTGACTCTCAGTGCGGACGACTGGATGAAGGCGGGGTCACTGACCTGTGAGGCCACAAAGGGCTCCCAGTCTGCCCCCCCTCAGACACTGAGGAGAGCTGACTGTGCTGAGTAGGGCGGGTGCAGGCCCAGCTCACACACTCTGATCACACTGTGTTTACCCTGCTCTGCTCTCAGCCTCTCTGCTCCTTACTGCTGCACACTGAGCTGGGCCTGTGTGTGAATCCTTCCTCCAGCCTGAGCTGTCACTGCTAATGTCTCACATGTGCTCTGCTTGTGTCCTCAACAAATATGCATACCTGCCTTCTTATTTGTGTTTGTGTGATTTTGGCAATAGCTGTTAGATAAAAATCATTGAAATAATAAAGATTTTTTGAAAAGTTATTGTTTTACTGGCTGTTATTATAAAAATAGACTTTTGTGCTCCTGTTGTTTTTGTGCTAAAACTGTAGTGATTCCATCAACAGGCCAGCCCTCACTCTGATGAAATCACAATTACGTTCTTGCCACTGAAATACTTTTGTAATACTCCCAAGAATTCAAATAAAATAATAAAAATAAAACTTTAAAAATGTGTTAATTGAAAAAGTATATATATTATTTATTGGGTCAGTGGTTTAATAGATTTGTACAGTATATTTTACACAAATATATTGAGAAACCACTAAGAAATATTACATGAGTTTTCTTTTCATGGAAAATACAATTATAATTAATTACTAAATTACTATATACCAATTTATAAGAGACTCAGACTGAGACCAGATGGAGGTTATGAGAGACTGTGTGTGAAATAACTGATCTGGAATCAGTTAAGGAGGGGCAGTCCCAGCTCTGGAGGCCTGCTGAGAGGAGCAGTGATGTGTGAGCGCGCTCAGTGCAGTTCTGTGCAGCAGGATGTGTGCTCTGCTCACACTAACCCCCTGGGGACGGCCCAGACACCTGGCCACAGTGCTGCTCTATTCCCAGATTGAGTCAGTCCCACTGAGGGACAGCAGAACCAGCCTGCCCCGCCCTGCATATGCAAATCTGAGTTTCACCCCCACAGCTTGCAGTTTCTCAGCCCAAAATACCCCAGCACTGAGACAGCTGTTTGAGCATGAGGAGGTAGAGGGCTCATTTCCATAGTTAGCTAAAAATAGGATGTGTGTGTACCTTACGTCTGCCTTAGTGTGAATCTCAGATTAGAGATGTCACATCCGAGGGAACTTCCACCCTTACTTATCTGTGCAGAAAAATAATGTGATACTTAAACTTAACCTTTAAGTATCATAATATAACTAAATGAAAGTGCCTAGAATCATAAATACAGTTTAATCTCAAAATACAATTGTGCATTCAAGTGAGATAATATTTTATAAACGAAGATAAGCAGACAAGCAAAATTATACTTTCATTGTAAATGCATAAATTAATTTTTTTTTTAAATGGGTTCTCTATTCATAAATATTCAGAAAACAACATATTCTTACAAAAATTTGATGATTACAATTACTATTTGCATTTCAAATACTCCAAAGATTAAAAAAAAAAAATTATTTTCTGCATTTTAAAATTGTCACTGGCTTCAATGAGAGTTTTAGCCATTTAGTGTTTCCTTGTGATTTCATGGAGTGAAAAATTTAATTGTATCTGTTCCACTTTTTGAATGTAGAAAAAGAGGTCTCCATAACTATTAAGTTATTGGTTAAAACATTATTTTGGAGTTAAATCATTGAAATAATATTATATTAGTGCTGTTCCATGCAGCAGCAGGTAAGACTACACGCATTTCTTCTCCACTCAGATACTTCTGCTGTCTGGTGCATCAGAGGGGTCTCTTACAGTTGGTGATCTTGACACTTGACGAGTATCTGAGGGGTTTTCTCACTTTTATATATTCCATCCTTAAAATTTCCAAATACGCAATGCTGCATTTATTCAGTAAACACTAACAGGTTTTGGTAATACTAACCCAGTACTGACCCCATGCCTGAAACATAATGGATGCCTGTGCAATTGAATGCATTAAGCTCAAGGGATATCAATTCAAAATGAATGCATTGATATCCGTTGAGTTTAAAATGATCAAATTTAATAATATGGGAGCTTGTTATGGAAGTCTATCCATGCTGTATCATGCAAAGTTGCGTTTAAATTGAATAACTAACGAGAAAATTTGAAACTAAAAAAAAAAAAGATGATGGTGCCAATCAAAGAAATACTGTCGCAGAAAATAATAAATTCTGCGATTCAGTGCATCGTGGCTGAGATGTCACCAGGATCCCATCTGAACAGAAACAACTTTAATTACATAAACTCTGAAGTATGTATTTAACTCAAAATACCCTTCAGACAGCAGTTAATTTGAAATCCCACTCATTCCTCCTCTAGGAGAAAGTACACATCCTCAGCTTAGGGTGAACTCCAGGTGATCATTGCTTCTTGTGAGCTGATATACGACGTGTTTCCTGTGATGCTGTGGTACAGTAGTGTGTGTGGTTCAGCAGCAGCTCTGCTATGGGTTCTGTGCATGACACAGAGTAGCTCCTCTTCAGTACAGAGAGGCATAAATTTAGGGCAGAAGCTCATTGTCGCCCCCTACTGGTCCACTGGCAATATGTCCCAGATCAGTGCCTCCCCCCTCAGCACCTGCAGTAGGTCCCAGCTGCAGCAGTGCAGTCTGACTGAGGGAGGTTTTTGTACGGCTCTCTATCACTGTGTGTACGGAGTGCTCCAGCCCTGCTGACAGTAATAATCTCCTGCATCTTCAGCCTGGACTCCAGTGATTTTCAGTGTACACTGAGTCCCAGATCCACTCCCACTGAAACGATCAGGAATCCCAGACTGGCGAGTTGTGGCAGCATAAATCAGAAGTTTAGGAGCCTGACCAGGTTTCTGCTGGTACCAGTGGAGGTAGTTGCCACTGTAAACGCTCTGACTGGCTGTACAGCTGATAGAGACAGTGTCTCCCAGCTGAACAGATTGAGCTGCTGGATCCTGAGTCAGAACTATATCTGCCATTGATCCTGAAAAAGAACAAAATGGAAATGGATGTCAGTGCAGATAAATATTTTCAATTTATGCACAATTCTTTTGTGAATTTGACTACACAAAATGCCAATTGTTGTAAAAACATTTGTGTTGTGAAAAAGTAAACAAAGAAGAAGAACACTTTAAAATCTCAAGGTAAAATGGATCTGTCTTTCTCACCTTGTACAAGGACTCCCAGCATCACCAGCAGAAAACAGTTTAACATCATCATATTGCTGCCTGTGTCAGTGTCTGTGAAAGGACTGGACAGTCACTGATCAGTACTGGGGGGTCTTAAAGTGTGTAGAGCAGTGAGGCAGGACAGGTATGCAAAGCCCCTTCCTCTATACAAATCCTGTCACACACAGTTAGAGGAGCTCTGATGTGTGAACAGCTGTGGGTCTGTAGAGGGCTGAGACATGTGCACTCTTCACTTCTTTTTTGCCCAGTAAAACATTCAAACATCACCTTTACTATTTCTGACATTGTATCACGTGTGACTGGTGAAGACTGGCTCAGATCTCTACACTGTCAAGCAGTCAGAGAATTGAATTCAAAGTACTGCTAATTGTCTATAAATCTTGGACCAAAATACATATCAGACCTCCTCTCACCTTACATTCCAGCTACACCCCTAAGGTCAGCTGGGTCCAGTCTATTAAACACTCCAAGAGTGAAAACAAAACACGGTGAAGCAGCTTTTAGTCACTCTGCCTCGTGCATCTGGAATAAACTCCCTGAAGAATTCAAACAGGCCCAAACACTAAATATATTCATAACTAGGCTTAAAAACTTCATGTTCTGCAGTATCTATGACTAATTAAGTTTTATTTATTTGTACTTATTTATCTATTCTTATTACTCTATTTATCTTTTTTTAAATTATTAATTATGTATTTTTATGCACTGTGTAAAGCACTTTCAATTGCCATTGTTATATGAATTGTGCTATATAAATAGACCTGCCTTGCCTTGCCTTGCCTTGCCTTGAATATGAGGTATGATTGTTAAATTTGTGTTTAATATATTCACATGTTGTATGCTCTGATTGCAGGTTCATTACACGGAGTTCAGAAAGTCAAGGACATCAGTCAGGTACAGGGAATTATTCATTTACAGTCTATGCTATTTTATCCAGACAAGATATTTATTGCATGCATGAAGTGAATTATTTCTGAAATGAGATTGCACTTTTATAGATCCATAATTGGTCACGGGTGACAGCATATTGACTAATATTCCAGAAAATGTGTATTTAATGAATGTCTGTGTTGTTTGTTCTGATAGACGTTTCAGTATCAGAAATAATAAATTCAGTGACATCATACATGCACAGGAAATGATTCAAATGTCCTTCTGGAAATAATGTGAATTAAAACACTGTTAGAATGACCTTTTCCTTTTGTCATTATGAGCAGGTCCTTCCTTCATATTTAACACTGTAGTTTTCAGATGATTATAATGAGATTCTTTATGTTATCAGAGGGATTACTGTGCTAACTGTAGAAGGGAACTCTCTACTTCACTCTCTACTGCTATGTTCTCCAGTGTAGCAGTGGAACGTCCATTATTGTTTCATCACTGATTTATTTTTTTAATTTGCTTTTTATGTGAGATCATATTTATGGAGTCATGCCTTCCATCTTCCATGCCCATTGTTTCAATGTCCTCCATCACTTTGTGAGAGCACAGAGAAACTGCATCTCCCATAATGCACATTCTCCCAGGAACCACTTGCTTTCCCCCACTGCAGATCACTTACTTAGATGTACAGGGGAAGTATACATCCTGTTCAGCTAATATAGACAGACTACTGTATTGTGGGGCTGCTTTAGACTGCACCGGTTAGGTCTAAATGTAATACCAGCCTGCGGGGGTTTTCACAAAGCAGGGTTACTGAGTTCGCTGGGTAACTGTGCTGAGTAAAACCCGGAACAGCTCTTTTTACTTCAGACCATGTGCCATATTTTGGATGGTTCTGGGTTTTACTCAGTGCACTTATCCAGCTAACTCAGTAATCCTGCTTTATGAAACAGGGCCCTGTAGTTTCCGCTCACTCATTATACTGTAGTTCTTTTACATCAGGAGTAAAACAGCACTCTCTGTTTCCTCCCTGTGGTCACGCAGTGTAATGGCAGCTTGTGCCATGCATAGAAGCTCAACTCATAGTGGTGTCCTCTACAGCCATAGAATGCTGATTACTTGAAAATTTGGAAGGGAGCACAGGGTCAATCCTGCATTACTTATTCAAATTTGGCCAAAATTATACTTAAATGAGTCTTCAGTAAACATGAAAATTCCACCTATTGTAAATCATGACGATACTTTTGAACAATGCTTTTGCTCACACCAACATCCATGCAAATGAATGAGCGAGATTTCCTATGATGTATCAGTTTTTCACAACCGAGGGTGAAAGTGAAGACAGTGCAGAAGATGGAGCTGAGTTTGGAGTTTGGGAAAGAGCAGGAGGAACACTGCTGGGGGGTGTGAGAGCCACTCTCATCACTGAATGCCCTGTAGCCGGTAGCTCATTGGTATTCCGTATTAATTTCCAAAGATGCTGTGCAACTACAGGACATGAATTATCCTAGAATGTTTCTGGGTCTCATCATCAAAATTAAGGGAACATTGACCAGTGTCCAAAAAATCTGTTTAGATCCTTAATTATAATTTACCCCTGGAAAAACCTCAAATACATACAAACTTTATATTCAAGATATTTCACTTGTGTGTGTTGAGTCCCACCTCTGGTCCAGTAAATGTAATCGAAATGCAATTCACCACTCCAGTCTTTTGTTAAATCTGTGCATCTTTTCCTTGTATTTACAAAGTACTGATATCTCAAGTGTATAAGTGCCAGTATCTCAAGTGTAGTCCTTCAATGAAAGGTTAATGCTTATTTAATAAAAATTGATCTTAAGAGGAAGGTTTTGGATGTGCTCACATTAACATTTAGAGAAATGGTAATAATATTAGAATATGTGAATTATTATTGCACAAAATTTGAGCAGTGTCCCTCAGTGTCACAGATCAATGCCTCCCCCCTCAGCACCTGCAGTAGGTCCCAGCTGCAGCAGTGCAGTCTCTGTGCAGTCTGACTGAAGGAGGTTTTTGTACGGCTCTGTATCACTGTGTGAATATAACTTTACTGTTGATGTAGTGGTAACTCTGACAGTAATAATCTCCTGCATCTTCAGCCTGGACTCCAGTGATTTTCAGTGTGAACTGAGTCCCAGATCCACTCCCACTGAAACGATCAGGAATCCCAGACTGGCGACTTGTGGCAAGATAAATCAGAAGTTTAGGAGCCTGACCAGGTTTCTGCAGGTACCAGCTGAGTCTGTCACCACTGCTGTCAGTGTAAACGCTCTGACTGGCTGTACAGCTGATAGAAACAGTGTCTCCCAGCTGAATAGACTGAGCTGATGGATCCTGAGTCAGAACTACATCTGCCATTGATTCTGAAAAACAAATGGCAATGGATGTCAATGCACATTATTATATTACAATCAGCAGAATTCTGGTAACTTAGACTATAATGGCAACTTGTGTCAAAACAGTTGTTTTGTGAAAAGAAAAAACAAAAATGTGAACTATATCTAAAACCTCAAGTTAAAATAGTTCTGTCTTTCTCACCTTGTACAAGGAGTCCCAGCATCACCAGCAGTAAAAAGACCAACATCATTATAGCGCTGCCTTTGTCAGTGTCTGTGAAAGGACTGGACAGTCACTGATCAGTACTGGGGGTCTTAAAGTGTGTAGAGCAGTGAAGCAGGACAGATATGCAAAGCCTCTTCCTCTATACAAATCCTGTCACATACAGTTAGAGGAGCTCTGATGTGTGAACAGCAGTTGGTCTATAGAGGGCTGGGACACGTGCACTACTCACTGTTGTTTTCATCCAGACAGCATATTTATAGTATGCATTAAGTGAATTACTTTTTTTAAATTAGATTGCACTTTTATAGATCCATAATATGTCACGGGTGACAGCATACTGACTAATATGCCAAATGTGTATTTAATAAATATCTGTGTTGTTTGTTCTGATAGATGTTTCAGTATCAGAAATAAAAAATTCTGTGACATCATGCATGCACAGGAAAAGATTCAAATGTCGTATATCCTTGTGAAAAGAATGTGTACTAAAACACTGTTATAGTGAGCTTTTCCTCTTGTCATTATGAGCCGGTCCTTCCTCATATTTAACACTGTAGTTTTCAGATGATTACAATGAGATTCTTTATTTTGTCAGAGGGATTACATTACAGGCATTTGGCAGACGCTCTTATCCAGAGCGACATACAACAAAGTGTATAACCATAACCAGGAACAAGTATGACGAAACCCCTAGAGAGAAGTACCGGTCCAAGTGCAGGGAACAACCGCATAGTTCAACTTGGACCCTGATGGTTAAACTGATTAACACTAACAACGAGAAAGGCAACAACGCAATCTATGGAAAAAAAAATACAAGTAGTCGTTAAGACAGTTAATGCACCTAAGTCACCTACGAAACAGCTGCCTAGTTACAACCCTAAGCTTAGTCATTTACAGGGGGGGAAGGGAGGGATGGGGAGAGGTGCAGCCTAAAGAGGTGAGTCTTCAGTCGTCGTTTGAAATGGGTCAGTGTCTCAGCTGTTCTGACCTCCACAGGGAGGTCATTCCACCATCGTGGGGCCAGAACAGACAGGAGACGTGTTCTGGAAGTGCAGGTGCGAAGAGGGGGAGGTGCTAGGCGTCCTGAGGTAGCAGAATGGAGGGATCTGGCTGGCATGTAGGGTTTGAATATCTTGTGGAGGTATGCTGGGGCTGATCCCTTGACTGCCTGGTATGCTAGGACCAATGTTTTAAATTTGATGCGAGCTATAACAGGCAGCCAGTGGAGGGTAGTGAGCAGGGGAGTTACGTGGGAGTGTCTGGGGAGGTTGAAGACCAGACGAGCCGCAGCATTCTGAATGAGTTGCAGGGGTCTGGTGGCAGATGCCGGTAGTCCAGCCAGAAGAGAGTTGCAGTAGTCCAGGCAGGATAGAACCATTGCTTGGACCAGGAGCTGGGATGAGTAGGTGGTGAGAAAGGGGCGGATTCTGCGGATGTTGTACAGGAAAAATCTGCATGCCCGGCTTACTGCTGCGATGTTCTTGGAGAGGGACAGCCTGTTGTCCATCACCACTCCGAGATTTTTTGCGCAAGGTGATGATGTCACTATGGTGTCCCCTAGGGAGATGGAAAAGTCGAGGAGGGGAGAGGATAGAGCAGGAATAAAGATTAGCTCCGTCTTTCCCGGGTTGAGCTTCAGGTGGTGATTGTCCATCCAGCTTTGAATGTCCCTCAGGCAAGCGGAGATGCGGGCAGGGACCTGTGTGTCCGATGGGGAGAAGGAGAGAAAGAGTTGCGTGTCGTCGGCATAGGAGTGATAGGACAAGCCATGGGCAGATATCACAGGGCCAAGGGATCTGGTGTACACTTTTACTGGATTACTGTGCTAACTGTAGAAGGGAACTCTCTACTTCACTCTCTACTGCTATGATCTCCAGTGCAGCAGTGGAACGTCTATTATTATTTCATCATTTATTTATTTATTTATTTTTCTATCTGAGGTCATATTTATTGAGTCATGCCTTCCACCTTCCATGCGCAGTTTATCAATGTCCTCCATCACTTTGTGAAAGCACAGAGAAACTGCATCTCCCATAATGCACATTCTCCCAGTAACCACTTGCTTTCCCCCACTGCAGATCACTTACTTACATGTACAGGGGGAGAGAACATCCTGTGCAGCTTATATAGTCAGACTACTCCATTGTGGGTCTGCTTCACACTGCACTGGTTAGGTCTAAGTGTAATACCAGCCTGGGTTTTTTCACAAAGCAGGGTTACTGAGTTAGCTGGGTAACTGTGCTGAGTATAACCCAGAACAGCTCTTTTTACTTCAGACCATGTGCCATATGTTGGATGGTTCTGGGTTTTACTCAGTGCACTTATCCAGCTAACTCAGTAATCCTGCTTTATGAAACAGGGCCCTGTAGTTTCCTCTCCCTCATTATACTGTAGTACTTTTATATCAGAAGCAAAACAGCACTCTCTGTCTCCGCCCTGTGGTCACACAGTGTAATGGCAGCTTGTGCCATGTATGGAGGTTCAACCCATAGTGGTGTGCTCTACAGCCATAGAATGCTGATTACTTGAAATTTTGGAAGGAATCACAAGGTCAATCCTGCATTACTTATTCAAATTTGGCCAAAATTATACATAAATGAGTCTTCAGTAAGCATGAAAATTCCTCCTATTGTAAATCATGACGATACTTATGAACAATGCTTTTGCTCACGCCTACATCCATGCAAATGAATGAGCGAGATTTCCTATGTTCTATGATGTATCAGTTTTATCACAACCAAGGGTGAAAGTGAAGTCAGTGCAGAAGATGGAGCTGAGTTTGGAGTTTGGGAAAGAGCAGGAGGAACACTGCTGGGGGGTGTGAGAGCCACTCTCATCACTGAATGCCCTGTAGCCGGTAGCTCATTGGTATTCGGTATTAATTTCCAAAGATGCTGTGCAACTACAGGACATGAATTATCCTAGAATGTTTCTGGGTCTCATCATCAAAATTAAGGGAACATTGACCAATGTCCAAAAAATCTATTTAGATCCTTAATTATAATTTACCCCTGGAAAAACCTCAAATACGTACAAACTTTACATTCAAGATATTTCACTTGTTTGTGTTGAGTCGCATCTCTGATACAGTAAACGTAATTGAATTGCAATTCACAACTCCAGTTTTTTGTTAAATCGGTGCATCTTTTCCTTGTGTTTACAAAGTGCTGATATCTCAAGTGTATAAGTGCCAGTATCTCAAGTGTATTCATTCAATGAAAGGTTTATGCTAATATAATTCAAACGGATCTTAAAAGGAAGGTTTAGGATGTGCTCACATTTGGAGAAATTGTATTAAATATTAAAAAATGAGCGTTATTAATGCACAAAACAGCTCAGAATTTGAGCAGAGCCCTTCAGTGTCACAGATCAATGCCTCCCCCCTCAGCTTTGTCATACACTTTGTCTTTTCTGTAGGTTATGAAATCGGATCGTTTTATTCATTCAGATTTTGTTTATTTTAATGCTTATTTGCGATCGCATTATTATCTAAAAAATTTTGTTACATTACAGACTTATGTTCGTATGTTCTGATGTCATAACATTCTCTAGTCTACGGTATATTATGTTTATATATTTGATTTTTTTTTTTTAAATGCGCGTTCAGTTCATACACGTGAAGGAACACAACGGGAACCTCGTGGTTCATTCTGTAGGTTTTCAGCGTGAATATCATTATGCATCCATTCTTTTGCAAGACGCTGTGTATTGTATTGGGTCTATGGTGGGCTACTGAAATAATCGACAGTTCAAGCTGCAAAAGTGGAGTAAATTGAAAGTACTGCACTAGAATCAGTTCTGGTTGTGATGAAGAATTTTATCATTGTTAAGTACTACCGTCACGATCTGATAATTATGGAATGCATGCAGACAGAACCTTTAATAATGCCAATGTACTTTATATTGTAGAATATAAAGCAAATGCAAATAAAGTCTTTTCAGACATTCCAAATTAGTTGTAAGTGATAACTTCTGTATGACATTTCACATCACAGTCTCATTTTAAGGACAGGATGATTGACACATGGGGGGGGGGGGGGGGGGGGGGGTGTCCACTGTCTGACCACACTGTCTCTGCCGTGTCTCCCAGGTGACACAGTCCCCGCCCTCACAGTCCTGCCCCCCTCCAGTGTGGAGGTGAAGCAGGGGAAGGCCACACTGGTGTGTCTGGCAAACAAGGGCTTCCCGTCAGACTGGACTCTGCGCTGGAAAGTGGACGGTACCAGTAGGAGCTCGGGCGTGGCCGGGAGCGCCGGGGTCCTGGGGAAGGATGGCCTGTACAGCTGGAGCAGCTCCCTGACTCTCAGTGCGGACGACTGGATGAAGGCGGGGTCACTGACCTGTGAGGCCACAAAGGGCTCCCAGGCTGCCCCCCCTCAGACACTGAGGAGAGCTGACTGTGCTGAGTAGGGCGGGTGCAGGCCCAGCTCACACACTCTGATCACACTGTGTTTACCCTGCTCTGCTCTCAGCCTCTCTGCTCCTTGCTGCTGCACACTGAGCTGGGCCTGTGTGTGAATCCTTCCTCCAGCCTGAGCTGTCACTGCTAATGTCTCATACGTGCTCTGCTTGTGTCCTCACAAATATGCATATCTGCCTTCTTATTTGTGTTTGTGTGATTTTGGCAAGAGCTGTTAGATAAAAATCATTGAAATAATAAAGATTCTTTGAAAAGTTATTGTTTGACTGGCTGTTATTATAAAAAATAGACTGTGCTAGTGGTGTTTTTGTGCAATATCTGTAGTGATTCCAGCAAGAGACCAGCCCTCACTCTGATAAAATCACAATAACATTCTTGCCACTGAAAATATGTTTGCAATAATCCTAAGAATTCAAATAAGATAATAATAAAAATACAACTTTAAAAATGTGTTAATTGGAAATGAATATATATCATTTATTGAGTCAGTGGTTTAATTCTAAATAGGTTTTCATTCCTGTCTGTATAGTATATTTGACACAAATGTATTGAGAAATGACTAAGAAATATTACATGAGTTTTCTTTTCATGGAAAATACAATTATAATTACTAAATTACTATATACCAATTTATAAGAGACTCAGACAGAGACCAGATGGAGGTGATGAGAGGTTCTGTGTGAAATAACTTATCTGGAATCAGTTAAGGAGGGGCAGTCCCAGCTCTGGAGGCCTGCTGAGAGGAGCAGTGATGTGTGAGCGCGCTCAGTGCAGTTCTGTGCAGCAGGATGTGTGCTCTGCTCACACTAACCCCCTGGGGACGGCCCAGACACCTGGCCACAGTGCTGCTCTATTCCCAGATTGAGTCAGTCCCACTGAGGGACAGCAGAACCAGCCTGCCCCGCCCTGCATATGCAAATCTGAGTTTCACCCCAACAGCTTGCAGTTTCTCAGCCCAAAATACCCCACCACTGAGACAGCTGTTTGAGCTTGAGAAGGTAGAGGGCTCATTTTCATAGTTAGCTAAGAATAGATTAGAGATTTCACATGTGAGGAAACATGCACCCTTACTTATCTGTGCTGAAAAATAATGTGATACTTTAATTTAAAGTTTAAGTATCACAATATAAGAAAACTTAAAATGTCTATAATCATAAATACTGTGAAATCTAAAAATTCAATTGTGCATTCAAGTGAGAAAATATTTTTTAAATGAAGATTAGCAGCCAAGAAATAATTATGCTTTCATTTTAAATGCAACAATGAATAAAGTAAAGAAGAATGCATTCTCGATTCATAAATATTTAGAAAACAACATATTCAAAAATTTGATGATTACAATTTCTATTTGTATTTCACATTCTCCAAAGATTGTCCAAAAAATTGTATTTTCTCCATTTTAAAATTTTCAGTGGCTTCAATGAATGTTTTAGTCATTTAGTGTTTCCTTGTGATTTCATGGAGTGAAAAATTTAATTGTATCTGTTCCACTTCTTGAATGGAGAAAAAGAGGTCTCCATAACTATAAAATTATTGGTTAAAACATTATTTTGGAGTTAAATAATTGAAATTTTATATTAAATTAGTCCTGTTCCATGCAGCAGCAGGTAAGAGTGCACCCATTTCTTCTCCACTCAGAAACTTCTGCTGTTTGGTGTGTCGGGGGGGGGGGGGGGGGGGGGTCTCTTACAGTTGGTGACCTTGACACTTGACGGGTATCTGAGGGGTTTTCTTACACTTTTATATATTCCATCCTTCAAATTTCCAGATACACAATGATGCATTTATTCAGCAACCACAAACAGGTTTTGATAATACTAACCCAGTACTGACCCCATGCCTGAAATATAATGGATGCCTGTGCAATTGAATACATTAAGCTCAAGGGATATCAATTCAAAATGAATGCATTGATATCCGTTGAGTTTAAAATGATCAAATTTAATAATATGGGAGCTTGTTATGGAAGTCTATCCATGCTGTATCATGCAAAGTTGCGTTTAAATTGAATAACTAACGAGAAAATTTGAAACTTAAAAACAAAAGATGATCGTGCCAATTAAAGAAATACTGTTGCAGAAAATAATAAATTCTGCGATTCAGTTCATTGTGGCTGAGCTGTCACCAGGATACCATCTGAACAAAAACACCTTTAATTACATAAACACTGATGTATGTATTCAACTTAAAATACCCTTCAGACAGCAGTTCATTTGAAATCCCACTCATTCCTCCTCTAGGAGAAAGTACACATCCTCAGCTTAGGGTGAACTCCAGGTGATCATTGCTCCTTGTGAGCTGAAATACGACATGTTTCCTGTGATGCTGAGGTACAGTAGTGTGTGTGGTTCAGCAGCAGCTCTGCTATGGATTCTGTGTATGACACAGAGTAGCTCCTCTTCAGTACAGAGAGGCATACATTTAGGGCAGAAGCTCATTGTCGCCCCCTACTGGTACACTGGCAATATGTCCCAGATCAGTGCCTCCCCCTCAGCACCTGCAGTAGGTCCCAGCTGCAGCAGTGCAGTCCCTGTGCAGTCTGATTGAAGGAGGTTTTTGTACAGCTCTCTAACACTGTGTGAACACCCAGCTACCACTGATCAGATGTAAACTCTGACAGTAATAATCTCCTGCGTCTTCAGCCTGGACTCCAGTGATTTTCAGTGTGAACTGAGTCCCAGATCCAGTCCCACTGAAACGATCAGGAATCCCAGACTGGCGACTTGTGGCCCAATAAATCAGAAGTTTAGGAGCCTGACCAGGTTTCTGCTGGTACCAGCTGAGACGGTCATTGCTGTAAACACTCTGACTGGCTGTACAGCTGATAGAGACAGTGCCTCCCAGCTGAATAGACTGAGCTGCTGGATCCTGAGTCAGCACTATATCTGCCATTGATTCTGAAAAAAAATAAACGTAAGTTTGAACATAAATATTTCAGCAAAGTGTTTATATAATTGTGAACTTGAATATAAAACAGCAAAAGATTTTGTGAAAAATTACCAAACATTTTCTAAAATATGACGAAAACCCCAAGTGATCAAATTCGATAAAATTTGATTTTCTCACCCTGAGCAAAGAGTCCCAGCATCACCAGCAGTAAAAAGACCGACATCATCATAATGCTGCCTGTGTCAGTGTCTGTGAAAGGACTGGACAGTCACTGATCAGTACTGGGGGTCTTAAACTGTGTGGAGCAGTGAGGCAGGACAGGTATGCAAAGCCCCTTCCTCTATACAAATCCTGTCACACACAGTTAGAGGAGCTCTGATGTGTGAACAGCAGTGGGTCTACAGAAAGCTGGGACACGTGCACTACTCACTGTTGCTTTTACACAGTCAAACACTAAAATGACGATATTATTGTTTCTGACATTGTTCTGTATGCTTTGATGGCAGGTTCATTACAAGAGTTCGGAAAGTCAATAACATCCATCAGGTGCAGGGAATTATTCATTTACAGAATATCCATATATAACTAATGAAAACTGAAATACTGTAAACTGTCAATGTTCCCTGTTTTCACGCAAAAGACCTTCTTTCTCAGTATCTAGTGCAGTTGTTTTTTTACAACAAGCAATGAAGATGCTTTCTTTTTCAATATTCAAACAACAGCACTAACCTTGAAATATGTATTCTACATTATAAATAAAGATTTATTATCATTTTTGTCCCGAACAGTAATTCCTCCATAAAATCTGGAGAGCACAGAAAATCCTGCTCTTTCCCATGTGCAGCCAGCAGCCTCTAATATTCATTTTGCTATCAGCCAGCTGAGCAGCACAGCCACTGAATCTGGGAGCTCACACTGTGCTGCTGGTACAGATAGACTGCAGGCAAACAGTCAACCAGAGGAATCACTCTGTCCTCAGTGAGAAAGGGACAACTGAGCTGAATGAATCCCTCCCTCTTATGGTGACCATGCAGATAATGATGTGTTCCCTTCTACACAGCAGCTCACAGGATTGGTCAGCAGTGCCTATCAGGCTGTAGTTTGTGCTCCTTTATTATGGTGTTAGAGGATCTGATCCGAAGCAGCAGTGGTGCTCTGATTGGTCAGGGTGTGTAACAGCAGCCTGTGTGATGTGTGCTGGGAGAGCTCTGGACTGAGTGACTCCACTGTGCTGTTCACTGCTGCAGGGTTCTGTGACATCTTGTGTTAAACTTTTTTTACAAAGAATTCAAAATGCATAATCATTGGAAATTCATCGAAATAACATTCCTAAATAAAGGCAGGATGCACTGAAATTAAAATGTAGTGTAATCTTTTTGAATAGGGAATCTGAATGATTCCATAATAATCCACTGAAGCTCAATGTTTTCGAGCAAAGCCCCTCAATGTCTCGGGTGAGTAGCTCCCCCCTCAGCACCTGCAGTAGGTCCCAGCTGCAGCAGTGCAGTCTCTGTGCAGTCTGACTGAGGGAGGTTTTTGTACGGCTCTGTATCACTGTGTGAACACATGAACACTGTGGTAACTCTGACAGTAATAATCTCCTGCATCTTCAGCCTGGACTCCAGTGATTTTCAGTGTAAACTGAGTCCCAGATCCACTCCCACTGAAACGATCAGGAATCCCAGACTGGCGACTTGTGGCAAGAAAAATCAGAAGTTTAGGAGCCTGACCAGGTTTCAGCTGGTACCAATGGAGTTGCTCGTCATCAAAGTTTTCGTAAACGCTCTGACTGGCTGTACAGCTGAAAGAGACAGTGTCTCCCAGCTGAACAGACTGAGTTGACGGAGTCTGAGTCAGAACTATATCTGCCATTGATTCTGAAAAAGAATAAGTTTGAACATAAATATTTCAGTAAAGGTTTTATAAATGTGAATTTGAGTATAAAAACAGCAAAAGATTTTGTGAAAAATTACCAAACAAAAATATGACCAAAACCCCCAAGTGATCAATAACAATGAAATGAGATTTTCTCACTCTGAGCAAAGATTCCCAGCATCACCAGCAGTAAAATGTTTGACATCATCATAATGCTGCCTGTGTCAGTGTCTGTAAAAGGACTGGACAGTCACTGAGCAGTACTGGGGGGTCTTAAAGTGTGTGGAGCAGTGAGGCAGGACAGGTATGCAAAGCCCCTTCATTTATACAAATCCTGTCACACACAGTTAGAGGAGCTCTGATGTGTGAACAGCAATGGGTCTATAGAGAGCTGGGACACATGACTTACTCACAGCTATGTTTTATCCAGTTAAACACTCAAATGTCAATATTACTGTTTCTAACTATAGACTGTATTATTATATTATTTCTTGTTGTGCGTTGTCATCAGAAGCCACAGTAGCACTCTGTCATTCTTGTGGTTACATGGTGAAACCAATATGTATATAAATCCCTTTAAATAAAAGCTATGATTCTGAACACTATCCATGTTTGAATTGTTTGTTCACAAAACAAAATCTTTGGAGTATAAAGTAAAAATATGTCTTTGTCCCAAATACTATGGTGTTCACTGTGTATGGGAAATGTAGTAGAGGTAAACATGATGAAAGTGCAACAGTCTAAGTGGTTATTAGGCTGAAGAATGGGCTGCTGGGTAAGATTGCCGCATGCGGTACATTAGTGAGATTCATTGTCTCAGACTGACTGTGGCCAGATATCCTGCTGGGTTGATGCACAACTAGCTCTGTTTCAGCCAAGGGATTTATGGAAGGGATTCAGTCGATGGGGTGAGAAATGCTGCTTGAGCAAATCGCTGTTGGCCATCCGTGCACCAGTGGCTTGCCCCATGCGCACGCGTATGATTGGATCTCCTCCACCCCTTTTCTGCATGTGCGCAGCTCTTGTGGCTGCAGAGAAAAGAAGCAGCTAGGTGGAACTGTGTCATTTTGAGGAGAAATGTGTGTTGTCTTCACTCTCCTGAACTGGCAGCATGACCATACATGAGAGCATGCTTGGACGTAGTTTGCAAATTAGGCATACCAAATTCAGTGCAATTGGAGATGATGAATTTAAAATTGACTGCATAGCTATGATACCAGCATGATTCCATCTGAAAATAAATACCTTTAATGACACCAGTTATGATCTATCCATCCATCCATCCATCCATTATCTATACCCGCTTACCCTGGGCAGGGTCACAGGGGGTTCTGGAGCCTATCCCAGCATGCACTGGGTGAGATGCAGGTAACCAATTATCATCTATGTATTGAATACATACTCAAAATGCCTTTCTGAAAGAAATCTATTTGAATATCCCTCTCATTCCACTTCTGGGAGAATGTTCACATACTCTGATATTGGGTGAACTCAGCCAAACCTGGTCATCATTGTTGCTTGTGAAATGATTCTATGTGTTTCCTGTGATGTTGTGGTACAGAAGTGTGTGTGTTTCAGCAGCAGCTCTGCTATGGGTTCTGTGTGTGACACAGAGCAGCTCCTCTTCAGCACAGAGAGGCATACATTCAGGGCTGTGGCTCATTGTCGCCCCCTACATCCCAGCTGTAAATACTGGTGTTCCAGATCAGTGCCTCCCCCCTCAGCACCTGCAGTAGGTCCCAGCTGCAGCAGTGCAGTCTCTGTGCAGTCTGTCTGAGGGAGGTTTTTGTACGGCTCTGTATCACTGTGTGAATATATTTTTACTGTTGATGTAGTGAAAACTCTGACAGTAATAATCTCCTGCATCTTCAGCCTGGACTCCAGTGATTTTCAGTGTAAACTGAGTCCCAGATCCACTCCCACTGAAACGATCAGGAATCCCAGTCTGGCGTAATTTGGCATAATAAATCAGACGTTTCGGAGCTTGACCAGGTTTCTGCAGGTACCAGCTGAAACAGTCATTGGCAATGTTGCAACTGTAAACACTCTGACTGACTGTACAGCTGATAGAGACAGTGTCTCCCAGCTGAACAGACCGAGCTGCTGGATCCTGAGTTAGGACAACTTGTGCCATTGTTTCTGAAAAATAAAATGGAAAAGAACATTTTAATATAAATATTTCTCTCCATTACTAATATTCCTGGAAATAATGAACAGAAAGAAACTGGAAAATTTTAATGAAAAGTAACAAAACATTTTTTTTCTAAATTATCATCAAAATTAAAAGTGATCAATTAAAATGAGATCGAAGTCTCTCACCTTGTACAAGGAGTCCCAGCATCACCAGCAGTAGAAGGTTTGACATCATCATAATGCTGCCTGTGTCAGTGTCTGTGAAAGGACTGGACAGTCACCAATCAGTGCTGGGGGCCTTAAAGTGTGTGGAGCAGTGAGGCAGGACAGGTATGCAAAGCCCCTTCCTCTATACAAATCCTGTCACACACAGTTAGAGGAGCTCTGATGTGTGAACAGCAGTGGGTCTACAGAGGGCTGGGTCACATGCTTTACTCACTGCTATTTCATCTAGACAACATATTTATTGCGTGCATTAAGTGAATTATTTATGAAATTAGATTTCACTTTTATAGATCCATAATTGGTCACGGGTGACAGCATTTTGACTAATATTCCAGAAAATGTGTATTTAATAAATTTCTGTGTTTGTTCTGATAAACTTTCAGTATCGGAAATGAGAAATTCAGTGATATCATACATGCACAGGAAATTATTCAAATGTCGTCTATCCTTGTGAAAAGAATGTGAACTAAAACACTGTTAGAATGACATTTTCCTTTTGTCGTTATGAGCAGGTCCTTCCTTCATATTTAGCACTGTAGTTTTCAGATGATTGGAATGAGGTTCTTTGTGTTATCAGAGGGATTACTGTGCTAACTGTAGAAGGGAAGTCCAGTGCAGCAGTGGAACGTCCATTATTGTTTCATCACTGATTTATTTTTCATTTTTTTAAAATTCATTCAAATTTATTGAGTCATGCCTTCCATCCTCCATCCCCATTCTTTCAATGTCCTCCATCATTTTGTGAGAGCACAGAGAAACTATATCTCCCATAATGCACATTCTCCCAGCAAACACTTCTTTCCCTGCACTGCAGATCACTCATTTACATGTACATCCTATTCAGCTTATATAGTCAGACTACTCCATTGTGTGGCTGCATTAAACTGCACTGGTTCGGTCTAAATGTAATACCAGCCTGGGGTTTTTTTTCCACAAAGCAGGGTTACTGAGTTAGCTGGGTAACTGTGCTGAGTAAAACCCAGAACAGCTCTTTTTACTTCAGTCCATGTGCCATATTTTGGAGGATTCTGGGTTTTACTCAGTGCACTTATCCAGCTAACTCAGTAATCCTGCTTTATGAAACAGGGCCCTGTAGTTTCCTCTCCCTCATTATACTGTAGTGCTTTTATATCAGGAGCAATACAGCACTCTCTGTTTCCGCCCTGTGGTCACGCAGTGTAACGACAGCTTGTGCCATGTATAGAAATGTAACCCGTAGTGGTGTCCTCTACAGCCATAGAATGCTGATTACTATGCTGAAAATTTGGAAGGGAGCACAGGGTCAATCATGCATTACTTATTCAAATTTGGCCAAAATTGAACTTAAATGAGTCTTCAGTAAGCATGAAAATTCCACCTATTGTAAATTATGATGATACTTTTGAACAATGTTTTTGCTCACACCTGCATCCATGCAAATGAATGAGCGAGATTTCCTATGATGTATCAGTTTAATCACAACCAAGGATGAAAGTGAAGTCAGTGCTGAAGATGGAGCTGAGTTTGGAGTTTGGGAAAGAGCAGGAGGAACACTGCTGGGGGGTATGAGAGCCACTCTCATCACTGAATTCTCTGTAGCCGGTAGCTCATTGGTATTCGGTATTAATTTCCAAAGATGCTGTGCAACTACAGGACATGAATTATCCTAGAATGTTTCTGGGTCTCATCATCAAAATTAAGGGAATATTGACCAATGTCCAAAAAATCTGTTTAGATCCTTCATTATAATTTACCCCTGGAAAAACCTCAAATACGTACAAACTTTACATTCAAGAAATTTCACTTGTGTGTGTTGAGTCCCACCTCTGGTCCTGTAAACGTAATTGAATAGTAATTCACCACTCCAGTCATTAGTTAAATCTGTTTATATTTCCTTGTGTTTACAACGTACTGATACCTCAGGTGTGTAAGTGTAAGTTTCTCAAGTGTATTCCTTCAATGAAAGGTTTATGCTGATAAAATTTAAATGGATCTTAACAGGAAAGTATTGGATGTGCTCACATTAATATTTAAAGAAATGGCATTAAATATTAGAATAAGAAAGTTATTATTGCACAAAACAGCTCAGAATTTGAGCAGAGCCCCTTGTGGTCACAGCCCAGTGGCTCCCCCTTCAGCACCTGCAGTAGGTCCCAGCTGCAGCAGTGCAGTCTCTGTGCAGTCTGACTGAGGGAGGTTTTTGTACGGCTCTGTATCACTGTGTGAACGGCCAGCTACTACCGATCTGATGTAAACTCTGACAGTAATAATCTCCTGCATCTTCAGCCTGGACTCCAGTGATTTTCAGTGTAAACTGAGTCCCAGATCCACTCCCACTGAAACGATCAGGAATCCCAGACTGGCGTTTTGTGGCAAGATAAATCAGAAGTTTAGGAGCCTGACCAGGTTTCTGCTGGTACCAGTGGAGGTAGTTGCCATTGCTGTCAGTGTAAACACTCTGACTGGCTGTACAGCTGATAGAGACAGTGTCTCCCAGCTGAACAGACTGAGCTGACGGAGACTGAGTCAGGACTATATCTGCCATCGATTCTGAAAAATAATAAACGTTAGTTTGAACATAAATATTTCAGTAATGTTTATATATAATTGTGAATTTGAATATAAAAACAGCAAAAGATTTTGTGAAAAAATACCAAACATTTATTAAAATATGACAAAAACCCCTAGTGATCAATTACAACAAAATGAGATTTTCTCACCCTGAGCAAAGAGTCCCAGCATCACCAGCAGTAGAAAGACTGACATCATCATAATGCTGCCTGTGTCAGTGTTTGTGATCACTGATCAGCACTGGGGGTCTTAAAGTGTGTGGAGCAGTGAGGCAGGACAGGTATGCAAAGCCCCTTCCTCTATACAAATCCTGTCACACACAGTTAGAGGAGCTCTGATGTGTGAACAGCAGTGGGTCTGTAGAGGGCTGGGTCACGTGCTCTATTCACTGCTGTTTTTCCTCATTGTGATGCAGGGACTGGGTGCCCCGTCCAGCTGTGCTTGTTTTCTCTCTCTTTCTCGTCACCTCTCCCGATTCCCAGTGTCTGCAGGATCATGAAAAGCAGTCAGAGGCCAGAGTGAAGGAATAAAAACAGAACCGCAGTAATTACACCAGTTCTTCAGTGATTGGGAGCAGGCTCTTCCAGGAGGGGCTCCAGCTGCAGCACTTAGAGCCCCCCCCACCTCCAGATTAAGGTGCCACTGCCCAGAGCCTGGGGACCTCACTCTGGGACTGCTTCACTAATGGTATGTGATTCTCCCCACAGATGCTGACTGTCTGTGGCCCTCAGTGAACCCCAGTAAACTGGGAGTCTGTTCTCACCTGTAACCCTTTAACTCCAGCTGAAGACATGGGGAAACCCACCTCACAGTTTTTTTCCTTACTGCTTAACTTTTGTGTTTATCAAATACAAAGCTGGCAGCTTTAGACATTATAAAGATCTCAAAATGTGCTTATATTACTGTCTATTACACATTTTAAAGCTCTAAATGATTTCCAGGCGTTAATAATGTATGTTTTCTTCAGTTCTGTAGTTGGTATCATTGTGAATAATTAGCCAGACACTGGGATTGGGAAGTCCTGGATTCAGAGAGCACTGCTTCACTTTCGCTTAGATTTACATTCAAATCTGGATTTTGCCTTCACAAACACAATTTGACAAGTTCAACAATGATAAATCCCAACTTGCTAGAAGAAGTGTAATGCTATCATTTTCATGTAAAAGATAAGCACACACATTAATTGAATACAGACTAGAATTTTGCTCTAGTTTGAGATGACAAATCATATTTGAAGGCCTACATCATGAATGAAAACATTTATTTCAGATCCTCGATGGACACAGTTATAACTCCTTCCTGGATAGTGCTGAAAATCATTCACTCTCCCCCAATGTGTGTGCTGTTACCCACCATGTCTTTACTGCAATGCACAGACTCAGCAGCACAGGCACTGAGCTGGAGGCCTGTGCATCTTGTGCAGTTGACACAGGCAGGAAGCAGGCAGCCTGTGGAGGCCAAAATAACCAGAGTCACTCTTACATGATGAGGCAAGAACAGCTGAGCCAACTGACACCCTCCCTTTCTGATCAGCACTATGGCCAATTACACACTGGCCTGTGGAGGTACTGGCCAGTCAGGAGCAGCACCATCAGAATTCAGCACCAGATTGAAACTTCCACTTATCAGCGTTATTACCTCAGGGATAACAGTGGTGCTGATGAAGGTAAAACTCAAAATGAAGTTAAAGTGACCATTGGCTCAAAAATGTTTTATTTTTAAGTTGTCTTCAAAAAGAGATCTGAGTAAAATTAAGAAAAATGTGAAAAAAAGTTGAATAACCATTGTGGCTGTCCATGGTTATTGAATGTCTGTGGGGTTCAGGAATAGTAGGAATCTGTGACTCCATACAGGAGGTGATGAGCGCTCATCTGTTCATCTCGCGCTACTAGTCCTGTCACAGTCGCATCATTTATCATTTCGAGTCAGGGCACTTGAATTACAGAATGGGTATTGAAACATATTTAATATTAATATTTCAAACTTAATAATGAGAACACGATCTTAACAGCTTTCAGAACATCATCTTAATTGTTCTTCCTCAATTCTCCAGCAGAGGACTTTCTAACACTACTCAGTCTGTCAGATCAACGATCTGTCCAACAGGCAGGTTTTTGCACGTCCGGTTAATTAGATTCAATCACTTTGGTGGACTTTCGGTGGCGGGACCAAACTGGAAATCGGCAGTAAGTGGCGACACAACCCGGCTTTCTAAACTTTTTCTGCAAAAATTTTAGAAGATTCTACCAGATTCTATCAGTTTAAACGAAGTGTTAGCATTGTAAATTCCACATTTGATCCTATTCAAGCTGTTTCAGTAGTTCAGTTAGACGAAAAACACAGATCCACATAAAGCTCATCAAAGTAAACTACATTTGCAGAGGATATAGTGTACAAAAATCAAAGGGCATGTAACATGTAACAAATTCAACAAACAAAAGCCACGTAAAGTCAGAAAGAATGAAAAAGGGCAAAGGCAAACGACTGTCTCTAGAGTGAGAGGTTTTTGTACGGCGGGTGAATGAGTCTGCATCACTGTGGGTCACTTTTGGTGGCGGAACAAAACTGTCAGTTGGACGTAAGTAATTTCTCTTTCAGACCCATCACTATCGATTTTTGTTTCATTTTAAGATGCTGCAATTTTCCGACGAAGTAAATCAAAATGCTAATCATTTTTGTGATGCGTGAATTAACAAAAAACAGTAGGCTTATTATTTTCAAAATCGGCAATTGATCTCAAATCCTTCTGAATTAATTTTAATTCACTTCACAAATAGCTTTTTCTCATTGTAAACATTCTACATTTTATATAATTCAAGCTGAATCAGGTGTTCAGCTGAACAGAAAAAAGAACATATGCACGTGAAAAGCTCAACAAAGTAGCTAAGCTGCGTTTGCGTAAAATATTTACAAATCAAAGGACATGTAACATTTTAAAAAATGGTCAGAAAGAACGGGAAGGGGCAAAGGAAAGCTGTGTCGCTTGAGTGAGAGGTTTTTGTACGGCGGGTGAATGAGTCTGTGTCACTGTGGAGGACTTTCGGTGGCGGAACAAAATTGTCAGTTGGACGTAAGTAATTCTCTTTCAGATCCATTTAATTAAGCCGGTGTTTTTGCTTTCTTTTTAAATATGCTGTAAATCTTCCGACGTTAGACGTTGTAAATCGAATTTATAATCATTGTTGTGATACGTGAAAACATTCTCACATTCTTTTTAATCTATCCATCTTTGACTTCAGTCTGTCAGTCTTCGTGTTTGATGCTTAGATGACAGTACCGATTGTCAGATGCCTTTTCGATTTTGTGCTCCAGATGGACTAAATAAATTGCATTGGTGTACTTCACGTCCATAGGATCACAACGGCTTTATTGATTTTTGAACAGTCTAATGGTATTAATGGTACAGTCTAAGGAACTACGAACATCATCGTTTTCTCGGTGACATGCAATTCGACTGTTATCCACGTAATTAAAAATAAATAAATAAATAAATAAAATAATAAGTCATGTCTTAGCATTCTGTAGGCTACGGAATATTGGTTTCAGTGCTAAAAATGTGAGAAATTTCCATTTTTGATGAATTCGTTTTTCTATTTGATACATTGTAGTAAGGTTCAAGAAAAGTTGGTAATGCTGTTTTCAGACTGCGTGTTCAGTTCATAAATGAGAAGGAACACAAAGGAAACTTCAGAAAATGTGATTCATTCTGTAGATCATCAGTGTTTAATGCCATTATGCATTTATTTATTCTTTCATTAAAGGTTGAGGATATTATTTAGGGAACTGATTTATAATTTACAAAAGCAGGTCAAGCTGTACAAGAGCTGGAGAATACAATTAAACCTTTAATGAAGAGTTCTGTTGCAGCGCCAAATCTTCTCATTATAAAGGGCACTCACAGTTTATAATAATAATAATCATAATAACTTAAAGAAGCAGACTGAATATTTAATCGTGTCAGGATGCATGTTATTCTGCAATGTGAGGTGAATCGGGATAAACTCACTTCAGCCACTGCCTGAGTATAACGCCTGATAATTTCTGCATCACATTCATGTCTCATTGTGCCGACAGAATGATTGACACATGGGGGCGTGTCCACTGTCTGACCTCACCACATCTCTGCTCTGTCTCCCAGGTGACACAGTCCCCGCCCTCACAGTCCTGCCCCCCTCCAGTGTGGAGGTGAAGCAGGGGAAGGCCACACTGGTGTGTCTGGCCAACAAGGGCTTCCCGTCAGACTGGACTCTGCACTGGAAAGTCGACGGTACCAGTAGGAGCTCGGGCGTGGCCGGGAGCGCCGGGGTCCTGGGGAAGGACGGCCTGTACAGCTGGAGCAGCTCCCTGACTCTCAGTGCGGACGACTGGATGAAGGCGGGGTCACTGACCTGTGAGGCCACAAAGGGCTCCCAGGCTGCCCCCCCTCAGACACTGAGGAGAGCTGACTGTACTGAGTAGGGCGGGTGCAGGCCCAGCTCACACACTCTGATCACACTGTGTTTACCCTGCTCTGCTCTCAGCCTCTCTGCTCCTTACTGCTGCACACTGAGCTGGGTCTGTGTGTGAATCCTTCCTCCAGCCTGAGCTGTCACTGCTAATGTCTCACATGTGCTCTGCTTGTGCTCCTCAACAAATATGCATACCTGCCTTCTTATTTGTGTTTGTGTGATTTTGGCAATAGCTGTTAGATAAAAATCATCGAAATAATAAAGATTCTTTGAAAAGTTATTGTTTGACTCGCTGTTTTTATATAAATAGACTTTTGTGATCCTGTTGTTTTTGTGCAAAATCTGTAGTGATTCCACCAAAAGGCCAGCCCTCACTCTGATGAAATCACAATTATGTTCTTGCCACTGAAATACTTTTGGAATACTCCCAAGAATTCAAATAAGATAATAAAAATTAAACTTTGTATTAATTGAAAAAGAATATATATTATTTATTGAGTCAGTGATTTAATTCTAAATAGGTTTCCATTCCTGTCTGTACAGTTTATTTGATAGAAATGTATTGAGAAACCACTAAGAAATATTACATGAGTTTTCTTTTCATGGAAAATACAATTATAATTAATTACTAAATTACTATATACCAATTTATAAGAGACTCAGCCAGAGACCAGATGGAGGCGATGAGAGGTTGTGTGTGAAATAACTGATCTGGATTCAGTTAAGGAGGGGCAGTCCCAGCTCTGGAGCCCTGCTGAGAGGAGCAGTGATGTGTGAGCACGCTCAGTGCAGTTCTGTGCAGCAGGATGTGTGCTCTGCTCACACTAACCCCCTGGGGACAGCCCAGACACCTGGCCACAGTACTGCTCTATTCCCAGATTGAGTCAGTCCCACTGAGGGAAAGCAGAACCAGCCTGCCCCGCCCTGCATATGCAAATCTGAGTTTCACCCCCACAGCTTGCAGTTTCTCAGCCCAAAATACCCCACCACTGAGACAGCTGTTTGAGCTTGAGGAGGTGGAGGGCTCATTTCCATAGTTAGCTAAAAATAGGATGTGTGTGTACCTTACGTCTGCCTTAGCGTGAATCTCAGATTAGAGATTTCACATCTGAGGGGACTTGCACTCTTATTTATCTGTACAGAATAATAATGTGAAACTTAAACTTAACCTTTAAGTATCATAATATAACTAAATTAAAGTGCCTAGAATCATAAATACAGTCTAATCTCAAAATACAATTGTGCATTTAAGTGAGAAAATATTTTATAAACGAAGATGAGCAGACAAGTAAAATTATGCTTTCATTGTAAATGCATAAATTAATTAAATAAAAAATGGGTTCTCGATTCATAAATATTCTGAAAACAACATAGTCAAAAATTATGTATGATTACAATTTCTATTTGCATTTCAAATACTCCAAAGATTAAAAAAAAAAAAAAAGAATTATTTTCTGCATTTTAAAATTGTCAGTGGCTTCGATGAGTGTTTTAGCCATTTAGTGTTTCCTTGTGATTTCATGGAGTGAAAAATTTAATTGTATCTGTTCCACTTTTTGAATGGAGAAAAAGAGGTCTCCATAACTATTAAGTTATTGGTTAAAACATTATTTTGGAGTCAAATAATTGAAATATTATTAAATTAGTGCTGTTCCATGCAGCAACAGGTAAGACTACACGAATTTCTTCTCCACTCAGATACTTCTGCTGTTTGGTGCATCAGAGGGGTCTCTTACAGTTGGTGATCTTGACACTTGACGAGTATCTGAGGGGTTTTCTCACTTTTATATATTCCATCCTTCAAATTTCCAAATACGCAATGCTGCATTTATTCAGCAAACACAAACAGGTTTTGGTAATACTAACCCAGTACTGACCCCATGCCTGAAATATAATGGATGCCTGTGCAATTGAATGCATTAAGCTCAAGGGATATCAATTCAAAATGAATGCACTGATATCCGTTGAGTTTAAAATGATCAAATTTAATAATATGGGAGCTTGTTATGGAAGTCTATCCATGCTGTATCATGCAAAGTTGCGTTTAAATTGAATAACTAACGAGAAAATTTGAAACTTAAAAAAAAAGATGATGGTGCCAATCAAAGAAATACTGTCGCAGAAAATAATAAATTCTGCGATTCAGTGCATCGTGGCTGAGATGTCACCAGGATCCCATCTGAACAGAAACACCTTTAATTACATAAACTCTGATGTATGTAATCAACTCAAAATACCCTTCAGACAGCAGTTAATTTGAAATCCCACTCATTCCTCCTCTAGGAGAAAGTACACATCCTCAGCTTAGGGTGAACTCCAGGTGATCATTGCTCCTTGTGAGCTGATATACGACGTGTTTCCTGTGATGCTGTGGTACAGTAGTGTGTGTGGTTCAGCAGCAGATCTGCTATGGGTTCTGTGCATGACACAGAGTAGCTCCTCTTCAGTACAGAGAGGCATAAATTGTCGCCCCCTACTGGTCCACTGGCAATATGTCCCAGATCAGTGCCTCCCCCCTCAGCACCTGCAGTAGGTCCCAGCTGCAGCAGTGCAGTCTGACTGAGGGAGGTTTTTGTACGGCTCTGTATCACTGTGTGAACACCCAGCTACTACTGATATAATGAGCACCCTGACAGTAATAATCTCCTGCATCTTCAGCCTGGACTCCAGTGATTTTCAGCGTAAACTGAGTCCCAGATCCAGTCCCACTGAAACGATCAGGAATCCCAGACTGGCGTGTTGTGGCAGCATAAATCAGAAGTTTAGGAGCCTGACCAGGTTTCTGCTGGTACCAGCTGAGACGGTCATTGCTGTAAACACTCTGACTGGCTGTACAGCTGATAGAGACAGTGTCTCCCAGCTGAACAGACTGAGCTGCTGGATCCTGAGTCAGGACTATATCTGCCATTGATTCTGAAAACAAAACATGAAAATGGTAGTCATACCAATTCTCAAACAGGGAAATATTTTGGTAAACTGGACATTAATGACAAAGGCTGTGAACACATATTCTTTGTCAAAAAATGTGAAAGATAATATAACATGACCAAAAGTTAAAATGGATCTGTCTTTCTCACCTTGTACAAGAAGACCCAGCATCACCAGCAGTAGAACGACCAACATCATTATAGTGCTGCCTGTGTCAGTGTCTTTGAAAGGACTGGACAGTCACTGATCAGTACTGGGGATCTTAAAGGGTGAGGAGCAGTGAGGCAGGACAGGTATGCAAAGCCCCTTCCTCTATACAAATCCTGTCACACACAGTTAGAGGAGCTCTGATGTGTGAACAGCAGTGGGTCTATAGATGGCTGGGACATGTGCTGTTTTTACCCTGTTCAATGTTCATATTCAATATTACTATTTTTAGCTTTGTAATTTCTGATTTTATAAGCATAATTGTTGAAAACAGGCAGGTTGAATATGGATTATCATTGTGCAAAATACGTGTTGAATTCATTTACGTTGCATGTTATATTTGACTTTCCAATCTCCCATAAAGAAACTATCAGTCAGGCACAGGGAATTATTCAGTTACAGTATAGCCATTTAGAATCAATGAAAAGTGAAAAAATTGTATTATTTTGAACATTTCCTGATTTCACTCATATCTTCTTCTCAGTTTTTTGTGCAGTTGTATTGTGACAACTAGCAATGAAAATGTTTTTTTTTTTTAATACTGTGAAAACTAAGCTGACTGTGGAAAAGTTATTCCATGATTTAAGCCAGGCTTTAGTGTCATTTTTGTGCTAAACTGTAATTCCTCCATCAGTCCTGGAGAGCACAGAAAATCATGCTCGGCCCCATGTGCTGCCAGTAGCCTATAATATTCATTTTGCTCTCAGCCAGCTGAGCAGCGCAGCCACTGAATCTGGGAGCTCACATTGTGCAGCTGGTAGAGCCAGACTGCAGGAAAACAGTCAACCAGAGGAATCACTTTGTCCTCAGTGAGAAAAGGACAACTGGGCTGAATGAATCCCTCCCTCCTAATGTGACCATACAGATAATGATATGTTCCCTTCTACACAGTGGCTCACAGGATTGGTCAGCATTTATATTATTTTATTTATTGAGCACGTGGAAAGCACTGTATGGACTATACCACTGGAGGCCCCAGGATTGGTCAGCAGCGCCTATCAGACTGTAGTTTGTGCTCTTTTATTATGGTGTTAGAGGGTCAGATCAGAAGCAGCAGTGGTGCTCTGATTGGTCAGGGTGTGTAACAGCAGCCTGTGTGATGTGTGCTGGGAGAGCTCTGGACTGAGTGACTCTATTGTGCTGGACTTCCTGCTGTTCACTGCTACAGGGTTCTGTGACATCTTGTGTTAAACTATTTTACAATGAATTCAAAATGCAAAGTCATTGGAAATTCATCGAAATTACATTCCTAAATAAAGGCTAGGATGCACTGAAATTAAAATGTAGTGTAATTTTTTTGAATAGAGAATCTGAACAATTTCATAATAATCCACTGAAGCTCAATATTTTCAAGCAAAGCCCCTCAATATCTCGGGTCAGTGCCTCCCCCCTCAGCACCTGCAGTAGGTCCCAGCTGCAGCAGTGCAGTTTCTGTGCAGTCTGACTGAGGGAGGTTTTTGTACGGCTCTGTATCACTGTGTGAACAGCCAGCTACCACTGAGCTGATGTAAACTCTGACAGTAATAATCTCCTGCATCTTCAGTCCGGACTCCAGTGATTTTCACTGTAAACTGAGTCCCACCTCCACTCCCACTGAAATGATCATGAATCCCAGACTGGCGACTTGTGGCAGCATAAATCAGAAGTTTAGGAGCCTGGCCAGGTTTCTGCAGGTACCAGTAGAGACGGTTGTTGCTGTAAACACTCTGACTGGCTGTACAGCTGATAGAGACAGTGCCTCCAGGCTGAACAGACTGAGCTGCTGGATCCTGAGTCAGCACTATATCTGCCATTGATTCTGAAAAACAAATCATGGAAATCCTGTCACACACAGTTAGAGGAGCTCTGATGTGTGAACAGCAGTGGGTCTATAGAGAGCTGGAACACATGCTGTTTTTACCCTGTTAAATGTTTAAATGTCAGTCTTACTGTTTGTGGTATTGTAATGTATGATTTTAGACAAATAACTGGTGAAAAAAGGCTTGCTGAATATGTCTCAACATTGTATAAAATATGTGTTGAATAAATTCACATTGCGTGTTAGTATTGCAGTTTCTTTATACACCTGCTCTTTTCACTGCTGTTTTTCCCCAGTCAAGTATTTGAAAGTCAATATTACTGATTCTGACTGTACTGTATGATTATACTGTTTGATTATGGGTGTGTAACTAGTGAAAACAGGCTAAATATGAGGTATAATTGTGAAATATGTGGTTAATTAATTTAAACATTGTGTGCACTGATGACAAGTTCATTACAAGAGATCAAACAGTCTGGGATATCAGTCAGGCTCAAGGAATTATTCATTCACAGTATATCCATATGGAATCAATGAAAAGTTGAATACTTTATTACTGTGAAAGTTTCCTGATTTAATTCAGAAGACCTTCTCACCCTGTATTTAATGCAGTTTTATTTTGACAACTAGCACTGAACATTTTTGTTTTTAAATACAGGAAATACTAAGTTGATCTTGGTAAATGTAATACATGTTTTAAACAAAGATTTATCCTCATTTTTGTCCTAAACAGTAATTCCTCCATCCATACTGGAGAGCTCAGAAACTCCTGCTCTTCCCCATGTGCAGCCAGCAGCCACTAATTTTCCTTTAGCTCTCAGCCAGCTGAGCAGCACAGCCACTGAATCTGGGAGCTCACATTGTGCAGCTGGTACAGGCAGACTGCAGGCAAACAGTCACCCAGAGGAATCACTCTGTCCTCAGTGAGAAAGGGACAACTGAGCTGAATGAATCCCTCCCTCCTAAGGTGACCATGCAGATAATGATGTGTTCCCTTCTACACAGTGGCTCACAGGATTGGTCAGCAGTGCCTATCAGACTGTAGTTTGTGCTCTTTTATTATGGTGTTAGAGGATCAGATCAGAAGCAGCAGTGGAGCTCTCTGATTGGTCAGGGTGTGTAGCAGCAGTCTGTGCAAGGTGTGCTGGGAGAGCTCTGGACTGAGTGATTCCACTGTGCTGGACTGCCTGCTGTTCACTACTGATACATGCTGTGATATCTTCTTTTAAACTTTTAAAGAATGAATTCATTTGGAAATGTGATATTTTATGTGAGAGCACTGCTTCAGAACAACATATGTCTATTGGCCAGGGAGAGATTATAAAGCAAAGTAACCGGAAATTCTTCAACATTGTATTCCTAATTAAAAGTTTCGATACACTGAAATTGAAACATATGATAATTATTTAGATTTGAGAGAGTATAAACATTTTTATAATTTACCATTGCTCAGTGTTCCAGATCAGTGGCTCCCCCCTCAGCACCTGCAGTAGGTCCCAGCTGCAGCAGTGCAGTCTCTGTGCAGTCTGACTGAGGGAGGTTTTTGTACGGCTCTGTATCACTGTGTGAACGGGTAGCTGCTGCACTGCTGACAGTAATAATCTCCTGCATCTTCAGCCTGGACTCCAGTGATTTTCAGTGTAAACTGAGTCCCAGATCCACTCCCACTGAAACGATCAGGAATCCCAGACTGGCGAGTAGTGGCATAATAAATCAGAAGTTTAGGAGCCTGACCAGGTTTCTGTAGGTTCCAGTTTAGACAAGTGCCCACACTCTGACTGGCTGTACAGCTGATAGAGACAGTCTCTCCCAACTGAACAGACCGAGCTGCTGGATCCTGAGTCAGCACTTTATCTGCTTTTGATTCTGAAACACAAAACATGGAAATGGATGTCAATGCATATTAATATTTTCAAACAATGTGCTCAATTCTGGTACATTTGACTATATTATGATGGCAACTTGTGTGAAAAAAGGTTTCTTGCGAAATGAGACAAACAGAAATGTGAACTACAACAAAAATCTCAAGGTAAAATGGATCCATCTTTCTCACCCTGTACAAGGAGTCCCAGCATCACCAGCAGTAGAACGTTTGACATCATCATAATGCTGCCTGTGTCAGTGTCTGTGAAAGGACTGGACAGTCACTGATCAGTCCTGGGGGTCTTAAAGTGTGTGGAGCAGTGAGGCAGGACTGGTATGCAAAGCCCCTTCCTCTATACAAATCCTGTCACACAGTTAGAGGAGCTCTGATGTGTGAACAGCAGTGGGTCTATAGAGGGCTGGGACACGTGCACTATTCACTGCTATTTTCATCCAGACAGCATATTTATAGTATGCGTTAAGTGAATTACTTTTTTTTATTAGATTGCACTTTTATAGATCCATAATATGTCACGGGTAACAGCATACTGACTAATATGCCAGAAAATGTGTATTTAATAAATATCTGTGTTGTTTGTTCTGATAGACGTTTCAGTATCAGAAATAAAACATTCTGTGACATCATGCATGCACAGGAAAAGATTCAAATGTGGTATATCCTTGTCAAAAGAATATGTATTAAAACACTGTTATAGTGAGCTTTTCCTCTTGTCATTATGAGCCGGTCCTTCCTCATATTTAACACTATAGTTTTCAGATGATTATAATGAGATTATTTGTGATATCAGAGGGAACACTGTGCTAACTGTAGAAGGGAACGCTCTACTTCACTCTCTACTGCTATGTTCTCCAGTGTAGCAGTGGAACGTCCATTATTATTTCATCATTTATTTATTTATTTATTTTTCTATCTGAGGTCATATTTACTGAGTCATGCCTTCCACCATCCATGCGCAGTTTATCAATGTCCTCCATCATTTTGTGAGAGCACAGAGAAACTATATCTCCTATAATGCACATTCTCCCAGCAAACACTTCTTTCCCTGCACTGCAGATCGCTCACTTACATGTACAGGGAGAGAGTACATCCTGTTCAGCTTATATAGTCAGACTACTCCATTGTGTAGCTGCATTAAACTGCACTGGTTAGGTCTAAGTGTAATACCAGCCTGGGTTTTTTCACAAAGCGGGGTTACTGAGTTAGCTGGGTAACTGTGCTGAGTTAAACCCAGAACAGCTCTTTTTACTTCAGACTATGTGCCATATGTTGGATGGTTCTGGGTTTTACTCAGTGCATTTATCCAGCTAACTCAGTAATCCTGCTTTATGAAACAGGGCCCTGTAGTTTCCTCTCCCTCATTATACTGTAGTGCTTTTATATCAGAAGAAAAACAGTGCTCTCTATCGCCTCTCTGTGGTCACACAGTGTAATGGCAACTTGTGCCATGTATAGAAGCTCAACCCATAGTGGTGTCACCTACAGCCATAGAATGCTGATTACTTGAAAATTTGGAAGGGAGCACAGGGTCAATCCTGCATTACTTATTCAAATTTGGCCAACAATATGCTTAAAAAAATCTTCAGTAAGCATGAACATTTCTCCTATTGTAAATCATGACGATACTTATGAACAATGCTTTTGCTCATACCTGCATCCATGCAAATGAATGAGCGAGATTTCCTATGATGTATCAGTTTTTTCACAACCGAGGGTGAAAGTGAAGACAGTGCTGAAGACGGAGCTGAATTTGGAGTTTGGGAAAGAGCAGGAGGAACACTGCTGGGGGGTGTGAGAGCCACTCTCATCACTGACTGCCCTGTAGCCGGTAGCTCATTGGAATTCGGTATTAATTTCCAAATATGCTGTGCAACTACAGGACATGAATTATCCTAGAATTTTTCTGGGTATCATCATCGAAATTAAGGGAACATTGACCAATGTGCAAAAAATCTGTTTAGATTCTAAATTATAATTTACCCCTGAAAAATTCCTCAAATATGTAAAAAAAAAACTAAAACATTACATTCAAGATATTTCACTTGTATGTGTTGAGTCCCACCTCTGGTCCAGTAAACGTAATTCACCACTCCAGTCATTAGTTAAATCTGTTTATCTTTTCCTTGTGTTTACAACGTACTGATACCTCAGGTGTGTAAGTGTAAGTTTCTCAAGTGTATTCCTTCAATGAAAGGTTTATGCTGATAAAATTTAAATGGGTCTTAATAGGAAAGTATTGGATGTGCTCACATTAACATTTAAAGAAATGGTATGAAATATTAGAATAAGAAAGTTATTATTGCACAAAACAGCTCAGAATTTGAGCAGAGCCCCTCGGGGTCACAGCCCAGTGGCTCCCCCTTCAGCACCTGCAGTAGGACCCAGATGCAGCAGTGCAGTCTCTGTGCAGTCTGCCTGAGGGAGGTTTTTGTACGGCTCTGTATCACTGTGTGAATACCCAGCTACTACTGATGAGATGAGCACTCTGACAATAATAATCTCCTGCATCTTCAGCCTGGACTCCAGTGATTTTCAGTGTAAACTGAGTCCCAGATCCACTTCCACTGAAACGATCAGGAATCCCAGACTGGCGAGTTGTGGCACCATAAATCAGAAGTTTAGGAGCCTGACCAGGTTTCTGCAGGTACCAGCTGAGAAGGTTGTTGCCGTAAACACTCTGACTGACTGTACAGCTGATAGAGACTGTGTCTCCCAGCTGAACAGACCGAACTGTTGGATCCTGAGTCAGAACTATGTCTGCCATTGATTCTGAAAAACAAAACATGGAAATGGAAGTCAAAGCAAATTAATATTCTCAAGCACTGTGCAATATTCTGGTAAATTTGACTATACATTTATGACAATGCTGAGAACAAAGTTCCTTTGTCAAAAGTAAAGAAAGAAAATGTAGCATGACAAAAATCCAAAGTTAAACTGGATCCGTCAATCTCACCCTGAGCAAAGAGTCCCAGCATCACCAGCAGTAAAACGTTTGACATCATCATAATGCTGCCTGTGTCAGTGTCTGTGAAAGGACTGGTCAGTCACTGATCAGTACTGGGGGTCTTAAACTGTGTGGAGCAGTGAGGCAGGACAGGTATGCAAAGCCCCTTCCTCTATACAAATCCTGTCACACACAGTTAGAGGGGCTCTGATGTGTGAACAGCAGTGGTCTATGGAAAGCTGGGACACGTGCACTACTCGTTGTTTTTACCCAGTCAAACACTGATATGTCAATATTACTGTTTATGACATTGTATTCTATGAGTTTAGGCGTGCAACTGGTGACGACAGGCTGAATACGAGGTATGATTGTTAAATATGTGTTGACCAAATTCACATCTTGTGTGCTTTGATGGCAGGTTCATTACAAGAGTTCGGAAAGTCAAGGACATCCATCTGGTACAGGGAATTATTCATTTACAGTGTATCCATATAAAACTAATGAAGAGTGAAATACTGTATAATTGTGAATGTTCCCTGATTCACACAGAAGACCTTCTTTCTCTGTATTTAGCAGTTGTATTTTGACAAGTAATGAATATGCTTGTTTTTTTCAATATTCAGTCAATAGCACTAACCTTGAAAAACGTATTCCACATTTTAAAGCAAGTGTTATCCTCATTGTTGTCCTAAACTATAATTCCTCCATGAAATCTGGAGAGCACAGAAAATCCTGTTCTTCCCCATGTGCAGCCAGCAGCCACTAATTTTCATTTTGCTCTCAGCCAGCTGAGCAGCACAGCCACTGAATCTGGGAACTCACGTTGTGCAGCTGGTACAGGCAGACTGCAGGCAAACAGTCAACCAGAGGAATCACTTTGTCCTCAGTGAGAAAGGGACAACTGGGCTGAATGAATCCCTCCCTCCTAAGGTGACCTCACAGATAATGTATTCCCTTCTACACAGCCGCTCACAGGATTGGTCAGCAGTGCCTATCAGACTGTAGTTTGTGCTCTTTTATTATGGTGTTAGAGGATCAGATCAGAAGCAGCAGTGGAGCTCTGATTGGTCAGGGTGTGTAACAGCAGCCTGTGTGATGTGTGCTGGGAGAGCTCTGGACTGAGTGACTCCACTGTGCTGGACTGCCTGCTGTTCACTGCTGCAAGGTTCTGTGACATCTTGTGCTAAACTCTTTTACAATGAATTCAAAATGTATAATCATTGGAAATTCTTCCAAATTACATTCCTAAATAAAGGCAAGGATGCACTGAAATTAAAAAGTAGTGTAATGTTTTTGAATAGGGAATCTGAATGATTTCATAATAATCCACTGAAGCTCAATGTTTTCGAGCAAAGCCCCTCAATGTCTTGGGTGAGTAGCTCCCCCCTCAGCACCTGCAGTAGGTCATAGCTGCAGCAGTGCAGCCTCTGTGCAGTCTGACTGAGGGAGGTTTTTGTACGGCTCTGTATCACTGTGTGAATATATTTTTACTGTTGATGTAGTGAAAACTCTGACAGCAATAATCTCCTGCATCTTCAGCCAGGACTCCAGTGATTTTCAGTGTAAACTGAGTCCCAGATCCACTCCCACTGAAACGATCAGGTATCCCAGACTGGCGTTTTGTGGAAAGATAAATGAGAAGTTTAGGAGCTAGGCCAGGTTTCTGCAGGTACCAGCCGAGTCTGTCACCATGGCTGTCAGTGTAAACGCTCTGACTGGCTGTACAGCTGATAGAGACAGTGCTTCCCTGCTGAACAGATTGAGCTGATGGAGACTGAGTCACAACTACATCTGCCATTGATTCTGAAAAACAAAACATGGAAATGGTTGTCATAGCACATTAAAATTCTCAAACACAGACATTGAACATTAATGACAAATGTTGTGAACACAGATGCTTTGTCAAACAATGAGAAAGAAAATATAGCATGACCAAAATTTAAAATGGATCCGTCAATCTCACCCTGAGCTCCCATCATCACCAGCAGTAAAAAGATCGACATCATCATAGTGTTGCCTGTGTCAGTGTCTGTGAAAGGACTGGTCAGTCACTGATCAGTACTGGGGGTGTTAATCTGTGTGGAGCTGTGAGGCAGGACAGGTATGCAAAGCCTCTTCCTCTATACAAATCCTGTCACACACAGTTAGAGTAGCTCTGATGTGTGAACAGCAGTAGGTCTATAGAGGGCTGGGACACGTGCTCTGTTCACTGCTATTTTTACACATTGTGATGCAAGGACTGGGTGCCCCGTCCAGCTGTGCTTGTTTTCTCTCTCTCTCCTGTTACCTCTCCCGATTCCCAGTGTACAGGGGGAGAGAACATCCTGTGCAGGTCTAAGTGTAATACCAGCCTGGGTTTTTTCACAAAGCAGGGTTACTGAGTTAGCTGGGTAACTGTGCTGAGTAAAACCCAGAACAGCTCTTTTTACTTCAGTCCATGTGCCATATGTTGGATGGTTCTGGGTTTTACTCAGTGCACTTATCCAGCTAACTCAGTAATCCTGCTTTATGAAACAGGGCCCTGTAGTTTCCTCTCCCTCATTATACTGTAGTGCTTTTATACCAGACGAAAAACAGTGTTCTCTATCTCCTCTCTGTGGTCACACAGTGTAATGGCAGCTTGTGCCATGTATAGAAGCTCAACCCATAGTGGTGTCACCTACAGCCAAACAACACAGATTTATTGAAAATTTGGAAGGGAGCACAGGGTCAGTCCTGCATTACTTATTCAAATTTGGCCCAAATTGTACTTAAATTAGTTTTCAATACGCATGAAAATTCCTCCTCTTGTAAATCATGACGATACTTAAGAACAATGCATTTTCTCACTCCTACATCCATGCAAACGAAGGAGAGAAATATCCAGAAGTGTGTCATTGCTGTTCCACAACCAAGGGTGAAAGCGGAGTTAATGGGGAAAATGGATCTGAGTTTGGAGTTTGGGAAAGAGGAGGAGGAACACTGCTGGAGGGCGTGAGAGCATTCCTCCCCCTCAGAGTTCTTTATCAACAGAAATCTTATCTGGCTTAAGCTGCAGAGAAGCGGATAAACATCCACAGGACTTCAAAATGGCCACACTTGGTGTCATACTGGTAGGCTTTGAGGGTCAGAAGAATATTTAACTCATCCATAAAAACTATCGCAATTAACTGACCTAACAGCCTTCCTCCAGCCCACAAAAAAGGCTGGCCAATGTAAAAGAAGAACATGCCATGGAGAAAATAACTCGCTTTGTTAGATTAGAAAATGAACAGTTTGACAGGAAATGGTAATTTGGTGAACACCTGCATGATTTACTGCTGAACTGCAAAATTTCTGTGCATCCACGAAAAATACCAACCCCCCACCCTCCCAATCTGTGCTCTGTAGGCTTTAGCTAATTTAGCTACTTGATATGTGCTATTAATATCAAATTATCTTGTGCAACTTCGGGGAAATAATTGTCTGAGAAGGCATCAGGGTCTCGTCATCAATATTAAAGCAACATTGACTAATGTGAAAAAAAACATTTTTAGATACATAATTATAATTTACCCCTGGAAAAAACCTCAAATATGTACACACTTTACATCCAAGATATTTCATCTGTGCGTGTTGAGTCCCACTTCTGGCCCAGTGAACATATTTGAATTTCAATTCTCAATTTCAGTCTTTTGTTGAATCTGTGCATCTTCTCCTTGTGTTTACAACGTGGCGAAAAGGTCCCCCTTCCTTTTTATGTTTCAGAAGAGATTAAACAAATTTATTCTCACAAATTCCTGTTTCAAGTGTATTCTTTCAATTAAAAGTTTTTGTATGTACTCACATTGACATTGAGAGAAATTGTATTAGATATTAGAATACAAGAGTAATTATTGCACAAAACAGCTCAGCATTTTTGAGCAAAGCCCCTCATTGTCCCGGATCAGTGCCTCCCCCCTCAGCACCTGCAGTAGGTCCCAGCTGCAGCAGTGCAGTCTCTGTGCAGTCTGACTAAGGGAGGTTTTTGTACGGCTCTGTATCACTGTGTGAGCGGGTAGCTGTTGTACTGCTGACAGTAATAATCTCCTGCATCTTCAGCCTGGACTCCAGTGATTTTCAGTGTAAACTGAGTCCCAGATCCACTCCCACTGAAACGATCAGGCATCCCAGACTGGCGACTTGTGCCAGCATAAATCAGAAGTTTAGGAGCCTGACCAGGTTTCTGCTGGTACCAGCTGAGGAAGTGGTAGGAGCCACTGGTAACACTCTGACTGGCTGTACAGCTGATAGAGACAGTGTCTCCCAGCTGAACAGACCGAGCTGCTGGAGACTGAGTCAGAACTATATCTGCCATTGATTCTGAAAAACAAAGTATGGAGATGATGTCAATGTACAATAATGAATGTAGATAAATATTGGAAATCAACATGCAATATTAAGGTTACTTTGACAAGATAACAATGGCAACTCAAGTAAAAACATTTATGTCCTGAGAAGAAAGCAAAGAAACTGTGAACTATAACTTAAACCTCAAGTTAAAATAGTTCTGTCTTTCTCACCCTGTACAAGGAGTTCCAGCATCACCAGCAGTAGAACGTTTGACATCGTCATAATGCTGCCTGTTTCAGTGTCTGTGTAAGGACTGGACAGTCACTGATCAGTACTGGAGGTCTTAAAGTGTGTGGAGCAGTGAGGCAGGACAGGTATGCAAAGCCCCTTCCTTTATACAAATCCTGCCACACACAGTTAGAGGAGCTCTGATGTGTGAACAGCAGTGGGCCTGTAGAGGGCTGGGACATGTTGACTATTCATCGCTAATTTTAGCTGTTGTGATGCCCCACCCAGCTGTGCTTGCTTTTCTCTAGGATATACAATTTATGCGTTAGAAAGTGAGACTTCTTAACACAGACTGAGTTGAAATTACACAAAACGTGTTCTGAATTAGACATGCGACCGGCCTTATTTAGACATCAATCTCTTGCTGTTTCATAGGTATGAGGAATGCCGCCCCACCAAGGCATAATTAGGGGGGATGGCATAGCAGTCATCCCAATATATGAACAGCTATCTGAGAAATGGCACACATACAGGTTCCCGCTTTCCAGCATGAATGAGTGCAAACTTAGCTAAACCTAGACTAACCCTGCATTTATATTATTAATAAAATTAAATTAAATAAATACTCCACAATGGAGTATTCAATACCCCTAAACAGTAGTTAAGTTAAATGCATACTTTTTTAGATTCCATAAAATGATAAAATCTAATTGTTTTCATAAAACTCAACTAGATTCTAGAATAAGTTGTCCTTCTTCCCAGGTGTTTGTGCAAAACATGTTTGTGAATTTTTATCATAGGAATGTGAAAATATCGGAAGGCAAAATACCCCAAAATAGCGATTCAATTCAATACATGCCACTTTTAAAAATTCAATAAAATAATGAAATCAAATTGTTTTCTGCTAAATCCAGTATTTTCTTGAAGAAGACCTTCCCAGGAATTTTTGCAATGGATTCTGTGCATTTTTACTGATGGAATTTTGAATTATATGATGGCAAAATCCTACAAAATGGCCATTCAATTAAAGACATGCAACTATTAAAAATTAAATGAAATGACTAAAACAAACTGTTCTCTGCAAACTCAATTACATTCTTGAAAAAAAGCCTTCCCAGGTATTTATGCCATAGACGTGCATACAGTACTTAACTAGACAGGAAAGCAGGCCTTCAGCTTGCCTAAGCTTGTTAAGTCCCTGGAGTAAGTCTGTACTGCACGTGTTGAGAACAAAACGTTGGCGCTCCCATTAGGTAAATGGTAAATGGACTGCATTTATATAGCGCTTTTATCCAAAGCGCTTTACAATTGATGCCTCTCATTCGCCAGAGCAGTTAGGGGTTAGGTGTCTTGCTCAAAGACACTTCGACACGCCCAGGGCGGGGTTTGAACCAGAATATTGAATATTAGGTGAATCAGGAATATCAGACTATTGAAGGCAACATAAAACATCAGATGCAGCCATACAGGCCCAAGCCATCACACTGCCTCCGCCATGCTTAACAGAAGAAGTACTATGTCGAGAGTCCAGAGCAATTCCACTCTTTCTCCACACTTTCACCTTTCCATCACTCTGGTCAAGGTTTATGTTTGTCTCATCTACTAATCAGGCTTATCTTTTTTTTTTTTTTTTTTTTTTTTTTTTTTTCTTTTGTTGCAAATTCCAATCTCTCCTTTCTGTCCTTGTTGCTGATGAGAGGTTTACATCTAGAAGTGTAGCCTTTGTAATTTGCCTATGTTTTTTCACACTGTCCTGTGATACTTTCACTGCTAATGTATAGAGATCACCAGCAATTATTTTAGGATTTAGCCACAACTTTTTCACCACTTACTCATTTCTTCAATGGATGGCCTGAATGCTGGTCACTCCTAAGTCCTCCAGGATTCATTGCTATCAAGTTAGTTTAAAAAGAAGCCATTTGTCCTAATGCTTATGTTGACTTAGAAAAAGAGTACTTGAATGGCATTGTAGTAATATAGTTCAATATTAGTAAAACACATATGAAATCAATGCACATTCTGAATTTAGCATCATGGTCGATTGCTTTGAAATACAAATTTGATTACTACAGATGGAAATAACTGCTACTCAACTGTCCCAATACATTTGCATGAAACTGAAGTGGACCCCAAACATGACAGTGGCAGAGGTTTCCTAACAAGTTCATACCTCAATTGAAATCAGAATGCGTAAACTGCTGTATACTAAAGATTCATTTACAGTAGTCCACTGTATTACAACTATAGTATGTGTAACAATGTATTGTTATTATGTATGTAAGGGATGCAAGGGAATGAAAGCGATTAGTTCATCCCACAATGGTAAAATCAGGGAAAATGTCGCGAAGATATATAACTAATAAAATAAATACTTTAGGCCACGCTGGACGCTCCGTATCAACAAAACAAAGCTAAAAAAAAAAACTACAGTACAGTAGCCTACGTGTTTTGACATGTGTTGCCTTGCTGTTGAAATAAAAATAAATGCATTATAAATACAGTGGAGTATAAAATCTACGCACGGGACATTTCAGTGTTTATGAATCATGGAAACTTGGAGCTAGCCACTTGCTGACTCAACTTTGCAAATCGAAAGTTGTTTTTACAACAGCGACGAAACAAAATAGAGGACTTAAGTTTCGTTTTCCAAATTCCACACGTGATAAGAGGGACGGACAACAACATGGGCTGTGCAGCGAAGCCTATAAAAGTGCTCGGGCTGAAAAGTAGACTACATCCTGGAAATTTCAGCAGTTTCGAAAGCTTACATCTTACGAACAAAAGAGGTACAGAATGAACGCAGGTGCGTATGTTGATAGCAATTCTTCAGTTAGCTTGACGAATATTGTTCGAAATTGTAGATGTACCGCCTATAGATCCAGTAAAGAGAATAAAGTGACTTACATTGCTATGTCTAAATATGTACTAATTTCCCAGATTGGACTCCCACGCTGTGGCGTGATACTTTCGACGAAATGTTGGAAGAAGAATTAGAATACAATGACAGCTGGATTGTTCAGTTCAACTACAGCCTACAAGAGAATCTCTCTAAAGAGGAGAGGAGGAGGGGATGGAAGATCTACTGCCATCGTGCCTACGGAAAGTACGTATTCAGCGGTCTTTTCGTGAGGAAAACAATGTTCTACAAACTGCGACTGTCATTAACCATCTTCGTTGTATGTATAAACAAGCAGGCAAAAAACAATGAAATAAATATATAAATAAGGTCCCTATAAGTGAGGGATCTTATTAAAATATTCTATGTATATATATATATTGAAAGTCTAGTCTTTTGTTGACTTAACCTTAATTTTGTGGCAATTCAGACATTTATATGTTAGACATTGTATTGTGAGGGAGGGGAAGTGTGAAGATCAGACGCGACCAAACAGGGGATCTACAAGTTACCGAAGGGCACTCCAGTACCCACTAAGTTTCGTGAGAGAATACGAGTACGAAATAAGGGGGTGCTATACTCCTAAGGGACGCATCCCAAATAATAATAAACCCCTAAACGGGTAACTGAGGAAGGAGTATAAAAAAAAGGAACAGGGAAACGAGAATTAAACAAACGACTTCAAACCGAAGCTGAGAAAAAGAAAATGTCTTTTCACAAACAGAAGACGTTCTGAGGCCAACTAAAACCAGGGGGAAAACTGGTTAGTAAGAAGCGGAAAGATTTGTACCCCGAAGGTGACACAATCACCCCTAAAAACCGCCAACCTCAGAATCTGGACAAATACCGTCCTAATACCTTTCTCCCAAAAAAACAAAACTGAAATCTGAATTCCTTGGTTCCTAAAATACTTGTACCTTGCTCAGAAAAGAGACAGACAACTGGCTAGAGCAAAACACGTTACACTCAAGCACCGTTCCACTGCCTACTGACGCTTTAAATACCCAGCCACAGGTGTGGCTGGTAATCAGCGGAAGATGTGAGCAGCCAACAGGTGAAACAGATCACCGTGGTAATCCTGCAGGAATGCAAGGAATGTTAGGGCGGGAACAATCATCCCACAGGAACCAAAAATAATGATTAGCCGAGCGGCTAACCTGCGAGCTCGAAACTAATCGTCCCCAAACACCAAAAGAACGATTAGCCGAGTGGCTAATCTGAATGCTAACAACTGAGCCGGTGCAGACACGGAAAAATGATCTACTCTGCACAGAAACCGTGACATGTATGTGTCCCCCCTGACTCCTGCATTGGTGGTGTATTTCCTTAGTCCTTAATCAGGGGTAGACTGCTAGAGATGCTTCTAGAGAGGTTTCTGGATTTATTCTTTCCTGGCTTGATTTAACTGCTTGATTGATTATTACGAGACTAAGGCTGAATATTCAGTCTGAATGGTGCCATGCGGCACATCCCAAGCTCATAGTCATCTGTATTCAATAGCCTAATGAATCTAATTGTTGAGTTCAATATCATCTGTATTCAATAGCCTAATGAATCTAATTGTTGAGTTCATTATATTGTTGCTCGTTGTAGTTACCTCCAAAAAAAGCCATTTTTGGTCAGTCACGCAAATATTGCGCTGTTACTTTTGTCAGCACATCAATGATGGGGCACTGCCACCATGTGGTGTATGCATGTTTTGTATGTTTTCAGTAGATTAATGGAAACACAACAAAATAAAAAAGACTGAACAATCATCTTCTTGGCCTCTTATCTCAGATTTAGGTGTGGTTCCTGTTCCAAAGATTGGCCATCGGCCCGGGTTACTCTTCTCTTCCACTACCGCCTGCGCAGCGAGGCAGCCCGGGGGACGGTGATCATGCGACCCTTCGGACAGGCATGCCGGGGCTGCAGTGGGAACTTTGAGCTCCCAGGGTTCTCCATGGAGGAAGTAGAGAAGGTCCTGCTCAAGCTGATTGGCAAGATCAAGAAGAACTGCTACGGTGAAGAGGAAGAGGACAACAGCGATTCCTGCTCCCCTGAGAAAGTGCGGACGAAGCCGCATGAGAGTTCGCTGTGTGAGGCCTGTAGTCAGGGGATCTGCTGTGTGGAAGACTAGTTTCCACAGAGCCTAGTCTAGGAACTGGGAAAGGAAACATTGTGATTACCTCAGGAGCCCCAACAGGCAACATGAGGTGCTCAAGTGGTTACCTGAGACAAATAATTTCAAAATGTTTTTTTGTTTTTTTTAACGATGACAGAAAAAATGCACTTTACGCAATATATATTTAACCAACGTAATATGGAAGAACATATTTTGTCTAATAATATGTTTGGAACCATATATATATATATATATATATACATATGTGGAGGTGTAGCAGGGCGGTATGGTTATGGCTCTGGGCGGAGATAATGGGGGAAGAAATGAGATAATCAGCGTTAACCATAATCTGCCTGCAGTGCCGGTGTCACACCCTGAACTGAAGACAGTGTACAGCGTCATAATCAGTTGTTAATGGAGAGGGCATATCCACCTCCCAGCAGTAAGGTGGCGCTACTAACTGCAGGGGTCTGCACTGTGATAGTTAAATCAGAGATTATCTTCTGTTAATGCTATCTGTAAATGGTGTGGTAATCCGGTGCAGCGAACTCATATATGTCCATTCTCCTTCTGTTTTCAGGTAAGGTAATATTCACTCCTGCAATCGGTTAGTGTGTAGCGGTAATAGAAAGTAGAAAGTGATATGTTGATATGTTTTAGTATGAGGTTTAATGGCAACATGATCGTCAGTGAGATTGTGGCGCGAATACACTGTGTTTCTGAACGGGGTCGCCGTCCATTTTGGAAAATATTCGGTGATGATGGCTAAATATTCCATTTCGGAATGTAAGCTAAAATAATCGGGTATGGATTGTGAAATATTTAGAGCATTAAGCGCCGTTTTGCGAAAGGAACCGGGAGACGGGAAACCGAATGGCCGCGAAAGTGTACAAAGCGTGCGTAGCTTGATAGCCACAGCAGCCGACCAAGTTATTTTACGATATGCTCAGTTACCTGCTGTGAGTAAGTTCAGACATGAATAAGTTATACCGGGTACGACGACGTTCCAAAGCTGATGCATCCTGTGTTTATGGAAGGAAGATTTGCGACTTTATTAGTACATCCTGCCTGAGCGAAAGCGAATCTGAAACAATAATTCCCAGCACTAGCTCGGAAAGGGAATGTGGGAATATCAGTAGCTGAGCTAATACTCGGCAACTTAATGCATTAAAGTGCACGGATCTGGTATTAAAAGGGACATGTGAAACAGTTAGCTTAAACACAGGGAAAATGCACGGAACTGTATTACCCAGTTTCGTGGGGAAATGAGGTTCGTTCAATATTGCTAGTGGAGTGCAAATAATTGTTTGTCCACTAGGTGGGAGTATTCAGTTAAATGTGGAGCTATAGAGATTAATAAGCCTAAAAATCTTTGTTAATTAGTTTTAGTGACTGTGTGAGATTGCTGGTCTTTTTGGAATTGTGAAACGTGATACTGATATATGGAATTGATACTCTGTAAAGAAATATGTTTATTTTGGTAATTGAAACAGGCACAAGGTAACTGGGTAAAGGGTAAAGTGTTTTCTTTATTTTTGCGACACTGTGAAAGTTAAATCAGAGATGATCTTCTGTTAATGCTATCTGTAAATGGTGTGGTAATCCGGTGCAGCAAACTCATATATGTCCATTCTCCTTCTGTTTTCAGAATTAATAAAAACTTTAAATGTGATACAGTGGCGGGTTTATTTCACGTCAGACCTGTAACACCATCGCAGTCTCTGAGAGGAAACTCACATGAGAGAGAGAGACAGAGAGAGAGACAGATGGCGTGAGGGCTAGGAGCTGTTTGCAGGGGTGATTAATGAAAACTCATGTGCATCTCACAACTCTTTGGAGTGATATTGTGTATACGCGTTAGTGTACTTTTTATCTTTTTTAATGGTACTTTTGATATGATATTTTTTAATACTAATGATCTAAATTATTGTTGAAATGCTTGAGGCTCATAAAAATGTTGCCAGAATTCTTTATTTGTTGAGATAATTGCTTTTAATAAAATACTTTTGTCTTATTTTGAGAAATGTTTGTCATTTGTGAGAAACAATGCTTTACGCAATTTAAGGTCTTTCAGAAAATTCAAGTTATCTTCATTATGTTGCTGTTAATACAAAACTTTCTCATATTATTTTATATGTAAAACGACTAGATAAATACATTTTAATGTCAACTTGTAGTGTTACTAGCTTGCTGAGAACACATGGAACGTTTGTACTCTCTTGTCAAATAACAAACAAAAAATGTATTACGGAAGTTTGGTGTTTTAGCGCTGAGCCCCTCAGTGTCCCGGGTCAGTGCCTCCCACCTCAGCACCTGCAGTCGGTCCCAGATGCAGCAGTGCAGTCTCTGTGCAGTCTGACTGAGGGAGGTTTTTGTACTGCTCTGTATCACTGTGTGAACACATTGGGACTGTGGTAACTCTGACAGTAATAATCTCCTGCATCTTCAGCCTGGACTCCAGTGATTTTCAGTGTGAACTGAGTCCCAGATCCACTCCCACTGAAACGATCAGGAATCCCAGACTGGCGAGTTGTGGCATAATAAATCAGAAGTTTAGGAGCCTGACCAGGTTTCTGCAGGTACCAGCTGAGCCAGTTGCCATCGCTATCAGTGTAAACGCTCTGACTGGCTGTACAGCTGATAGAGACAGTGTCTCCCAGCTGAACAGACTGAGCTGACGGAGACTGCGTCAGGACTATATCTGCCATCGATTCTGAAAAAGAATAAACGTTAGATTGAACATAAATATTTCAATAAAGTTTTTATATAAATGTGAATTTGACTATAAAAACAGCAAAAGATTTTGTGAAAACATTTTCTAAAATATGACCAAAACCCCCAAGTGATCAATTACAATGAAATGCGATTTTCTCACCCTGAGCAAATAGTCCCAGTATCACCAGCAGTAAAATGTTTGACCTCGTCATAATGCTGCCTGTGTCAGTGTCTGTGAAAGGACTGGACAGTCACTGATCTGTACTGGGGGTCTTAAAGTGTGTGGAGCAGTGAGGCAGGACAGGTATGCAAAGCCCCTTCCTCTATACAAATCCTGTCACACACAGTTAGAGGAGCTCTGATGTGTGAACAACAGTGGGTCTGTAGAGGGCTGGGACATGTTGACTATTCATCGCTAATTTTAGCTGTTGTGATGCAAGGACTTTATGCCCCACCCAGCTGTGCTCGCTTTTCTATCTTGGCACTCTAAAAAAAGATCTTTTAATATCCAACACACAGCTTTTGTGTTACTAATTTTCTTTACAAATAGGATATACAATTTATGTGTTAGAAAGTGAGACTTCTTAACACAGACTGAGTTGAAATTACACAAAACGTGTTCTGAATTAGACATGCAACCGGCCTTATTTAGACATCAATCTCTTGCTGTTTCATAGGTATGAGGAATGCTGCCCCACCAAGGCATAATTAGGGGGGATGGCATAGCAGTCATCCCAATATATGAACAGCTATCTGAGAAATGGCACACATACATGTTCCCACTTTCCAGCATGAATGAGTACAAATTTAGCTAAACCTAGACTAACCCTGCATTTATATTATTAATAAAATTAAATTAAATAAATACTCCAAAATGGAGTATTCAATACCCCTAAAGAGTAGGTAAGTTAAATGCATACTTTTTTTAATTCCATAAAATGATAAAATCTAATTGTTTTCAGAATACTCAACTAGATTCTAGAAGTCGTCCTTCTTCCCAGGTATTTATGCAAAAAATGTTTGTGAATGTGGAAATATCGGAAGGCAAAATACCCCAAAATAGCGATTCAATTCAATACATGCCACTTTTAAAAATTCAATGAAATAAGGAAATCAGACTGTTTTCTGCTATATCCAGTATATTCTTGAAGAAGACCTTCCCAGGTATTTTTGCAATGGATTCCGTGCATTTTTACTGATGGAATTTTGAATTATAGGACAGCAAAATCCTACAAAATGGCTATTCACTTAAAGACATGAAACTATTAAAAATTAAATGAAATAACTAAAACAAACTGTTCTCTGCAAACTCCATGACATTCTTGGAAAAAAAGCCTTCCCAGGTATTCATGCCATAGACGTGCATACAGTACTTAACTAGACAGGAAAGCAGGCCTTCAGCTTGCCTAAGCTTGTTAAGTCCCTGGAGTAAGTCTGTACTGCGCATGTTGAGAATAAAATGTTGGAGCTCCCATTAGGTGAATCGGGAATATCAGACTATTGAAGGCAACATAAAACATCAGATGCAGCCATACAGGCCCAAGCCATCACACTGCCTTCGCCATGCTTAACAGAAGAAGTAGCATGTGAGGGTCCAGAGCAACTCCGCTCTTACTCCACACTTTCACCTTTCTATCACTCTGGTCAAGGTTTATGTTTGTCTCATCTACTAATCAGGCTTATCTTTGTTTTTGTTTTTTTGTTTTTTTGTTTTTTGTTGTAAATTCCAATCTCTCCTTTCTGTCCTTGTTGCTGATGAGAGGTTTACATCTAGAAGTGTAGCCTTGGTAATTTGCCTCTATGTTTTTTCCACACTGTGTCCTGTGATACTTTCACTCCTAATGTATAGAGATCACCAGCAATTATTTGAGGATTTAGCTTTATTTCCCACAACTTTTTCACCACTTTCTCATTTCTTCCATGGATGGCCTGAATGCTGGTGACTCCTAAGTCCTCCAGTATTTGGTTTCATTGCTATCAAGCAAGTTTAGAAAGAAGCCATTTGTCCTAATGCTTATCTTGACTTAGAAAAAGAGTACTTGAATGGCATTGTTGTAATATAGTTCAATGTGAATTAAAAACATATGAAATCAATGCACATACTGAATTTAGCCCCGTGGTCGATTGCTTTGAAATACAAATTTGATTACTACAGAGGAGTACAACCATCGACACAACCGTCCCAATTCATATACATGAAACTGTAGTGGATCCCAAACATGATAGTGGTGGAGGTTTCCTAACAAGTTCATACCTCAATTGAAATCAGAATGAGTAAGCAGCTATATGCTGAAGATGTATTTACAGTAGTCCACTGTATTACAACTACAGTAGGCTATGTGTAACAATGTATTGTTATTTCGTATGTAAGGGATGTGTCATGGTTCGGTGTTTCTGTTTCTGTTTTTCCTTTTCGCGCCGCCAGATGGAGGCACTTCAGTTTTAAATTTCTGTTTGTTCCCTCTTTGGTTTCCCATGTGTTAATTGTATTATTGTTGAGAGAGAGAGAGAGAGAGAGAGAGAGACACACACACACACAGAGAAACGGCCTGAGGGCTAGAAATTGTTTGCAGGGGTGATTAATAAAATCTCATGTGCATCTCATAACTCTTTCTTGTGGTATTGTGCAAACGCATTAGTGTGCTTTTTATATTTTTTAATGATACTTTTGATATGATATTTTTTAATACTAATGATCTAAATTATTGTTGAAATGCTTGAGACTCATAAAAATGTTGCCAAAATTGTTTATTTGTTGAGATAATTGCTTTTAATAAAAAGCTTTTATCTTATTATGAGAAATGTTTATTTGTGAGAAACATGCTTTACGCAATTCAAGGTCTTTTAAAAAAATTCAAGTTATCTTCCTTATGTTGCTGTTAATACAAAACTTTCTCATATTATTTTATATGTAAAACGACTAGATAAATACATTTTAATGTCAACTTGTAGTGTTACTAGCTTGCTGAGAACACATGGAACGTTTGTACTCTCTTGTCAAATAACAAACAAAAAATGTATTACGGAAGTTCGGTGTTTTAGCGCTGAGCCCCTCAGTGTCCCGGGTCAGTGCCTCCCCCCTCAGCACCTGCAGTAGTTTCCAGCTGCAGCAGTGCAGTCTCTGTGCAGTCTGACTGAGGGAGGTTTTTGTACGGCTCTGTATCACTGTGTGAACACAGGACCACTGTGGACACTCTTACAGTAATAATCTCCTGCATCTTCAGCCTGGACTCCAGTGATTTTCAGTGTAAACTGAGTCCCAGATCCACTCCCACTGAAACGATCAGGAATCCCAGACTGGCGTGTTGTGGCATAATAAATGAGAAGTTTAGGAGCCTGACCAGGTTTCTGCTGGTACCAGTAGAGGTTGTTGCCATTGTAAACGCTCTGACTGACTGTACAGCTGATAGAGACAGTGTCTCCCAGCTGAACAGACTGAGCTGACGGAGACTGAGTCAGGACTATATCTGCCATCGATTCTGAAAAAGAATAAACGTTAGTTTGAACATAAATATTTCAGTAATGTTTATATATAATTGTGAATTTGAATATAAAAACAGCAAATGATTTTGTGAAAAATTACCAAACATTTATTAAAATATGACCAAAACCCCAAGTGATCAATTACAACGAAATGAGATTTTCTCACCCTGAGCAAAGAGTTCCAGCATCACCAGCAGTAGAAAGACTGACATCATCATAATGCTGCCTGTGTCAGTGTCTATGATCACTGATCAGCACTGGGGGTCTTAAAGTGTGTGGAGCAGTGAGGCAGGACAGGAATGCAAAGTCCCTTCCTCTATACAAATCCTGTCACACACAGTTAGAGGAGCTCTGATGTGTGAACAGCAGTGGGTCTGTAGAGGGCTGGGTCACGTGCTCTATTCACTGCTGTTTTTCCTCATTGTGATGCAGGGACTGGGTGCCCCGCCCAGCTGTGCTTGTTTTCTCTCTCTCTCCTGTCACCTCTCCCAATTTCCAGTGTCTGCAGGATCATGACAATCGGTACAGCCAGAGGCCAGAGTTAATCAGCCCCAACAGAACCGCAGTAATTACACCAGTTCTTCAGTGATTGGGAGCAGGCTCTTCCAGGAGGGGCTCCAGCTGCAGCACTTAGAGCCCCCCCCCCCCCCCTCCAGATTGAAGGGCCACTACCCAGAGCCTGGGGCCCTCACTGTGGGACTGCTTCACTAACGGTGTGTGATTCTCCTCACAGATGCTGACTGTCTGTGGCCCTCAGTGAACCCCAGGAAACTGGAAGCCTGTTCTCACCTGTAACCCTTTCACTCCAGCTGAAGAAACCACTACACAGTTTTTTTCCTTACTGCTTAACTTTTGTGTTTATCAAATACAAAGCTGGCAGCATTAGACATTATAAAGATCTCAAAATGTGCTTATATTACTGTCTATTACACATTTTAAAGCTCTAAATGATTTCCAGGCGTTAATAATGTATGTTTTCTTCAGTTCTGTAGTTGGTATCATTGTGAATAATTAGCCAGACACTGGGATTGGGAAGTCCTGGATTCAGAGAGCACTGCTTCACTTTCGCTTAGATTTACATTCAAATCTGGATTTTGCCTTCACAAACACAATTTGACAAGTTCAACAATGATAAATCCCAATTTGCTAGAAGAAGTGTAATGCTATCATTTTCATGTAAAAGATAAGCACACACATTAATTGAATACAGACTAGAATTTTGCTCTAGTTTGAGATGACAAATCATATTTGAAAGCCTACATCATGAATGAAAACATTTATTTCAGATCCTCGATGGACACAGTTATAACTCCATCCTGGATAGTGCTGAAAATCATTCACTCTCCCCCAATGTGTGTGCTGTTACCCACCATGTCTTTACTGCAATGCACAGACTCAGCAGCACAGGCACTGAGCTGGAGGCCTGTGCATCTTGTGCATCTTGTGCAGTTGACACAGGCAGGAAGCAGGCAGCCTGTGGAGGCCCAAATAACCAGAGTCACTCTTACATGATGAGACAGGAACAGCTGAGCCAACTGAGACCCTCTCTTTCTGATCAGCACTATGGCCAATTACACACTGGCCTGTGGAGGTACTGGCCAGTCAGGAGCAGCACCATCAGAATTCAACACCAGATTGAAACTTCCACTTATCAGCGTTATTACCTCAGGGATAACAGTGGTGCTGATGAAGGTAAAACTCAAAATGAAGTTAAAGTGACCATTGGCTCAATGTTTTCTTTTTAAGTTGTCTTCGAAAAGAGGTCTGAGTAAAATTAAGAAAAATGTGAAAGAAAGTTGAAGAATAACCATTGTGGCTGTCCAAGGTTACTGAATGTCTGTGGGGTTCAGGAATAGTAGGAATCTGTGACTCCATACAGGAGGTGATGAGCGCTCATCTGCTCATCTCGCACTACTAGTCCGGTCACAGTCGCATCATTTATCATTTCGTCTGAGTCAGGGCACTTGAATTACAGAATGGGTATTAAAACATATTTAATATTAATATTTCAACCTTAATAATGAGAACACGATCTTAACAGCTTTCAGAACATCATCTTAATTGTTCTTCCACGATTCTCCAGCAGAGGACATTCTAACACTACTCAGTCTGTCAGATCAACGATCTGTCCAACAGGCAGGTTTTTGCACGTCCGGTTAATTAGACTCAATCGCTGTGGTGGACTTTCGGTGGCGGGACCAAACTGGAAATCGGCAGTAAGTGGCGACACAACCCGGCTTTCTAAACTTTTTCTGAAAAATTTTAGAAGATTCGACCAGATTCTATCAGTTTAAACGAAGTGTTAGCATTGTAAATTCCACATTTTATCCTATTCAAGCTGTTTCAGTAGTTCAGTTAGACGAAAAAAACAGATCCACATAAAGCTCATCAAAGTAAACTACATTTGCAGAGGATATAGTGTACAAAAATCAAAGGGCATGTAACATGTAACAAATTCAACAAACAAAAGGCTCGTGAAGTCAGAATGAATAAAAAAAGACAAAGGCAAACGACTGTCTCTTGAGTGAGAGGTTTTTGTACGGCGGATAAATGAGTCTGAATCACTGTGGGTCACTTTTGGTGGCGGAACAAAACTGTCAGTTGGACGTAAGTAATTTCTCTTTCAGACCGATCACTATCGATTTTTGTTTTATTTTAAGATGGGGCAATTTTCCGACGAAGTAAATCAAAATGCTAATCATTTTTGTGATGCGTGAATTAACAAGAAATAGTAGGCTTACTATTTGCAAAATTGGCAATTGATCTCAAATCCTTCTGAATTCATTTAAATTCACTTCACAAATAGCTTTTTCTCATTGTAAACATTCCACATTTTAAATAATTCAAGCTGAATCAGGTGTTCAGCTGGACAGAAAAAAAGAACATATGCACGTGAAAAGCTCAACAAAGTAGCTAAGCTGCGTTTGCGTAAAATATTTACAAATCAAAGGACATGTAACATTTAAAAAATATGGTCAGAAAGAACGGGAAAGGGTAAAGGAAAGCTGTGTCGCTTCAGTGAGAGGTTTTTGTACGGCGGGTGAATGAGTCTGTGTCACTGTGGAGGACTTTCGGTGGCGGAACAAAATTGTCAGTTGGACGTAAGTAATTCTCTTTCAAATCCATCCTTAGAGGTGTTTTTGCTTTCTTTTAAAATATGCTGTAAATCTTCCAACGTTCGACGTTGTAAATCGAATTGCTAATCATTGTTGTGATACGTGAAAAAAAATTCTCAAATTATTTTTAAACTATCCATCTTTGACTTCAGTCTGTCAGTCTTCGTGTTTGATGCTTAGATGACAGTACCGATTGTCAAATGCAGTCCATGTCTTTTCGATTTTGTGCTCCAGATGGACAAAATAAATTGCATTGGTGTACTACACGTCCATGGGATCACAACGGCTTTATTGATTTTTGAACAGTCTAATGGTATTAATGGTACAGTCGAAGGAACTACGAACATCATCGTTTTCTCAGTGACATGCAATGCGACTGTTATCAACGTAATTAAAAATAAATAAATAAAATAATAATAGGTCATGTCGTAGCATTCTTTAGGCTACGGAATATTGGTTTCAGTGCTAAAAATGTGAGAAATTTCAATTTTTGCTGAATTAGTTTTTCTATTTGATACATTGTAGTAAGGTTTAAGAAAAGTTGGTAATGCTGTTTTCAGACTGCGTGTTTAGTTCATAAATGAGAAGGAACACAAAGGAAACTTCAGAAAATGTGATTCATTCTGTAGATTATCAGTGTTTAATGCCATTATGCATTTATTTATTCTTTCGTCAGCAGATATTATTTAGGGAACTGATTTATAATTTACAAAAGCAGGTCAAGCTGTACAAGAGCTGGAGAATGCAATTAAACCTTTAATGAAGAGTTCTGTTGCAGGACCAAATCTTCTCATTATGAAGGGCACTCACAGTTTATAATAATAATAATCATAATAACTTAAAGAAGCAGACTGAATATTTAATTGTGTCAGGATGCATTTTATTCTGCAATGTGAGGTGAATCTGGATAAACTCACTTCAGCCACTGCCTGAGTGTAACGCCTGATAATTTCTGCATCACATTCATGTCTCATTGTGCAGACAGAATGATTGACACATGGGGGCTTGTCCACTGTCTGACCTCACCACATCTCTGCTCTGTCTCCCAGGTGACACAGTCCCCACCCTCACAGTCCTGCCCCCCTCCAGTGTGGAGGTGAAGCAGGGGAAGGCCACACTGGTGTGTCTGGCCAACAAGGGCTTCCCGTCAGACTGGACTCTGCGCTGGAAAGTGGACGGTACCAGTAGGAGCTCGGGCGTGGCCGGGAGCGCCGGGGTCCTGGGGAAGGACGGCCTGTACAGCTGGAGCAGCTCCCTGACTCTCAGTGCGGACGACTGGATGAAGGCGGGGTCACTGACCTGTGAGGCCACAAAGGGCTCCCAGGCTGCCCCCCCTCAGACACTGAGGAGAGCTGACTGTGCTGAGTAGGGCGGGTGCAGGCCCAGCTCACACACTCTGATCACACTGTGTTTACCCTGCTCTGCTCTCAGCCTCTCTGCTCCTTACTGCTGCACACTGAGCTGGGCCTGTGTGTGAATCCTTCCTCCAGCCTGAGCTGTCACTGCTAATGTCTCACATGTGCTCTGCTTGTGTCCTCAACAAATACGCATACCTGCCTTCTTATTTGTGTTTGTGTGATTTTGGCAATAGCTGTTAGATAAAAATCATTGAAATAATAAAGATCCTTTGAAAAGATATTGTTTTACTGGCTGTTATTATAAAAAATAGACATTTGTGCTTCTGGTGTTTTTGTGCAAAATCTGTAGTGATACCACCAAAAGGCCAGCCCTCACTCTGATGAAATCACAATTATGTTCTTGCCACTGAAATACTTTTGGAATACTCCCAATAATTCAAATAAGATAATAACAATAGAATTTTTTGTGTTAATTGAAATAGAATATATCTTATTTATTGAGTCAGTGGTTTAATTATAAATAGGTTTCCATTCCTGTCTGTACAGTATATTTGACACATAAAATAAAATAAAGCTAAAATTTATTGAGAAACCACTAAGAAATATTACACGAGTTTTCTTTTCATGAAAAATACAATTATAATTAATTACGAAATTACTATATACCAATTTATAGGAGACTCTGACAGAGACCAGATGGAGGTGATGAGCGGTTGTGTGTGAAATAACTGATCTGGAATCAGTTAAGGAGGGGCAGTCCCAGCTCTGGAGGCCTGCTGAGAGGAGCAGTGATGTGTGAGCGCGCTCAGTGCAGTTCTGTGCAGCAGGATGTGTGCTCTGCTCACACTAACCCCCTGGGGACGGCCCAGACACCTGGCCACAGTGCTGCTCTATTCCCAGATTGAGTCAGTCCCACTGAGGGACAGCAGAACCAGCCCCGCCCTGCATATGCAAATCTGAGTTTCACCCCCACAGCTTGCAGTTTCTCAGCCCAAAATACCCCACCACTGAGACAGCTGTTTGAGCATGAGGAGGTAGAGGGCTCATTTTCATAGTTAGCTAAAAATAGGATGTGTGTGTACCTTACGTCTGCCTTAGCGTGAATCTCAGATTAGAGATTTCACATCTGAGGGAACTTGCACCCTTACTTATCTGTGCAAAAAAATAATGTGATACTTAAATTTTAAGTATCGCAATATAAGAAAACTTGAAGTGTCTATAATCATAAATACAGCGAAATCTAAAAATTCAATTGTGCAATGAAGTGAGAAAATATTTTTTAAATGAAGATAAGCAGCCAAGTAATAATTATGCTTTCATTTTAAATGCAATGATGAATAAAGTAAAGAAAAATGCATTCTCAATTCATAAATATTTAAAAAACAACATATTCTTACAAAAATTTGATGATTACAATTTATATTTGTATTTCACATTCTCCAAAGATTGTCGAAAAAATAGTATTTTCTGCATTTTAAAAAATTTTCAGTGGCTTCAAGGAGTGTTTTAGTCATTTTGTGTTTCCTTGTCATATCATGGAGTGAAAATTTTAATTGTATCTGTTCCACTTCTCGAATGTAGAAAAAGAGGTCTCCATAACTATTAAGTTATGGGTTAAAACATAATTTTGGAGTTAAATAATTGAAATAATATTAAATTAGTCCTGTTCCATGCAGCAGCAGGTAAGACTGCACGCATTTCTTCTCCACTCAGATACTTCTGCTGTTTGGTGCATCAGAGGGGTCTCTTACAGTTGGTGACCTGACACTTGACGGGTATCTGAGGGGTTTTCTTACACTTTTATATATTCCATCCTTCAAATTTCCAGATACACAATGCTGCATTTATTCAGCAAACACAAACAGGTTTTGGTAATACTAACCCTGTACTGACTCCATGCCTGAAATATAATGGATGCCTGTGCAATTGAATACATTAAGCTCAAGGGATATCAATTCAAAATGAATGCATTGATATCTTTTGAGTTTAAAATGATGTAATTTAATAATATGGGAGCTTGTTATGGAATTCTGTCCATGCTGTATCATGCAAAGTTGTGTTTAAATTGAATAACTAACGAGAAAATTTGAAACTTAAAAAAAAAAGATGATTGTGCCAATCAAAGAAATACTGTCGCAGAAACTAATAAATTCTGTGATTCAGTGCATCGTGGCTGAGATGTCACCAGGATCCCATTTGAACAGAAACACCTTTAATTACATAAACTCTAATGTATGTAACTCAAAATACCCTTCAGACAGCAGTTCATTTGAAATCCCACTCATTCCTCCTTTAGGAGAAAGTACACATACTCTGCTTAGGGTGAACTCCAGGTGATCATTGCTCCTTGTGAGTTGATATACTACGTGTTTCCTGTGATGCTGTGGTACAGTAGTGTGTTTGGTTCAGCAGCAGCTCTGCTATGGGTTCTGTGCATGACACAGAGTAGCTCCTCTTCAGTACAGAGAGGAATAAATTTAGGGCAGAAGCTCATTGTCGCCCCCTACTGGTCCACTGGCAATATGTCCCAGATTAGTGCCTCCCCCCTCAGCACCTGCAGTAGGTCCCAGCTGCAGCAGTGCAGTCTGACTGAGGGAGGTTTTTGTACGGCTCTGTATCACTGTGTGAACACATTGCCACTGTGGTAACTCTGACAGTAATAATCTCCTGCATCTTCAGCCTGGACTCCAGTGATTTTCAGTGTAAACTGAGTCCCAGATCCACTCCCACTGAAACGATCAGGAATCCCAGACTGGCGACTTGTGGCAAGATAAATCAGAAGTTTAGGAGCCTGACCAGGTTTCTGCTGGTACCAGCTGAGGTAGCTGCCACCGAGAACACTCTGACTGACCGTACAGCTAATAGAGACAGCGTCTCCCAGCTGAACAGACTGTTGGAGTCAGGACTATATCTGCCATTGATTCTGAAAAAGAAACGGAAATGGATGTCAATGCACATTGTTATTTAGTAATTTGCAGTATTCTGGTAAATTTGGCTCGTCTGTAATGGCAACTTGCTTCAAAACAGTTGTTTTGTGAAAAGAAAAAATAAAAATGTGAACTATAACTAAAACCTCAAGTTAAAATAGTTCTGTCTTTCTCACCTTGTACAAGGAGTCCCAGCATCACCAGCAGTAAAAAGTTTGACATCATCATAATGCTGCCTGTGTCAGTGTCTGTGAAAGGACTGGACAGTCACTGATCAGCACTGGGGGTCTTAAAGTGTGTGGAGCAGTGAGGCAGGACAGGTATGCAAAGCCCCTTCCTCTATACAAATCCTGTCACACACAGTTAGAGGAGCTCTGATGTGTGAACAGCAGTGGGTCTGTAGAGGGCTGGAACACGTGCTGTTTTTACCCTGTTAAATGTTTAAATGTCAGTCTTACTGTTTGTGTCATTGTAATGTATGATTTTGGACAAATAACTGGTGAAAAAAGGCTTGCTGGATATGTCTCAACATTGTATAAAATATATGTTGAATAAATTCACATTGCATGTTAGTATTGCAGTTTCTTTATGGGAGATCAGAAAGTCAAGGACATCAGTTAGGCGCTTTGAATTATTCAGTTGAAGTATATCCATCTGGAATTAATGAAAACTGAAATACAATATTATTTTGAATGTTTCCTGATTTATCTCATTCTCAGTTTTTAAATTGCATGATAAATAATGCTACATCAATGCACATTTCATGTTCCACCTTCATCTTTCAGCTATATCATTACATTTCTTTCACAAGATTACAGCAGTAACTCAATGGGTTTACAAAGGGAGTGATGCAGTATTCACTGTCTGTATGGTGTGTGTAAGAGCCCTTATGTGTCCTGTAGTTACACATGCAGATCACCCTCATCTCTTCTGAATAAGGTGAGGCACCCCACTGAGGGTGACTGCTTTACTGGTATTCATGACTTTAATTCTGTGTGAATCAGACATGTTTGCTGGTTTTACATTCCCTCTGTTTGAAAATTCTAGGCACACAATGCTACATTTGTTCACTGAACTATGACATGTTCTGGTTTTGTTAATCCAATACCTAATCCAAGCCTGAAATATGATGGATGCATGTGCAACTGCTTCATGTCCCTTAAGTTAAAAAAATCCCCTGACTAATAACAAGTGACTTTTTCATTGAATTTTATTCATGTTGTTTTGTATGAAGTAAGAAAATGCTTAAAGGGTGATAAATAATAATGATATTTGCTACTTTTATCCTTCGTAAAAACCGAAGGCAATGTGCTTTGGAATCACTCATTTGAGTCACACAATGACCATTTTCACTGATTATTACAAAAATGATGATCAGTGAAATCAAAAAAATTATATCTCAAAAACAGTCAAATCTGAGACTGTGATTCAGTCCAGCACAGCTGTTATGAAACAAGGATTCCACCAGAATACATGCACCATTAATAATTAATCATCATGAATGAACTGAATACATACTCATAATAGCTTTCTGGAAGCAATTCATTTGAAACCCCACTCATTCCCCCTCTGGGAGAAAGTACACATCCTCTGCATTTGGTGGAACTCAAGAGCAATATGGAGATGATTGCTGCTTGTGAGTTGATATACTCTGTTTCCTGTGATGTTGTGGTACAGTAGTGTGTGTGTTTCAGCAGCAGCTCTGCTATGGGATCTGTGTGTGACACAGAGCAGCTCCTCTTCAGTACAGAGAGGTGTGCATTCAGGGCTGTGGCTCATTGTCGCCCCCTACAGCCCAGCTGACAGTACTGGTGTTCCAGATCAGTGCCTCCCCCCTCAGCACCTGCAGTAGGTCCCAGCTGCAGCAGCGCAGTCTCTGTGCAGTCTGACTCAGGGAGGTTTTTGTACGGCTCTGTATCACTGTGTGAGCGGCGTGCTATGACTCTGCTGACAGTAATAATCTCCTGCATCTTCAGCCTGGACTCCAGTGATTTTCAGTGTAAACTGAGTCCCAGATCCACTCCCACTGAAACGATCAGGAATCCCAGAATGGCGACTTGTGGCATAATAAATCAGAAGTTTAGGAGCCTGACCAGGTTTCTGCTGGTACCAGTGGAGGTAGTGGTTGCCACCTCTATTAACGCTCTGACTGGTTGTACAGCTGATAGAGACAGTGTCTCCCAGCTGAACAGACCGAGCTGCTGGATCCTGAGTCAGAACTACATCTGCCATTGATTCTGAAAAACAAAATATGAAAATGGATGTCAATGCAGATACATATTTCAGATAATGTGCAATATTCAGGTTAATTTGCCTATAACATAATGGCAACTGTTGTGAAAACATTTCTGTTGTGATGTGTAATCAAAGAATATGTGAACAATAACCAAAATCACAAGTGAAAATGCACCCATTTTTCTCACCCTCTACAAGGAGTTCCAGTATCACCAGCAGTAAAACGTTTCAAAATTATGCAATGTAAATGCGAACAAAAATCAAAAAGCCAAGTTACGATGGATCTGTCTTTCTCACCCTGTATAAGGAGTCCCAGCGTCACCAGCAGTAGAAAGACTGACCTCATCATACTGCTGCCTGTGTCAGTGTCTGTGAAAGGACTGGACAGTCACTGATCAGTACTGGGGGTCTTAAAGTGTGTAGAGTAGTGAGGCAGGACAGGTATGCAAAGCCCCTTCCTCTATACAAATCCTGTCACACACAGTTAGAGGAGCTCCGATGTGTGAACAGCAGTTGGTCTGTAGAGGGCTGGGTTACATGCACTATTCACTGCTGTTTTAACCCATTGTGATGCAGGGACTGGGTGCCCCGCCCAGCTGTGCTTGTTTTCTCTCTCTCTCCTGTCACCTCTCCCAATTTCCAGTGTCTGCAGGATCATGACAATCGGTACAGCCAGAGGCCAGAGAGAAGCAGCCCAAACAGAACCGCAGTAATTACACCAGTTCTTCAGTGATTGGGAGCAGGCTCTTCCAGGAGGGGCTCCAGCTGCAGCACTTAGACCCCTACCCCACCTCCTGATCAAAGGGTCACTGCCCAGAGCCTGGGGCCCTCACTGTGGGACTGCTTCACTAACGGTGTGTGATTCTCCCCACAGATGCTGACTGTCTGTGGCCCTCAGTGAACCCCAGGAAACTGGGAGTCTGTTCTCACCTGTAACCCTTTCACTCCAGCTGAAGAAACCACTACACAGTTTTTTTCCTTACTGCTTAACTTCTGTGTTTATCAAATACAAAGCTGGCAGCATTAGACATTATAAAGATCTCAAAATGTGCTATTACACATTTTAAAGCTCTAAATGATTTCCAAGCGTTAATAATGTATGTTTTCTTCAGTTCTGTAGTTGGTATCATTGTGAATAATTAGCCAGGCACTGGGATTGGGAAGTCCTGGATTCAGAGAGCACTGCTTCACTTTCGCTTAGATTTACATTCAAATCTGGATTTTGCCTTCACAAACACAATTTGACAAGTTCAACAATGATAAATCCCAACTTGCTAGAAGAAGTGTAATGCTATCATTTTCATGTAAAAGATAAGCACACACATTAATTGAATACAGACTAGAATTTTGCTCTAGTTAATTGAATACAGACTAGAATTTTGCTCTAGTTTGAGATGACAAATCATATTTGAAAGCCTACATCATGAATGAAAACATTTATTTCAGATCCTCGATGGACACAGTTATAACTCCATCCTGGATAGTGCTGAAAATCATTCACTCTCCCCCAATGTGTGTGCTGTTACCCACCATGTCTTTACTGCAATGCACAGACTCAGCAGCACAGGCACTGAGCTGGAGGCCTGTGCATCTTGTGCAGTTGACACAGAGGCAGGAAGCAGGCAGCCTGTGGAGGACCAAATAACCAGAGTCACTCTTACATGATGAGGCAAGAACAGCTGAGCCAACTGACACCCTCCCTTTCTGATCAGCACTATGGCCAATTACACACTGGCCTGTGGAGTTACTGGCCAGTCAGGAGCAGCACCATCAGAATTCAGCACCAGATTGAAACTTCCACTTATCAGCGTTATTACCTCAGGGATAACAGTGGTGCTGATGAAGGAAAAAATTAAAATGAAGTTAAAGTGACCATTGGCTAAAAATGTTTTCTTTTTAGGTTGTCTTCGAAAAGAGGTCTGAGTAAAATTTTTTAAAAATGTGAAAAGAAGTTGAAGAATAACCATTGTGGCTGTCCATGGTTACTGAATGTCTGTGGGGTTCAGGAATAGCAGGAATCTGTGACTCCATACAGGAGGTGATGAGGGCTCATCTGCTCATATCGCGCTACTAGTCCTGTCACAGTCGCATCATTTAACATTTCGTCTGAGTCAGGGCACTTGAATTACAGAATGGGTATTGAAACATATTTAATATTAATATTTCAAACTTAATGATGAGGACACGAGCTATACAGCTTACAGAACAGCATTTTAATTGTTCTACCAAGATTCTCCAGCAGAGGACTTTCTAACACTACTCAGTCTGTTAGTTCAACGATCTGTACAACAAGATCAGATCAGGCAAGTTTTTGTACGGCCATTTAATCAGACTCAATCACTGTGGTGGACTTTCGGTAGCGGGACCAAACTGGAAATCGGCAGTAAGTGGCGACACAACCCGACTTTCTAAGCTTTTTCCACAAAAAATTTAGAAAATTCGAGCAGATTTTACCAGTTTTAACGAAGTGTTAGCATGGTAAATTACACATTTTATCCCATTCAAGCTGTTTCAGTAGTTCAGTTAGACGGAAAAAAAACAGTAAAAGTAAAACTACATTTGCAGAGGATATAGTGTACACAAATCAAAGAACATGTAACATGTAACAAATGCAACAAACAAAAGCCACGTAAAGTCAGAAAGAATGAAAAAAGGCAAAGGCAAACGGCTGTCTCTTGAGTGTGAGGTTTTTGTACGGCGGGTAAATGAGTCTGCATCACTGTGGGTCACTTTTGGTGGCGGAACAAAACTGTCAGTTGGACGTAAGTAATTTCTCTTTCAGACCCATCACTATCAATTTTTGTTTCATTTTAAGATGCTGCAATTTTCCGACGATATAAATCAAAATTCTAATAATTTTTGTGATGCGTGAATTAACAAAAAACAGTAGGCTTAATTACTATTTGCAAGATTGGCAATTGATCTCAAATCCTTCTGAATTAATTTTAATTCACTTCACAAATAGCTTTTTTCTCATTGTAAGCATTCCACATTTTATATAATTCAAGCTGAATCAGGTGTTCAGCTGGACAGAAAAAAGAACATGCACGTGAAAAGCTCAACAAAGTAGCTAAGCTGCGTTTGCGTAAAATATTTAAAAATCAAAGTACACGTAACATTTTAAAAAATGGTCAGAAAGAACGGGAAAGGGTAAAGGAAAGCTGTGTCGCTTGAGTGAGAGATTTTTGTACGGCGGGTGAATGAGTCTGTGTCACTGTGGAGGACTTTCGGTGGCGGAACAAAATTGTCAGTTGGACGTAAGTAATTCTCTTTCAGATCCATCCTTAGCGGTGTTTTTGCTTTCTTTTAAAATATGCTGTAAATCTTCCGACGTTAGACGTTGTGAATCGAATTGCTAATCATTGTTGTGATACGTGGATAAAAAATTCTCAAATTCTTTTTAATCTAGCCATTTTTGACTTCAGTCTGTCAGTCTTCGGGTTTGATACTTAGATGACAGTACCGATTGTCAGATGCAGTCCATGCCTTTTCGATGTTGTGCTCCAGATGGACTAAATAAATTGCATTGGTGTACTTCACGTCCATATGATCACAACGGCTTTATTGATTTTTGAACAGTCTAATGGTATTAATGGTACAGTCGAAGGAACTACGAACATCATCGTTTTCTCAGTGACATGCAATGCGACTGTTATCCACGTAATTAAAAATAAATAAATACAATAATAATAAGTCATGTCGTAGCATTCTGTAGGCTACTGAATATTGGTTTCAGTGCTAAAAATGTGAGAAATTTCCATTTTTGCTGAATTAGTTTTTCTATTTGATACATTGTAGTAAGGTTTAAGAAAAGTTGGTAATGCTGTTTTCAGACTGCGTGTTTAGTTCATAAATGAGAAGGAACACAAAGGAAACTTCAGAAAATGTGATTCATTCTGTAGATTATCAGTGTTTAATGCCATTATGCATTTATTTATTCTTTCGTTAGCAGATATTATTTAGGGAACTGATTTATAATTTACAAAAGCAGGTCAAGCTGTACAAGAGCTGGAGAATGCAATTAAACCTTTAATAAAGAGTTCCGTTGCAGCGCAAAAAATTCTCATTATAAAGGGCACTCACAGTTTATAATAATAATAATTATAATAACTAAAAAAAAGCAGACTGAATATTTAATCGTGTCAGGATGCATTTTATTCTGCAATGTGAGGTGAATCGGGATAAACTCACTTCAGCCACTGCCTGAGTATAATGCCTGATAATTTCTGTATCACATTCATGTCTCATTGTGCAGACAGAATGATTGACACATGGGGGCATGTCCACTGTCTGACCTCACTGTCTCTGCCCTGTCTCCCAGGTGACACAGTCCCCACCCTCACAGTCCTGCCCCCCTCCAGTGTGGAGGTGAAGCAGGGGAAGGCCACACTGGTGTGTCTGGCCAACAAGGGCTTCCCGTCAGACTGGACTCTGCGCTGGAAAGTGGACGGTACCAGTAGGAGCTCGGGCGTGGCCGGGAGCGCCGGGGTCCTGGGGAAGGACGGCCTGTACAGCTGGAGCAGCTCCCTGACTCTCAGTGCGGACGACTGGATGAAGGCGGGGTCACTGACCTGTGAGGCCACACAGGGCTCCCAGGCTGCCCCCCCTCAGACACTGAGGAGAGCTGACTGTGCTGAGTAGGGCGGGTGCAGGCCCAGCTCACACACTCTGATCACACTGTGTTTACCCTGCTCTGCTCTCAGCCTCTCTGCTCCTTACTGCTGCACACTGAGCTGGGCCTGTGTGTGAATCCTTCCTCCAGCCTGAGCTGTCACTGCTAATGGCTCACATGTGCTCTGCTTGTGTCCTCAACAAATATGCATACCTGCCTTCTTATTTGTGTTTGTGTGATTTTGGCAATAGCTGTTAGATAAAAGTCATTGAAATAATAAAGATTCTTTGAAAAGTTATTGTTTGACTGGCTGTTATTATAAAAAGTAGACTTTGTGCTAGTGGTGTTTTTGTGCAATATCTGTAGTGATTCCAGCAAGAGACCAGCCCTCACTCTGATAAAATCACAATTACATTCTTGCCACTGAAAATATTTTTGCAATAATCCTAAGAATTCAAATAAGATAATAAAAATACAACTTTAAAAATGTGTTAATTGGAAATAAATATATATCATTTATAGAGTCAGTGGTTTAATTCTAAATAGGTTTTCATTCCTGTCTGTATAGTATATTTGACAAATGTATTGAGACACCACTAAGAAATATTACATGACTTTTCTTTTCATGGAAAATACAATTATAATAAATTACGAAATTATTATATACCAATTTATAAGAGACTCAGCCAGAGACCAGATGGAGGTGATGAGAGGTTGTGTGTGAAATAACTGATCTGGAATCAGTTAAGGAGGGGCAGTCCCAGCTCTGGAGGCCTGCTGAGAGGAGCAGTGATGTGTGAGCGCGCTCAGTGCAGTTCTGTGCAGCAGGATGTGTGCTCTGCTCACACTAACCCCCTGGGGACGGCCCAGACACCTGGCCACAGTGCTGCTCTATTCCCAGATTGAGTCAGTCCCACTGAGGGACAGCAGAACCAGCCCCGCCCTGCATATGCAAATCTGAGTTTCACCCCCACAGCTTGCAGTTTCTCAGCCCAAAATACCCCACCACTGAGACAGCAGTTTGAGCTTGAGAAGGTAGAGGGCTCATTTCCATAGTTAGCTAAGAATAGATTAGAGATTTCACGTGTGAGTAAACATGCACCCTTACTTATCTGTTGCTGAAAAATAATGTGATACTTAAATTTAAAGTTTAAGTATCACAATATATGAAATCTTAAAATGTTTATAATCATAAATACTGTGAAATCTAAAAATTCAATTGTGCATTCAAGTGAGAAAATGTTTTTTAAATGAAGATTAGCAGCCAATAAATAATTATGCTTTCATATTAAATGCAACAATGAATAAAGTAAAGAAGAATGCATTCTCGATTCATAAATATTCAGAAAACAACATATTCAAACATTTGATGATTACAATTTCTATTTGTATTTCACATTCTCCAAAGATTGTTGAAAAAATTGTATTTTCTGCATTTCAAAATGTTCAGTGGCTTCAATGAATGTTTTAGTCATTTAAATGTTTCCTTGTGATTTCATCGACTGAAAAATTTTATTGTATATGTTGCACTTCTTGAATGGAGAAAAATAGGTCCCCATAACTGTTACAGGTTAAAAATATTATTTTGGAGTAAAATAATTGAAAAATATTATATTAGTGCTGTACCATGTAGCACCAGGTAAGACTACACTCAGATACTTCTGCTGTTTGGTGCATCAGAGGGATCTCTTACAGTTGGTGATCTTGACACTTGACAGGTATCTGAGGGGTTTTCTTACACTTTTATATATTCCATCCAAATTTCCAGATACGCAATGCTGCATTTATTCAGCAAACACAAACAGGTTTTGGTAATACTAACCCAGTACTGACCCCATGCCTGAAATATAATGGATGCCTGTGCAACTGAATACATTAAGCTCAAGGGATATCAATTCAAAATGAATGCATTGATATCCATTGAGTTTAAAATTATCAGATTTAATAATATGGGAGCTTGTTATGGAATTCTGTCCATGCTGTATCATGCAAAGTTGTGTTTAAATTGAATAACTAACGAGAAAATTTGAAACTTAAAAAAAAAAAGATGATCGTGCCAATCAAAGAAATACTGTCGCAGAAAATAATAAATTCTGCGATTCAGTGCATCGTGGCTGAGATGTCACCAGGATCCCATCTGAACAGAAACACCTTTAATTACATAAACTCTGATGTATGTATTCAACTTAAAATACCCTTCAGACAGCAGTTCATTTGAAATCCCACTCATTCCTCCTCTAGGAGATAGTACACATCCTCTGCTAAGGGTGAACTCCATGTGATCATTGCTCCTTGTGAGCTGAAATACGACGTGTTTCCTGTGATGCTGAGGTACAGTAGTGTGTGTGGTTCAGCAGCAGCTCTGCTATGGGTTCTGTGCATGACACAGAGTAGCTCCTCTTCAGTACAGAGAGGCAATAATTTAGGGCAGAAGCTCATTGTCGCCCCCTACTGGTCCACTGGCACTATGTCCCAGAATAGTGCCTCCCCCCTCAGCACCTGCAGTAGGTCCCAGCTGCAGCAGTGCAGCCTCTGTGCAGTCTGAATGAGGGAGGTTTTTGTACGGCTCTGTATCACTGTGTGAATATATATTTACTGTTGATGTAGTGAATACTCTGACAGTAATAATCTCCTGCATCATCAGCCTGGACTCCAGTGATTTTCAGTGTAAACTGAGTCCCAGATCCACTCCCACTGAAACGATCAGGAATCCCAGTCTGGCGAATTGTGGCAAGATAAATCAGATTTTTAGGAGCCTGCCCAAGTTTCTGCTGGTACCAGTGGAGCCAGTTGCCACCGTGAACGCTCTGACTGACCGTACAGCTAATAGAGACAGTGTCTCCCAGCTGAACAGACCGAGCTGTTGGATCCTGAGTCAAAACTATATCTGCCATTGCTTCTGAAAAACAAAACATGGAAATGGATGTCAATGCACATTAATATTCTCAAACACTGTGCAATATTCTGGTAAATTTGACTATACATTTATGAAAATGCTGTGAACAAAGTTGCTTTGTTAAAAGTTAGGAAATAAAATATAGCATGACGAAAATCCAAAGTTAAACTGGATCCGTCAATCTCACCCTGAGCAAAGAGTCCCAGCATCACCAGCAGTAAAACGTTTGACATCATCATAATGCTGCCTGTGTCAGTGTCTGTGAAAGGACTGGTCAGCCACTGATCAGTACTGGGGGTCTTAAAGTGTGTGGAGTAGTGAGGCAGGACAGGTATGCAAAGCCCCTTCCTCTATACAAATCCTGTCACACACAGTTAGAGGAGCTCTGATGTGTGAACAGCAGTAGGTCTGTAGAGGGCTGGGACATGTGCACTATTCACTGATGTTTTTACACAGTCAAACACTAAAATGACGATATTATTGTTTTTGACATTGTTCTGTATGCTTTCATGGCAGGTTCATTACAAGAGTTTGGAAAGTGAATAACATCCATCAGGTACAGGGAATGATTAATTTACAGAATATCAATATATAACTAATGAAAAGTGAAATACTGTAAACTGTCAATGTTCCCTATTTTCACGCAAAAGACCTTCTTTCTCAGTATCTAGTGAAGTTGTATTTTTACAACAAGCAATGAAGATGCTTTCTTTTTCAATATTCAAACAACAGCACCAACCTTGAAAAACGTATTCTACATTTTAAATAAAGATTTATTATCATTTTTGTCCCAAACAGTAATTCCTCCCTGAAATCTGGAGAGCACAGAAAATCCTGCTCTTTCCCATGTGCTGCCAGCAGCCTCTAATTTTCATTTTGCTCTCAGCCAGCTGAGCAGCACAGCCACTGAATCTGGGAGCTCACACTGTGCAGCTGGTACAGGCAGACTGCAGGCACACAGTCAACCAGAGGAATCACTCTGTCCTCAGAGAGGGACGACTGAGCTGAATGAATCCCTCCCTCCTAAGGTGACCATGCAGATAATGATGTGTTCCCTTCTACACAGCGGCTCACAGGATTGGTCAGCAGTGCCTATCAGACTGTAGTTTGTGCTCTTTTAGTATGGTGATAGAGGATCAGATCAGAAGCAGCAGTGGAGCTCTGATTGGTCAGGGTGTGTAACAGCAGCCTGTGTGATGTGTGCTGGGAGAGCTCTGGACTGAGTGACTCCACTGTGATGGACTGCCTGCTGTTTACTGCTGATTCATGCTGTGATATCTTGTATTAAACGTCTTAAGAATAAATTTATTTAAAAATGTGATATATTATGTCAGTGCACTGTATCAGAACAACAAATGTCGATTGGCCAGGGTGAGATTATGAAGCACAGTCATTGAAAATTATTCAAAATTACATTCCTTATTAAAAGTTTGGATACACTGAAATTAAAATACATGATAATCATTAATCATTTTTAAGATAATCAACCATAGCTCGGTGTTCCAGATCAGTGCCTCAGCACCTGCAGTAGGTCTCAGCTGCAGCAGTGCAGTCTCTGTGCAGTCTGACTGAGGGGGGTTTTTGTACGGCTCTGTATTACTGTGTGAACACCCAGCTACCACTGATTTCATGTGCACTCTGACAGTAATAATCTCCTGCATCTTCAGTCTGGACCCCAGTGATTTTCAGTGTAAACTGAGTCCCAGATCCACTCCCACTGAAAGATCAGGAATCCCAGACTGGCAAGTTGTGGCAAGATAAATCAGAAGTTTTGGAGCCTGACCAGGATTCTGCAGGTACCAGCTGAGCCAGCTGCCCACACTCTGACTGGTTGTTCAGCTTATAGAGACAGTGTCTCCCAGCTGAATAGAACTACATCTGCCATTGATTTTAAAAAAACAAATCATGGAAGTGGATGACAATCATAATAATACTGACAAACAACATGCAATATTCTGGTGGATTTGGTGATACAATAAGGGCATTTTTTGTAAAAACAGTTGTGTTGTGAGAAGTATAAAAGAAAATGTGAACTATAACCAAAATCCCAACTAAAAATAGATTTGCCTTTCTCACCTTGTACAAGGAGTCCCAGCATTACCAGAAGTAAAAAGTTTGACATCCTCATAGTGCTGCCTGTGTCAGTGTCTGTGAAAGGACTGGACAGTCACTGATCCGTACTGGGGGTCTTAAAGTGTGTGGAGCAGTGAGGCAGGACAGGTATGCAAAGCCCCTTCATCTAAACAAATCCTTTCACAAACAGTTAGAGGAGCTCAGCAGTGGGTCTACAGAGGGCTGGGACACATGCACTGTTCACTTCATTTTTTCCAGTACAACAATAGAACGCCAACTTTACTGTTTCTGACATTGTATTGTATGATTAAAGATGTGTAACTGGTTCAGACATGCTGAATATGACTTATGATTGTGTTGAATAAATTCACGTATTGTGTCCATTGATGTCAGATTCATTGCAAGAGTTCAGAAAGTCAAGGACATCAGACAGGCACAGGGAATTATTCAATTACAAAATATCCATACAGAATTAATGAAAAGTGAAATACTCCATTAATGTGAATGTTTCCTGGTTTCAGTCAGAAAACTTTGCTTCTCTTTATTTTCTGCAGTTGTATTTACACAACAAGCAATCAATCAAATCAAATCAATCAAATTTTATTTGTATAGCGTATTTTACAGCAGTTGTCACAATACGCTTTACAGACAACCCTGGCCTAAACCCCCACAGGAGCAAGCCTAAGGCAACAGTGGCAAGGAAAAACTCCGTGTGGCAGATGGGACGAAAACTTGGAAGGAACCAGGCTCAAGGGGGAAACCCATCCTCCTCTGGTCGGCTCAGGGTGCCAACTGGTGACCAGCATGTCAGCCAGTTTTATAAGATATGTGATGTGGCTCAGATGATGGGTGGGGCCGGGTGGCGGAGATGGGGAACAGCAGGTGGCGACAGATGTGGGCAGGGTGGAGGCAATGACAAAGAGGGGCTGGACCGCAGAGGTGGGGGAGATCAGATGACTATCGAAGCACTCTCGAGGGTTGGGGCAAGAGCCCCTCCGGCAGCGTGGGGAAGAGGGCAGAAACGGCAATTAGGGAATTTGCAATATAGCAGACAGTGAGTAAGGTGGCAGTGGTATGTATTGGGGGGACCCCGCCAGGAGTAGAATATGGCTGCATATCTACTAGGACAGGGATGGAGAGCCCATGCAGTCATGAGGGGTAGACAACCATACCCGCCTATAAAAGAGCCAGCCCATGTAAAGTCGGGTCACAGCTGATTGACAGGTGACAGTAAGGAAAGGATTGCCACCTACAAAGCTCTATGACTACAGGCTACACCCTGTCTCCAGACTACAACTGATTGTAAGCCTGAGCATAGAGGTGCATTTTTAATCTAGATTTAAATATTGAGACTGTGTCTGACTCCTTTAGAAATTTTGGAAACTGGTTCCACAGTAGTGGGGCCCTGTAGGAGAAAGCCCTACCACCTTTTAGGTTTTTGGAAATTCTTGGGACTACCAAATAGCCTGCGTCTTGGGATCGGAGTTACCTTGTGGGCTTATAAGGTAGGAGCAGGTTAGATATGTACACAGGTGCACGTCCATGCAGAGCTTTAAAAGTCAGGAGCAAAACCTTGAAGTCTATTCTATGCTTAATGGGTAGCCAGTGAAGCGATGCTAGTACTGGTGTAATGTGCTCATACTTCTTAGTTCTGGTCAAGATACAAGCAGCTGCATTCTGCACAAGCGGGAGACTCTTTAACGAGTTATTAGGGCAGCCAGAAAGCAGGGTGTTACAGTAACCTACCTAGACGGAACAAACGCATGGTTCATTTTTTCAGCATCCCCGACTGACAGGAAATGTCTAATTTTAGCTATGTTGCGAAGCTGAAAGAAGGCAATTCTGGATATGTTTTTTATATGGGTGTCAAAAGATAGATCAGGATCAATGGTGACACCAAGGTCTTTAACGACCATATTAGGTTCAGCCAAACAACCATCACAGTTTAAGGTGAGAGTAGACAATTTCTCCCTTAATATTTTGGGACCTAAAACCAACATTTCAGTCTTGTCTGAATTTAAGAGCAGAAAATTTGAAAGCATCCAAACCTTGATATCTACAATACAGGCCTCTAACTGTGAAAGCGGCAGTGCTTCGCCAGGTTTCATTGAAATATAAATCTGGGTATCGTCCGCATAACAGTGGAACTCTACGCCATGTGCCCGGATAATATTGCCAAGTGGTAGCATATATAGCGAGAAGAGTACTGGTCCTAGTACTGATCCTTGTGGAATACCTTATTTCATTATTGAGGAGCTGGACTCTTCTTCTTTTAATTTGACAAACTGTTTCCTGTCACATAGGTATGATCCAAACCATGCGAGTGCCTGTCCATAAAGTCCAACACAGGCCTGAAGTCTGTCCAGTAGAATGCCATGGTCAATTGTGTCAAAAGCTGCACTCAGGTCAAGGAGCACAAGAACCGACACAGAGTTACGGTCGGCTGACAGTACGGGGTCACCATTTATATCCACATGTATGTTGAAATCACCAACAATTATGACCTTATCCGCTAAAATTGCAAGGTGTGATAAAAACTCAGCAAATTCCCTTAAGAAATCAGAGTAAGGCCCAGGTGGCCTGTAAACAGACACAAGAAGAAAGGACTGCCCGCTAGCACTTTTATTAGCTAGATCGGGCTGTACACAGTTAGTAATAAGAACTTCAAAAGAGGAGAACATATATCCATGCTTAGGCGCTAGACTCAATAAGGACTGATAAATAGCTGCAACGCCTCCCCCTCTGCCTGATGGACGTGACACCTGAGTACCTATGAAACCCACAGGAGACGCTTCATTAATCGCAACATATTCATCAGGTCTTAGCCAAGTTTCAGTCAGACATAATACACTGAGATTATGGTCTATTATCAATTTGTTGACAAGATCTGTTTTTGGAGTGAGTGATCTAACATTTAATAGTCCACTTTTTAAGGATGGTTCACTATGATTAGTAGCAGCGTGCCGTGTTTTTTATGACAATTAAGTTATCCACATCAATTCCACGGTTAGCTTTATTATGCGGTACATTAGTGAGTGCCATTGTTTCAGACTGACTGTGGCCAGATATCCTGCTGGGTTGATGCACAACTAGCTCTGTGTCAGCCAAGGGGTTGACGGAAGGGATTCAGTCGATGGGGAGAGCAGTGTTGCTTGAGCAAATCGCTGTTGGCCGTCCGGGCACCAGTGGCTTGCCCCCTGCGCACGCCTATGATTGGATCTCCTCCACCCCTTTTCAGTGTGTGCGCAGCTCTTGTGGCTGCAGTGTGAAACAAAGCAGCTGGGTGGTACTGTGTCGTTTTGAGGAGAAATGTGAGCTGTCACTCTCCTGAGCTGGCAGTAGGACCATATATGAGCATGCTTGGACATAGTTTGCAAATTAGGCATACTGTCACGGTACGGGTAGGGGGGACCCAAACGCAGAGGAACAAAAGACAAACTCAAAAAGGGGAAAATTAACAAAGACTTTACTAACAATAGGCAAACAAACAGGGAACAAAGGCCACAATGGGCAAAAACACAAACTCATAAAAAATCGAAATAAAACAGAAAACAAGAGGAACTCACAAACACGGGCAGGGCAGAACACAGACAGGGCAGAACACGGGAAGGCAGAGCACAAGGAAAGGTCAAACAAAACACAGGCAGGTATAATCGGTCTGAAACAAAACACAAGTCAGAACAAACACAGGCAGGTAAATACGGTTTGCAAACAGAAATCGGAAACAAACACAAGGAACCAGCACCCGAGTCAAGGGAACAGAGAACTTAAATAGACAAGGGGTAACAAGACACAGGTGAACTCAAAAAACAATCAAACCAGAAGGAGGGGATAACAAGACACAGGTGGGAACAATGATGGAATAACGAGAACCAATAATACAATTAACAGGGGGGAACAGGACACAAAACAGAAGTGCCGCCATCTGGCGGCCCAACAGGGAAAACGCAGACAGGAACACCGGAACATGACAGCATACCAAATTTAGTGCAATTGGAGATGATGAATTTAAAATTGACTGCACAGCGAAGACATCAGTTTGATCCCATCTGAAAATAAATACCTTTAATGACACCAGTTATCATCCATCCATCCATCCATCCATTATCTATACCTGCTTATCCTGGGCAGGGTCGCGGGGGGGGGGGGGGGGGGGGGGGGGGGGGTTCTGGAGCCTATCCCAGCATGCACTGGGTGACATGCAGGTAACCAGTTATCATCTATGTATTGAATACATAATCAAAATACCTTTCTGAAAGAAATTAATTTGAATATCCCTCTCATTCCACTTCTGGGAGAATGTTCACATACTCTGATATTGGGTGAACTCAGCCAAACCTGGTCATCATTGTTGCTTGTGAAATGATTCTATGTGTTTCCGGTGATGTAGTGGTATAGAAGTATGTGTGTTTCAGCATCAGCTCTGCTATGGGTTTTGTATGTGACACAGAGCAGCTCCTCTTCAGCACAGAGAGGTGTGCATTCAGGGCTGTGGCTCATTGTCGCCCCCTACAGCCCAGCTGTAAATACTGGTGTTCCAGATCAGTGGCTCCCCCCTCAGCACCTGCAGTAGGTCCCAGCTGCAGCAGTGCAGTCTCTGTGCAGTCTGACTGAGGGAGGTTTTTGTACAGCTCTGTATCACTGTGTGAATATACTTTTACTGTTGATGTAGTGGTCACTCTGACAGTAATAATCTCCTGCATCTTCAGCCTGGACTCCAGTGATTTTCAGTGTGAACTGAGTCCCAGATCCACTCCCACTGAAACGATCAGGAATCCCAGACTGGCGTTTTGTGGCAAGATAAATCAGAAGTTTAGGAGCCTGACCAGGTTTCTGCAGGTACCAGGAAATATGGTCATTGTTGAAAACGCTTTGACTGGCTGTACAGCTGATAGAGACAGTGTTTCCCTGCTGAAGAGATTGAGCTGATGGAGACTGAGTCAGAACTACATCTGCCATTGATTCTGAAAAAGAGCACAAGGAAATGGATGTCAGTACAAATCAATATAGTCAACCACTGTAATATTCTGGTAACTCTGGCCAGACAATAATGGCTCTGTTGTGAAAACAGTTATGTTGTGAAAAATAAACAACAAATATGTGAACTATAACTAAAATCCCAAGTTAAAATAATTCCATCTTTCTCACCTTCTACA